>NW_028261382.1:110046753-110406753 GCF_051295495.1 Thamnophis sirtalis | reverse complement strand
AGGCAATGGCAAATAATTCTGAAAAACCTTGCTAATAAAACTGTGGGAACTTGTTCAGGAAGTCTCCACAAATTGGGCACAATTAAAGTGGAGAAAAACAAAAAAAAAGGTCATATATACTGTAAAACGCTTCACAGGGGAAATGATTAGATTAGATTAGATTGCTCTTTTTCCTTGAAAATATATATAGTTAGTCCTTGACTCATGACCTATGACCTGGATTTGAAGTTCTGACAGTCCCTCCCCCCTCCCCCCTGCCAGTTATGTGAATGCACTTTGGTTGCTTAGCAAGTAATCTGCATTTTATGACGGTTTTGCTGAAAACCAGAAGTTACGTCTGGTTTTCAGCAAACCGCAATCATAGCCAACTATTGGTATGCTTTAATGACAGTGAATTTGCTTAATGAGCACAGTGATTTCCTTAATGAGCACTGCAAAAAGGGGTCATAAGATTGGGTCAGTCACAGACTAACTCACTTTATGGTTATCACCAGTTTTGAGTATGATGGGGCAGGCTTCCATGTGGTCGTAACTCAAGGACTATCTGTATACACTGAGTCTGGTTAGTGATTGTTTTTTTGGTTAGTAATTGATACCCTCACAATTCTCCCATGACACACTGAGAAAAGATGAGCCACGGTGATCCCACCGTCACTGTCTGAAACCCCGCTCCCACTACAGTTCAACAGGCTGGGATAACTATCGGAGTTCACATAACTTGGGAGATGTTCAAAAAAAACCAGCGCTGAAATCAATAGCGCTTTTCCTGCTACCACTATCTCAGTCTCTTCAATTTGCTGGTTTCTGCTGCCATCTACTGCCTCTCTTGTTTTCCAGAGATTAATGTGCGAACGCATTAAACATCCTATATCTCTATGTAATGTTGCATATCTGGATTGCAGAAAGGTGATCATCCACTAGATGGCAGCAAGGACGAACAGGAAGTTCTAGGCTGCTGTTGCCACCTGTTGGTCACCTGGATTTTTGCAGCCTGGATGCATTGATTTATTTATTTAAATGGAGATGTTATTGCTACGATTACTGATTGAATAATATTGTCAGTGATGTCTCTCTCCTGGCTGATTTATTTATTTAAATGGAGATGTTATTGCTACAATTACTGATTGAATAATATCGTCAGTGATGTCTCTCTCCTGGCTGCACAATGGCATTCCTGCCCCAGCTGTTTAATCTCCAGATGGCCATTTTTAGTTGTTAGAGTAAGTTCAGCATGCTTTTCAGAATGGGGTCAAAGATGGCTGGGAATTTGTGACCACTATGACAATCATGGGTTTATCTCCAAGACATCAGGGGCCCAACCAATGGTGAAATTCAATTTTTTTTTACTACCGGTTCTGTGGGCGTGGCTTGGTGGAAACGGGATAGCTTGGTGGGCGTGGTAGGAGAAGGAACCAGCATTTGCCGGTTCTCCGAACTACTCAAAATTTCTGCTACCGGTTCTCCAGAACCTGTCAGAACCTGCTGGATTTCACCCTGGGCCCAACTCTTCTGATCTAGGAATGGCTGTTCTTGTTCACCAGATTGAGTTTCATAAAGTCTTTCCTGGCCACAGCTACTACATGTCCCTCAAGCAAGAGGTGTGAGTCCAGAAGACCTTGAAATCATAAGAGCGGCTCTACTCAGGGTCACTCATGACTTGGTCACCTCTCAACTGGACAATTGTAATCTTTTCCACATGGCACTGATCATTTGGAAGCTGCAAATAATCCACCATGCAGCATGCTGAACTGTTCTAGGTGCCTCTTTCCTTTTATATTGGCCCATATACATTCTGGAGGGGTTTTATCTTTGGTCATATGCACATCTGTAGATGCGTCATGATCTCTTCCATATAGTGTTCCTCCTCTTTTTGCAGATCTGTTTCTTTTGAACAATTTGTATCGGTCCATCCATCCATTCCAGTCATGGGGTGAAATCAACTTACCTTCGCTGCGGGTTCGGGTGGTGTGAGCACACACGCCCACTTCCAGGGATGCGCAGCACCATCAATTTCAGATGATCAGCTGTGATACACAATTTAAATTAGCTAGAAAGCAAGAAATCTGACAATTATAGCTAATATAAATTGCGCGTCACAGTTTCCCCTGAAAGGGTAGCGTTTCACCTTTGGTTTCATCCAGGGGTGGCTTCCTTCCAGTTCTAACCTCTTCTGTAGAAGAGGTTCCACAAATCTACAGTGCCATTTTGAAGTGGTTCCAGCTCCTCCCCCCGCCCGTCCGCACATCATCAAGATGAAGAGTGAGAGGAGGAATTCTGGGAGTTGAAGTCCACAAGTCTTAAAGCTGTCAAGTTTGAACCCCCCTGGGATTTTTTTCTAAAGGGTTAGGGGTGCAAGGGTCTTGTAACTTGACAGCTTTAAGACTTGCACACTTTAATGCCAGAGTTCCTGAGCCAACATGACTGGAGGAGGAATTCTGGGAGTTGAAGTCCACAAGTCTTAAAGCTGTCAAGTTTGAACACCCCCAGGATTTTTTTCCTAAAAGGTTAGGGGTGCAAGGGTCTTGTAACTTGACAGCTTTAAGACTTGCGTGCTTCAAATGCCAGAGTTTCTGAGCCAACATTTTGGTTGCTAAGCAAGAGCATTGTTAAGTGAGTTTCACCACATTTTACAAGTTGGCCATGCCCACCCAGTCACATGACTGCCAAGCCACTCCCACCCAGTCACATGACTGCCAAGCCACTCCCACCCGGTCACATGGCCGGCAAGCCACTCCCACAAAGCAGGCCACATCTACAGAAGAGGTTCTAAAAAATTTTGAAACCCACCACTGGTTTCATCCCACCAGGTTTCTATAATGGCAACTATGTCATACTTACACTTGTGTACCATTGTTTCTAGTTCACCCTGTTTGTTCCCCGAGTTTTGAACATTTGTATATAAGTACTTAAGACTTATATGCCTGTCCACAGGGATGTTTCCTGCATCTCCTACCTGTTGTTTGAGTTTTTCCAAAGCACCTCAGAGCAGGACAAGAAATGATGGGTGGAAACTAATCACCCAGCATTCCAAGAGATACATATTATTATGGCAGCAAGAACAGTCTTTGCCCAAAACTGGAAAAATGGGAAAATTCCAAAAGAAGAGGAAGTAATTAGGAAAATTCTGATTTGTGCTGAAATAGATAAGTTGACGTGGGAATTGAAGAACATAGATGAATCAGAATATTATAAGATCCGGGATAAATTTTATCAATGGTTGGAAGAAGAAAGGAGAAACCCAAAATAAGCGACAACTAAGATTTATAGAATGGAGATTAGAATTAGGTATGAAATCATAACAGTGGAAATGTATAAGACAAGGACAAAGCAACATGGATAGAAATACGATATGCTTAGATACTGAATAGACCAATTGTAAATAAGCATGGTGGTTATAATATTTAACTTTATATCAGTGGTGGGATTCAAATAATTTAACAACCAGTTCTCGGCCCTAATGACCAGCTGGGTAGGCGGGGCTCAGTGATCATGTGACTGGGTGGGCATGGCCAATTCAACGTCACTCAGGTTGATGGGCGCTTCGCCTTAGCTGTTACAATGTCATAAGGGTTAACCAGAGAGGCGGTTTCTGTAAGCAGGGTAATAAAGATGAGCCTAGAAACAACAGCAGAATGTTTCCTTCCTGCCTTCCTTACAGGATTAGCCCTGTAAAGTGGGGGAAAACAAGATGAGATTTCTTCCAACAACCGGTTCTCCGAACTGCTTAGAAAGTTAATAACTGGTTCTCCCAAATAGATGCGAACCGGCTGAATCCCACCACTGCTTTATAGTCTAGTACGTATGGCAAAGACATTTTCAGGGCAGTTACTCTGTGTCCAATGTTTTAATGTGTGTTTAATTAAAAAAAAACTTTTTAATAAAAATAAAAAAACAACAACTGGATTTCTCACACTACGTGATTGTTGCCTAATGCCATTTCGGTCTAGCTTGTCATTTCATCATGGACAACACTCCTTTCTCTGGTTTCCTTCTAGTTTAACTTCAATTGTGCATGCCTGTTGTAAATGACTTGGATGGAATTCTTCTTCCGTTCGCCACTTGTAAAGCAAATTTATCTTAAGCTTGTTCCTGTTCGCAAGACTTTTTTTTTTAATTCCTTGTTTTCATGCCCAGCTGCTACTTTAAACTTTTCCTGGGAATGTGCTCTCTCTTTTTTTTTTCCTTAGCCCAAAATGACAAAGATCTTCCTGTGCAACATGACAAGGATTGAAAGTTATGGAGAAAGCTGTTCCGTGTTTAAAATCTTGAAATGTTAAATTTTGGGTGGTGGGGGGTGGGGAGGGATGCAGGGCGAAGGGATAATAGAAAAGGAATGTGGATTCATTTAAAACAAAATTCAAAGGGGCAACAAATGGCCCAGAGGATTGTTGTATTTATTGTATTAACTGTGCATGGCCCTTCTTCTCTCCAAAGGTCATAGACCAGTGTTTCTCAACCTTGTCAACTTGAAGATGTCTGGACTTCAACTCCCAGAATTCCCCAGCCAGCATTCGCTGGCTGGGGAATTCTGGGAATTGAAGTCCAGACATCTTCAAGTTGACAAGGTTGAGAAACACTGTCATAGACACATCCCATATGATAAAGGAACAGGGTGAGCGCCATCTAGTGTATTTATCTAATCTAACTTTGGCAGAGTTGAGATTAAGAAAGCCACACAAACTTCCTTTTTTAATGATTTTTTTTTAAAGGTTCTGATGGATAACACCGGTGTTCTAAGAAACAATAGCATTATGAGTCAAAGAACAAGGTAGATAGATGCATTCTAGAGACTTCTGAACATGTCAGGTGGCATATACATCTAAAATGTATAGGGTTATGACTAAGAGTCTCTAGACATTCTCAGTCATCCAGGTCCTGGTTGTCCCCCAAGGTGCTTTTCCAGGAGGCAACTGGACTTTCTTGTATTTTCCTTGAAGACATTTCGCTTTTCATTTGACTTTTTTTTTTGCCTTGCGGAGCAGGGGTGGGCGTGGCCTGTGTGTGAGGCACCCAGCCCGTGAGCCACTAGTTTGACACCCCTGGTTTAGCCTATCAAAGAGCAGGATCAGGTGGGACATGATAGCCACCTTCTAGCGCTTGAAAGGATGTCATAGAGAATAGGGGATTGAATTATTCTCCAAAACACCAGAGGACGGGCCAAGAAGTAATGGGTGGAAGTTTGTTAAAGAGAGATTCAGCCTAGAAGTAAGGAGTTGTAGTGGTTCAACAGCAGATTCGGACAGTGAGGAGGTTGGGGAGGAACATGGGCCAGTCCTGGAGTCTGGAGAAGGCTCTGATGAGGGCTCTATGTCAGAGGCAGAGAGGGGACCAGAGCCGTATGGCAGTTATCAGCTGCCTTCGGAGTCAGACATCAGTGAGGCAGATGAACATCTGGAGCCTGTTCCCAGTGTGCACATGCGCAGAGTTGCCAGATGAAGGGAACAGCCAAAGAACAGGTTGACTTGGGAGTAAGGCCACAGGTGGACGATGAATGGGCCTCCAAGAGGAAACAGAAGAAAGCAAAAGGGGAGTGGAGTTTGCAGGAGACAATTAGTTCGCTTAATTGATTCATGACTCTCAAAGGCTCCTTGCCAAGTTTTGCAGATATCGGCCTGGCAGCTCTCCAAGCCAGATAAGGTCTGTGACTGTAAATCCTCCCTTGAAAGACTTTGCTGGATGTGAATGAGCAGAATTCACGGCAAATTAATAAAAGGGGTTTTTTGTCAGGACAGGACAAGGAGTTTTCTTCGTGCTCTTGGGAAGCCTCGGTCAGAACAGGAGTCATTTTCTGACAATGTGAACAATCAATCAGTGAAACCCTGCCTCCTGGAATGCTCTGTCGCTGGAAGTTTTCAAGAAAAAAAATGGATATCCATTTGTCTGGGATGGTATAAGTACTCCTGCCTTGTGGAATCTCAGGAAAACCTAATTAGTTACACGGTGGTGAGAACTGTGAAACGTCAGCCAAAAATATCACACACACACACACACAGAGTTCCCAAGAGATATAGGATTCCCACCCTCCCGCCAACAAATGTTCTCTGAAAGCTGAAGGCCTGTGGATCATCAACAGTGAATGGAGGTGAAGTCTACATGTCCCAGGCGGGGGGAAATGTGACATTTTACATACTAGAGAAATCTAACTGCCTTGATGCAACCTGGTGTGTAACTGAAAAGAATGTCCCAAAAAGCTGAAATGTTTGAAAGAACAGCTGGGAAGACATTATTCACTGTTTAAATTAGACGCTCTTCAACTTTGCTTTGAGGAGTATTGCAGTTACAACCCAAGGCAAGCAGAACTGAATAACACGGCTTCCATACGGAATGTATTTGGCTCCAAGCCAGATGCATAATAATTCAGCCCATTTGGCACTTCAATTATTTCAGCCAATAAATAAGTTGTTAATTTAATGAAAGTTTGTCTATTTTTATCTTTACTGTGGATAACTTATATATCTGTCTATCTGCATTTTCCCTGCATGCCCAGTTAGGCAGGACTAGAACTCATAGTCTCCTGATGATTGGCCCGAAGTCATCCAGTCGGATTTCATGTCTAAGGCAGGGATAGAACTCATAGTCTCCTGGTGATTGGCCCAAAGTCACCCAGTCGGCTTTCGTGCCTATGGCGGGAATAGAACTCATAGTCTCCTGATGATTGGCCCGAAGTCATCCAGTCGGATTTCATGTCTAAGGCAGGGATAGAACTCATAGTCTCCTGGTGATTGGCCCAAAGTCACCCAGTCGGCTTTCGTGCCTATGGCGGGAATAGAACTCATAGTCTCCTGATGATTGGCCCGAAGTCATCCAGTCAGCTTTCGTGCCTAAGGCGGGGATAGAACTCATAGTCTCCTGGTGATTGGCCCAAAGTCACCCAGTCGGCTTTCGTGCCTAAGGCGGGAATAGAACTCATAGTCTCCTGGTGATTGGCCTAAAATCACCCAATCAATGTTCATGCCTAAAGTGGGACTAGAAGTCACCATCTCCTGGTTTCTAAATCAGCACCTTAATCACTAGACCAAACTGGCTCTCGATACATATATTAGGTATAATAAGGCCCAACAATGATTATAAGACTCAAACAATGTTACTCTGGGTGGCGTACAACAGAAACCAAACATGGCAGAGAGAAAAAACACACAAAGCTAAAAGGAACAACACAATATGTAAAATATAAATGAGATAATCCAACAACCAATAGGGGGCTTGCTTCATCTGGAGGGGGGAAATGGGGTCTTAACCCAGTGGTGAAATTCAATTTTTTTTACTACCAGTTCTGTGAGTGTCGCTTGGTGGGCGTGATAGGGGAAGGATACTGCAAAATCTCCATTTCCACCCCATTCTGGGGCCAGCTAGAGGTGGTATTTACCAGTTCTCCGAACTACTCAAAATTTCCTCTAATGGTTCTCCAGAACCTGTCATAACTTGCTGAATTTCACCCCTGCCTTAACCCCTTTTTAAAAGGCAAGTAGAGTTGGGACCTGTTGTGTCTTTGCTTAAGCATGTGTGGGAGATAATTTGTGGAACCAGGAGACATCGTCTACTTGGAGATTTCAAAAAAATCCTTATTACTCAGAAATCCTTGATAAAGGACTTTATCAATGACTTCTCAGTAAACTTAACAGCCTTGGAATAAGACAAGTAAGTAAGGCAGGCCACAGCTGGAATACAGTATCCAGTTTTGGTCACCACATTACAAAAAGATATTGAGACATTGGGAAAAGTGTAAAGAAGAGTAACTAAAATGATTAAAGGCCTACATATGAAGAACGGTTACAGGAATTGGGTATGGCCAGTCTAGAAAAAAGGAGGACTAGGGGGAACATGACAGCAGTATTCCAGTATTTGTGGGGCTGCCACAAAGAAGAGGGAGGGTCAGCTCTTATTTTCCAAAGCACCAGAAGGCAAGACAAGAAACCATGGATGGACACCAATCAAGGAGAGATGCAACCTGGAATTAAGGAGAAACTTCCTAACAGTGAGGACCATTAATCAGTGGAACAGAAGTTTAGATTTAGATTGCTTTTATTTATAGGCCGCCCTTTTCCCTGAGGGGACTCAGGGCGGCTTACAACCTATAGGGAGGGGATACACGTAATGACAAATACAGACAATACATAATTAAAAAATAGAAGCAACATTCATTCATCATTCGGGAGGGGACGGATCCCAATCTTTAACCCCAGGCCTGGCGGGATAGCCAGATCTTAAGGGCTGTGCGGAAGGTCTGGAGGGTGGTGAGGGTACGAATCTCCACGGGGAGGTCGTTCCAAAGGGTCGGAGCTACTACTGAAAAGGCTCTCCTCCGCGTAGTTGCCAGTCGGCACTGGCTGGCAGATGGAACTCGGAGGAGGCCTAATCTGTGTGATCTAATCGGTCGCGAGGAGGTAATTGGCAGGAGGCGGTCTCTCAAGTACCCAGATCCACTACCATGAAGGGCTTTATGGGTGGTAAGTAGCACCTTGAAGCGCATCCGGAGTTGCCTCCAGAAGTTGTGGATGCTCCATCACTGGAGGTTTTTAAGAAAAGACTGGACAGCCAGCTATCTGTAATGGTATACGGTCTCCTGCTTGAGCAAGAGGTTAGACTAGAAGACGTCCAAGGTCCCTTCCAACAATGTTATTCTGTCCTGTTCTGTTCTAAAGTTGCTTGCATATTTTAGTAATCCTGGAACTCTCCTTCAGTTGCATTCCTGACACATCAAGGGATACTGTATGCAACTTTACTCAGGAAATCTGCATGCTTTTGTAGTATCCTTCTGATTTTGACACCATGTTAACGTGATAACGGCTAAAAAAAATATTGTGGCAAACTGCTGTAAAGGAAACAGCGAAGGAGCTCCAGACAGGATGTTTCCTGCAAGAGATGTCTGAAGATATGGGAAAGGTCATTTGTCGTTTGTGGGTGGTTGATACTACTTAGTTGTGTTATTAATATGCTAATGTGAGATTAAGATTAAGATTTAGTTTATTTGTATGCCGCCCTTCTCCGGGAGAGACTCAGGGCGGCGAACAACTCAAAGGGGAAAAAGGGCACATACAACACAATACACGTGATTAAAATAAACAAGAATCATACACCATACAAGTCAAGAGGGGAGGGGAACTCATCAACCCCAAGCCTGCCGGCACAGCCAGGTTTTGACGGCTTTCCAGAAGGCCTGGAGAGAGGTGAGGGTCCGAATCTCCGCGGGGAGTTCGTTCCAAAGGGCCGGAGCTGCCACAGAGAAGGCCCTCCCCCGGGTAGTAGCCAGGTGGCATTGGCTGGTGGACGGAACCCGGAGGAGGCCGACTCTGTGTGATCTAATGGGTCTTTGGGAGGTAATGTGGGCATGCAGATCCATTCTATGGTGGATCCTCCAGGTGGCATCATCTCCAGGTTCCTTTAGAACAGCTGCTAAAGAAACTCTTGTAAAACAAGAACTACCTGTAGTTCCTCAGTTATTTTTGCTCCAAAATACCTTGCGATTGTTAGAATTTGAAGCGCCCCCTTTGGAAGGTGCCTTTTAAAAAGGTTGAGCTGTTGACTCTCTACTTGTTGTTCTTGTTAGTTGTGAAGTCATGTCGAACCCATCACGACCCCATGGACAACATTCCTCTAGGCCTTCCTGTCCTCTACCATCCTCTGGAGTCCATTTAAGCTCACGCCGATTGCTTTGGTGACTCCATCCATCCACCTCATTCTCTGCCGTCCCCTTCTTCTTTTGCCCTCAATCTTTCCCAGCATGAGGCTCTTCTCCAGTGAGTTCTTCCTTCTCATTAGGTGGCCAAAGTATTTGAGTTTCATCTCCAGGATCTGGCCTTCTAAAGAGCAGTCAAGGTTGATCTTCTCTAAGACTGACCACTTGGATCGCCTTGCGATCCAAGGAACTCACAGGAGTCTTCTCCAGCACCAAAGTTCAAAGGCCTCCATTCTTTGGAGCTCAGTCTTTCTTATGGTCCAACTTTCACAGCCATCCATTGCAACTAGGAAAACCATAACCTTGACTACACACACTTTTGTTGGCAGGGGGATGTCTCTGCTTTTTAGTATGCTGTCTAGATTCCATAGCTTTCCTCCCCAGGAGCAAGTGTCTTTTAATTTCTTGGCTGCAGGCCCCCTATGCGCTGATCTTGGAGGCCAGGAAAATAAAATCTGTCACTACCTCCATTTCTTCCTCATCTATTTGCCACGAATGAAGAGGGCCAAGATGACATGATCTTAGTTTCCTTAATGTTGAGTTTCAAGCCAACTTTTGCACTCTCCTTCTTCACCCGCATCAAGAGGCTCTTTGGTTCATCTTCACTTTCTGCCATTAGGATGGTATCATCTGCATATCTGAGGTTGTTGATATTTCTCCCGGCAATTTCTGCTGGACGAAGTAGCAAAAGATACTGTAGGGAGACCTTTTTTCGAAGCATTATTTTTTTCAAAGAAAAGTAAAGGAAAATCAGAAGTAGCAACCACCTACTCTTGGCCCCCTAACCAAAGACGGACAATCCCTTCTGTCTTCTAAAGATAATGGCTGCTTCCCAGAACCGCATTCTTATCAGGGAGTATCTTGGGTTGACACAATAGAGAAGAGGACAGGGCAGTGACATTAACTTCAGCATCGGGGCAGAGGTGGGGGGGTAGAGGGGTTTCAAGAATCAAGCCCTGGAGTCCTGCTAGGAAATAGCAGACCCTCCCTTAACCATTCTTAGCACTGATGGTATTACCTAGTTCAGGGAATGCAAGACAACAACCAAATTCAGAGAAAAAGGGGTGGGCTTCAAAAATGTTAGCAAGGGGTTCTCTGCCCAGTTGCTGGGTGGGTGTGGGCATGGTGGGCATGGCCTAGTCAGCCTCCTGCACCATGGTGGTGGTGGGGGAGTGTTTTTGCTCTCCCCGGGTGCCGGAGGCTTTCCTCAAGCCTTTGGGAGGGCAAAAACGTCCTTCCCAGGCAACAGAGGCCCTCTGGAGTTGGGAAACGGGCCCATTTCTGGCCTTCCCGAACTTCTGGTGGCCCATTTTTCACCCTCCCCGAGCCTCCATGTGTGCTCTGCACTTACCTGCATCCAAAACGGGTTGCGTGGGGACTCCAGGGAGGGGAGCGGCAGGGTGGGCGCGGCCAGCCAGGAGTGGGATTTGGGGGGTTTTCTGAACTGCACAGAATCTTAGCTAGAGTTTCTTCCGAACTCCTGCAAAACCCCAGCAGCCCAGCCCTGACAAGGACCCTTCATTTCAACCCCGAGCTATATTCTCCTTTATTGGTAACTTCCTTAACAGCCATAGCAATAGCACTTAGACTTATATACCGCTTTACAGTGCTTTACAGCCCTCTCTAAGCAGTTTACAGAGTCAGCCTATTGCCCCCAGCAATTTTGGGTCCTCATTTTATTCACCTCGGAAGGATGGAAGGATGAGTCAATGGCTCTGCTTTCTGCAAATAGGGACTGGCCTTGCTAAATAGGTGAAGAGGACAATGTATGGGCTGTAAAGGCCTGAGGAAACCCAGTTCAAGTCCAGTCCGAGCCACAGAAGCTCACTGGACACCCTGGGACCATTTGTCTGGCTCTCTCCAAGGCCATGCTACTGGTTATACTGGGGATAACTGGAGAGTGGATATACTGTTTTGAGCATTTGAGCAGGCAAGAAGGGACAGGGAAAGAGAAAGAGGGAAGACAAAGAAACAAAGAAGGGAAGATGAGGAGAGAGCAAGGAAGAAAAAGAAAGGAAGAAGACAAAGAAAAAGAAGGGAAGATGAGAAGAGAGCAAGGAAGAAAAAGAAAGGAAGAAGAGAAAAGAGGGAAAAAGAAGAGAAGGAAGGAAGGAAAGGAGATTATAATGAGTAAGGGAAGGTCTGAGGAAGTCCTGTCTTAGCACTTGACCACCACAAGAACCCCTGACTGACACCAGTGAAATTGAGCTGGCCACACCCACCGTAGCCACACCCACCGTAGCCACACCCACCCCAGCCCGCCCCCCAAGTCAAAAACATCCCTGATGCGGCCCTCAATGAAATCGAGTTTGACACCCTTGTCATAGAGCCTCCCAGGAATGGGCTAAAATGGATTGTCCTTTAATGTCCAGAATGGAAGAATGCCAGGATTTCTGTATTGTTTGCAAGAAGGACCCTGCGGGGGCCTCAAAAGAACTTGACCTTTTTAAGGGAAAATAGAAAGGAGAGATCTGGAGGGAGGGAGAAAGGGAAGCTGTCGCTCTCAAGACTTGGGAGAAGGGCCTTAATTCATTGGGTGAAACTTTCTAAGGCTCGTCAAAAATGGACGGAGGACCGAAAAAAAGATTATGTGACGTAAGGAAAGGCTAATCTGGAGCAAGGGGTTGGGGGAGGAGAGGCTGGCAGGCAAAACTCTCGCGGCCATTCTGCCTTGCAACATTCATCACTGACAACAACACCACTACCCCCTCCTCTCCAGGGCCTGCCTCTTCAAAGCTGGCAGCCTTTCAGCGTTTTCGTGTGCCAAATCTCTCCGCGATACCATTAGCCTACTTTCAAAACTGCCACAGCCTTCAAAAATCCCTGGAAACAACCTTTTGCGTCAAAGCCTTCTAGGAAAGGAGGCTCAGCAGTTCATCAACTCGGAAAGAGAGTGGTGGGTTACGGGATGGCTGCTGTGTCAGCACAGAAAGATTACCTGGGGAGGTGGCTGGTTTAGGTTGTTTGGGGTCTGTGTGTGCCCCAATCCGTCCTTTAAATAAAAGATGAAGCCCCGGTCATTATCCGAGCGGTGTCAAAACCTCCTTACAAGCAAACCAAGTAGTAATCCTTAGAATGAAGGACATGGAATTCCAAGAACTACCGTATTTTTCGGAGTATAAGACGCACCAAGATTTTGACGAGGCAAATTTAAAAAAAGTTTTTGCAGACCTCTCAAAAACAGCCCGTTTTTCGTGAAAACCAGCCTGCTTTTTGCCAAAAAAATGGGCATGCATAGCCTTTAGGAGGCTTGTATGTTGCTCCTGGGGGGCTGGAGGGGGGGGGCAAAAACAAGCAAAAACAGTGTGGTTTTTGTGAAAATGGGCCCGTTTTTTGTCAAAAAAAAGGGGTATACATAGCCTTTAGGCGGCTTATAGAGTCCTCCTGGCAGCTGGTGGGGGCAAAAACAAGCAAAACACGGTCCATTTTTTGTTAATTTTGGCCTCCCCAGCCCCCAGGAGCACTCTGGAAGCCTCCTAAAGGCTATGCACAACCATTTTTGCAAAGGGGGCGGGGTTTCAGGAGGCCAAAAATGCTGTATTCAGTGTATAAGACGCACCCAGATTTTCACCCTCTCTTTTGAGAGAAAAAGGTGTGTCATACTCTGAAAAATATGGTACCTAGGAAGGGGTTTAGGGTGTTTGAGGGGGTCCCAATCAGTCCTTTAAATAAAAGATGAAGCCCCGGTTATTATCCAAGTGGTGTCAAAATCTCCCTACAAGCAAACCAAGTAGAAATCAATAGAATGAAGGACATGGAGTTCCAAGAAGAGCTAAATAGGTTGCCTCTCCACAGTAGGGACAGAATCAAACAGGGTGTGTGGGAATCGGCAAGATATCTAAATGATCTGATCTTCCCAAAACAAAGAATAGCTTTCTTCAGAGCCAGGTTTAACATTCTCCCCTCAGCACTCCTCCAGGGCAGGTTATCAGAGAACACCAATAGTAGAATGGGTATGTATACGTGGTAAAGGAGAAGTTGAAGATATCTTACATGTTTCAATGTACTGTGAGTTATACAGAGTGTATAGGTCAGCATATATTCTCCCCTTACTAGAGAGATTGCCAGGGAGGGCAGACAAATTTTATATAGGCTTTCTCCTTCACGACTCAAGCCCGTCTACCATGCATGCAGTGGCAAAACTCTGTGTTGCTGCAATGTCCACTAGAAAAAAATGTGACCCGTCAAAACCGCGCTCGACTAAGCCGCGCCCGATTAAACCGCATCGCTGACGTCATCAACAGGGCGACAACAGCCAGTGCGGAGAAAGAAGGGCGCTTTAAATAGCACTTTGAAAGCAAGCCGATTCAACTTAAGGTAAGGGTTAGGTTTAGGGTTAGGTTTAGGGTTAGCTTTAGGGTTAGGTTAAGGGTTAGGGTTAGGGTTAGGATTAGGTTAAGGGTTAGGGTTAGGTTAAGGGTTAGGTTTAGGGTTAGGTTTAGGGTTAGGTTTAGGTTTAGGGTTAGGGTTAGGTTAAGGGTTAGGGTTAGGGTTAGGGTTAGGTTAAGGGTTAGGATTAGGTTTAGGTTTAGGGTTAGGTTAAGGGTTAGGTTTAGGGGGGTTAGGTTTAGGGTTAGGTTAAGGGTTAGGTTAAGGGTTAGGTTTAGGGGGTTAGGTTTAGGGGTTAATTTTAGGTTTAGGGTTTACAGCGTGCTTCTGTCTCCGCACTGTTGTCGCCCTTTTGATGACGTCAGCAACATGGTTTAGTCGGACGCGGTTTAGTCGAGCGCGGTTTTGTGGTGGAACCAAAAAAAATTGGTTACAGAATTGTAGCTGTCAACTTGTACCAATTTTTGGAGATATCTCTAACAATTTTTGGAACATTATATTTACTCACATACTTATCGGCCTCTGAGCACAGAAAGGAGATCAAACACGTATTATAAATAGCTCCCAGCTCTCGCCATTTTAAGACAGTGTGCGGTGCTGTGGGAATTATGGTTAAATCATGGGTGACTGAACATGGAACGTATCAAGCCACTGTGCTAGAGTCCCATTCTATCTCTGATGATCCTGGGAAACATCTTCAAACCTGATCATAATAGAAGTCTGATGCAACTCAAGATGGTCTGGAAATCTCCTGGACCAGATGGGGATTGAAATGCAAAATCTATTTAGGTAGTCCTAGAGGAGATCAACCCTGACTGCTCTTTAGAAGGCCAGATCCTGAAGAGGAAACTCAAATATTTTGGCCACCTAATGAGAAGGAAGGACTCCCTGGAGAAGAGCCTCATGCTGGGAATGATGGAGGGCAAAAGAAGGGGATGATAGAGAAGGAGGTGGCTGGATGGAGTCACTGAAGCAGTCGGCGTGAGCTTAATGGACTCCAGAGGATGGTAGAGGACAGGAAGGCCTGGAGGAACGTTATCCATGGGGTCGCAATGGGTCGGACACGACTTTGCAACTAACAACAACGATTTACAACCATAATTGGAACTAGAATTTCTGGTGCTAAGCAAGTCAAGTGAGTCATGGCTGATTTTTAGCACCTTTTTCTCTTTTTTTGCTATGGTTGCTAAGCAAATCGCTGTAGTTACGTGAATCTTGTGGGTTTTTAAGCCAATCTGGCTTCTCACATTGATTTGATTTGTAGGAAGCTTGCAAATGGGATGCTGCAAACTGTGATAAATACAGTATGTGCCAGATTGCACGTGCCCGAATTTTGATCGTGTGACTATGGAGATCCTGCAATGGTTAGAAGTGCGAGTACCGGTCGTAAGTTTCTTTCTTTTTTTCTCTACTGTTGTAACATCAACAGTCACTAAATGGATAGTTGTCAATCGACTTATAAAGGCTACCTATAAAAACTCCCTTTTTGTGACCCTGTAATCCCTTCAAAGTCGGGTCGATTGGACAGAGCTGAGTGTTTACTGGCTGGATGCCCTTCCTAATGCCTACATGGGGTTCACAGCAGTTATTTTTTTCACTACGCCCCAGGAGAGAAATATCTGCTGCTCTCTAGGATTGAACTATCAACCGTCCGAGTGGGAGGTGAGTGTCTTCTCCACTAGGCCACCACACTGCTCCTATAAAGACTACCTCAAGAGGGTGCTAAACTTTGCTTTAGAATATCACAACAGCCCACTTTTTTTCTGCTGAGCCTAAACTGGCCAGTTGTTGCAAGTTACACAGTAACCTGTTGTGTGTCTATGATGGTTTTCTCCAAGTTGATGAATTGTAGGCAGATATAATCCCCAGCCAGTAAAGGGTGGGGTAGATTGTTTCAGACCAGGGATGGCAAAAAATTTTTGCCTCGGGTGCCAAAAGCACGCACACACATGCTATCATGTGCGCTCACGTGCCCACCCCCATAATTTAATGCCCCCCACCGTTCTCCCTACACATGTGTGCATGGCTCCCCCTGCTGCCCCATGCATGCGCATACAACTTTCTTGGAGCCTGGGGAGGCTCTCTGGAGACCAGGAATGGCCCATTTTCCGACTTCTGGTGAGCCCCGTAGGTCCGTTTTTCGCCCTCCCCAGGCTTTCTAGGAGCCTGGGGAGGGCGAAAAATGGCCCAAGTCGCAAACTGGAAGTTTGGGAATGGACTTCTGGGTTGCCTGTTTGGCCGCTTTTCTCTCTCTGGAGGCTTCAGGCGGCTTCCCTGAAGTCTCCGGAGGGCGAAAAACAGCCTAACGTGCAAACTGGAAGTCTGTTCCCAAACTTCCGGTTTCCTGTTGGGTGGTTTTTCGTCCTCCGTAGGGTGAAAAACAGCCAAAGATCAACGCCAAAAATCAGCTGAACGCATGCCCACTGGAGCTGTCAGGGCAATGCCTCGTTTGCCCTCAGAAATGGCTCCGCATGGCACCTGTGGCACGGGTGCCATTGGTTTGCCATCACGCAATTGTCTCACGCAACAAATTCAGGATTTCCTCCTCTGAAAGGCCTTGCCAAAAACATTGGATTTCTCTCCCACATACAGTATCTACACTCGACCTTTTTCAATTTAATTCCGCCCGTCCACATCATTCATCACAGGAATCCCGGATGCAGCCCTCAACAACATGGGAGTTTGGCACTCCTGCCAGGTCTTGTGATGAGTCAGTTGACTTATCCCAAGACATCATAATGCAACAGAAGAACACTCTACTTCCCCTAAACTCCACTGGTTTTATTACCTAGCCTGGTAACGAAACGTTCGGAAACCAACCCACAAGCTCGGAGAACGAACCTTCAACTTCAACCTACATCCTACACCTGAGCTACAGATATTCACCACTATTGCAAGTTGTTTCAAGTGCTGTGCAGGACCGGGAGACTTGAATGGGAGACTTTTATTCCTTTCCATGCACCCCCAGATCTGATCCAGATGCTTGAGGGGGACTCCCCCCCCCGCAGAGTAGGTTAGACAGAAAGGGAGGTCTTGTGTCAGAAAGTTTCTTAGGCCTACCTGGAATCTTTAAATGGTTGTTTGAAAATTGACTGGTCAATTTGGGGCGAGGTTTGCTCTTTTGTACACACAGCACGGAAACCAAAACATGTTGTCCGTAACCAGAGCACCTCTTTCCCAGCGTAAACCAAACATAAAAGCCACATGATGACTTGTTTTTAAAAATTCATCAATAACAAAAACATGGCGATTCTTGTGGGAAAACAGGACTTGGGGAAAAAGTTAAGTCAAAATTCCATAAATTCCACGTGAAGCTAACAAGGCTGTCTGTTGGACGAGAATTTATTACTGTATGTAACTGTTTCTCAGGAAGTGGATTAAAAGCGACCTGATCCAATGAAGTTACGTCGGTATTAACTCATGACTTATGGCAGAGAAGTTAAAATAGGTTTTTTTTTTCCCAGCCAAGAGAACAAGTAAAATTAATCTTGCTAAAATACTATTAAAATGAAACAAACAAAATGTTGAAAAATTATATTTATATAGTTACATACGGAGCAAGAATAGAATGGGATGGGGATGGGAGTAGAATGGGAATTGGAATATAGAATAGAATGGGATGGGAAGGGGATGGGATAGGATAGAATTGGAATATAGAATAGAATAGGAATTGGAAAATATAATAAATAGAATAAAATAGAATAGAATAGAATAGAATAGGATGTCAGGCCTGCAATTATATTCCTTTTAGAATTTTGGCCTGCCACACTTTCTCTTATTCCATTATGCTATTTCATTAGCATAGTTGATGGGAGGGGGGAATAGAAGGAGTAGGATTGTGGAATGTATTGTTTTAATTCCTTTTTAGAAGCTCAAGGTCATCTTTTGTCTCCGCACTTTTACACCTGACCGGAAGCAGCTGGGTGGAGATGCCAGCGTGGAAGAAGATTGGACCATGTGATGGATTGTGGATGTGGGGACAAGATCATGAACTTTTAACTGGGTGGAATTCTGATGTCATTTCCAGAATTGGGATTAACACAGATGTGCTAAGATGTCTGCTTTATTAAATTGGAACTTTAAGGATCGTTTTGCCTAGGACTCTGATTTAATTCTACATGATACTTGGAACGCTGACATAGGAATCATCTGGAAGGGGACTTGGATTACCACTCCAAACAAGTGTTTATCCAGTCTCTTCTTAAAAACCTCCAGTGATGAAGCACCCACAACTTCTGAAGGCAAGATAATCAAGGGGAGGAGCAACCTGGAATTAAGGAGAGACTTCCTGACAGTTAAAACAATTAATCAGTGGAAAAGTTTGCCTTCAGAAGTTTTGGGTGCTCCATTGCCGCAGGTTTTAGAAGAACCTTCCAAGGTTCTTCTAGAAGAAACTGGACAGCCATTTGTCTGAAATGATGTAGGGTCTCCTGCTTGAGCAGGGAGCTGGACCAGAAGATCTTCAAGGTGCCTTCCCGCTCTGTTCTGATTGATTGTACAGGACCTAAATCCAGTTCCACCAAAATTACAGACAGTACTCAACTGTTCAATGTCATGAAGGGCCTCCCCAAAAGATATTTATGACCCGGTTCTGAAATTTGAATGGCTGCCCCCTGACCCCACCCGTGTTTGCAGAGTCTCATGGGTCCTGGGACTGCTTTTGATGAAAACCAGGATTTTACTTCTGCATTTCAGCAAAAACGCCCCATAGTGAATAACAAGTTCCCTTAACCACCATGGAATTCGCTTTATGACTGTCCATTCATTGAATGACCATGATTTACCGAGTGACCACTATATAAAAACCATAAAATCAGTTGAGTTACATGATGGCCATCTTTACGGCCATCTTGACTCACTACTATAAGTGGAAACAGGACTATTTTTCAGTTACGACCTTTGCAGCATCCCCATGATCACGTGATCAAAATTCAGACGCTGGGCAACTGGCTCATACTTATAGCAATAGCAATAGCAGTTAGACTTATATACCGCTTCATAGGGCTTTCAGCCCTCTCTAAGCAGTTTACAGAGTCAGCATATTGCCCCCAACAACAATCCGGGACCTCATTGTACCCACCTCGGAAGGATGGATTGCCGAGTCAACCCTGAACCGGTGAGATTTGAATGTAGCCTGCAGTGCTGCATTTAACCACTGCGCCACCTCGGCTCTATGACGCTTGCAATGTCCCAGGGTCACATGATCCCCTTTTGCGACCTTCTGACGAGCAAAGTCAATGGGGAAGCCAAATTCAAATAACAACCAGGTGACTAATTTATCAACTGCTGTGATTCACTTAAGAAAGGTCATAAAACGGGGCAAAACTCACTTAACAAAAATGTCTTGCTTAACACTTAGAATGTTTGGTCTTCAGTCCAGGACTACCTCTATTATTTTTTAACCAATTTTCTCCAATTACCGGCACCTCCCTCTTCAATTACTGAAACAAACCACGCTTAGAAAAATGAAAGCTGACTTTTATTGTTGTTTCCACAGCCAATCCTTTGACACAAACATGCATACGTAATTTGGCTACGCACACACCAATTATTTTTTTTTGAAAAACATTAGTTATTAAACATACAACGTACATCCTTACAAAAATGAGTCGAAATGCAAACTTAACCTTGTAAAAAAAAAAACGAACGGTTTTTACTAGTTTCTTTCTTTTTTTAAAAAAAAAAATCTTTGTGTCGGGTACCATTTGTACAAACACAGTTAATTTAAACAAATCTGCTTTTTTTTTTTTTAAGTTTTCCTCCTGGTTGCACATAAGAAAAGCTGCAAATAGAAAATGAAGTCACTGAGGATTTTTTCTTTTTTCTTCCTTTTCTTTTCTTTTTTTTTTTTAAATAGCAGTAATAGGCAGTTTTGCCATGCACAAGAAGCAATATTAAATATTAGTTTTTTTTTTTCAAAAACAAAAAAAGGAAAAAAACAAAAACCACATTTAAAAATATTTAGTTCAAGTCACAGAGCTTTCTCTCATACGGAGAAATCTATAACGCGATGCAGGATTTAGCTGCCATGTACAATGGCTACTCTGAAAAGTAAAAACAAAACCCCCCCAAAAATTAAAAATTTACCTTCCAGAGATGATACATTTCATTGATTTTGGCACAGAAAAAGAAGTTATCAGCTCACTCAAGGACAAGAACGTGATTTTTTTTTTTTTAATGGAAGAGAGGACACGGGGAAAGAAAGTCAAAAGCAAGACTGAACAAGATAAGTAGTTGCAATCACTTTTTTAAAAAAAAAAATCTGTGCATCTCAGTCATTGCAGAATACTGTTTACAGCAGGAACACACCTTGCAGGTAACTGTTATTGCAACATAGATTTAATTTGCTTGGAGGTAGTCTCATCGTTCAAATGTTTCGTTGTGTACCTATCGAGGAAAGAAAAACACGTGATAAGTTGATCTTTCGCCGTTTTTTTGTTTTAAAAAACTCAGATCAAGTTAACGGTTTGTAGTGTTGAGATAGCCATAGGAACAGCACTTAGATTTCTATATGCTTTGTAGTGTTTTACATCACTCTCTGAACGGTTTATAAATATCAGCCTATTTCCCCCCAGCAATCTGGGTCCTCATTTTACTGAGCATGGAAAAATGGAAAGCTAAGTCAACCTTGAGTCAGTCAGGATTGAACTGCTGGCAGTGGGCAGAGTTAGCCTGCAATACTGCATTCTAACACTATGTCATCACCATGATGCTAAATAGAGCAATTGTCTGTGTATCCATCCATCCATCTCTCTCCCTCCCTCCTTCTCTCTCTCTCTCATATTCTCTCTGTGTCTCTCCCACCTTTCAAACCAAGGGACTCTGGACAGTATACAAATGACATTTTAAAACATAAAAACTGTACATATTTTTTTAAAGAGGCAACTAAAATTCCACATTAAAAAGTTGATTAAAAGGTGGGAGTTCTGCAATAACAGGTTCTCTGGATGAGAGTTATTTGACCCACAATGGCCGAAGACATGTTTGACAGAAACCAAACACATCACTCCTCCTGGAGAACCTGATACAATGGAACAGCATGGTGGTGGAAAGGTTATGGTTTGGGGCTGCTTCGTGGCATCAGGGCCAGCTTCCCATCAAAGAACCGACTATGAATTCTTCATTGTACCAGGGGATGCTTGAGGATAAAGTGAGACCACCTGTCAGAAAACTGAAGCTCAAAAGTTGGCCTTGCAACTATGACAGGAACTTTAAATCTTCTACTAAACCAACCAAGGGAAGGAGAGAAAGGGAGGGAGAGAGGGAAAAAAGAAAGGAAAGGAAATAAGGAAGGAGGAAGGAAGGTTCTGGAACGGCCAGGTCAAACCCCAGATGAAAGCTCACTGAGGGGTGGTTTAAAATGGGCTATAATGCAATAATACCCTCATTTCTTTTTGCACAGCTGGGAAAAATGGGGAGGAGGGTTTCTGGAGAAGTGGAGGAAAATTTCTTTTAGTTGATGTCATAGATCAGTGGACGGTTACAAGAAATGTCTACTTGAGGTTACATCTGTCCAAGGGGCAATACCAGGTATTGGAGCCATGGTGCATTTTTTTCCACAGGGGGAAAAAAAGGGCATATGGGTAGTCCTTTATTTACAACCATATAATTGAGCCTGCAATTTTGGTTATGTCACAATGGCCATAAACCAAGCTTGTGATTTTATAACCTTTTTTGCAGCAATGGTTAAGTGAACGTCACAGCCATTCAATGAACTCGATTTGTTAAGTGAATCTATTAAGGGGTGTTTTTTTGCCGGAAACCAGAAATAAATGATTGTTTGGTGGGGTGGGAGAGAGAACCCCATCATAAATAGTAAAAAAAGAGAAGTTTTTCAGGTCCATTGTAACACTGAATGGTCACCTAGCAACTGGTCATAGAACACAAAGTTGTCTGCTAGGTTTGCCAGGAACCTGTTGGATCTTCCATTTGGTACAGAGTTTGTCTCCCAGCTGATGTCAGGGTAGTTAAAACCCCCCAGCTTCAGGCAATGTGTTTGCACTACTGTTTAACCAGCAAATGAAAGAGGATGGAGGACTTGCTACCGTATTTTTCAGACTATAAGACACACTTTTTTATCTCCCCAAAGGGATTGAAAATGTCCGTGCATTTTATAGACTGAATATTGCTGAAGCCCTGCCCACCGGAAGGCCCCCTTTTCAGGCCTTTCTTCGGCCTCCTTTTTAGCCTGTTTTTAGGCTTTTTTGTCCCATTTTCTTTCTCGAAAATGGGACAAAAAAGCCTCAAAAATGGGCCAGAAAAAGGCTCAAAATGGGCCAAAAAAAGTCCCCAAAACAGGCCAAAAAGCCTAAAAAATGGGTAGAAAAAAGGCTGGAAAAAGCCCCCCAAAAAGGGCCGAAAATGAGGTGTGCAGAGGCCAAAAATCTTTTTTTGTTGTTTTCCTCTTCTAAATTTAGGTGCATCTTATAGTCAGGTACGCCTTATAATCTGAAAAATACGGTAATTCTTACAAATCTGTTTCTCGGAAGCAAGAGAGCCACAGCTAGCAACTCTATGCAAACCTCCGTGATTCAAACTGAAGGGCATTCACTCTACGTCAAGATGGATTAAAAAAAAAAAAAACCACACAAACACATCCAAAACACAACAATTGTGCTTAACACGAGAGGGCTTGTGAGGTACCTGAGAGCATTTAGAAGGCCTTCTACGCTGTTTGGAGGCTGGTCTTTGAGAACTTTGATGCATCCTTTCATCTAGAGCGCCATAAAACAGGAAAAAAAAACAAAATATAGTATTTCAACGAATGTCTAGACATGATGCAGTAATCCCGTACCTGTAATTTAAGCAAACTGATTCATGCAAAGACCTTTTTATTGGATATTTTAGGAAATATCCAAACTTGGCCTCAGGGTAAGTCACCTAAATTCTTAAAATGACAACTTAATAATAATAATTTTTAAAAAACCTGCCACCACAAAAAAAATCAAAGAAACTGCAGCACACGTTTTCTTAAGCTCTGTCTAGTTGTGAACTTGGAGAGATCCATACGTGTAAACAAATCCTGAATTATCCCATCTATTGTCTAAATTATTGATTTTTTTGAATTATCCCATCTCAGCCCAGTGAGCCTACAGGCGCTGGTATCTGGCCTTGCACTCCCGCAGGTCTGCTTGGAAAGCCTCTGCTCGTAGTCCTCAGGTGCTTCTGCTGAGCCTCCTTCTCGGTCAGACTCAATTTGAACTGAGCTGTTTTGCCAACTCTTTCTCTTGGTGGCTGCTTAGCTCCAACAACTGCTTCCTATTGGGGCCCTAAGGAGCCGGGTGGGCAGGTGAAGAGTGGCTGGGAGGGGAGAGGAGAGGCTGGTGATAGGCTCCTTGACATGAGTGGCATCAAGTTGGCCATGCCCACCCAGTCACATGACAACCAGCCCCCCCGCCATGCCCACCCAGCCGATCATTAGGCAGATTATATTAGCGGTCCACGGGATTTAAAATTATGAATTTAGTAGTCCCTGAGGTCCTAAATGTTGGGGACCCCTTGTGTAGAGAATGTGTCTCCCATTTGCAGCTGATACAAAATTGGAGGGGAGACCTAAAACGTTAGGATAAGTAAAGTTTAAAATTGAGTTGATAGCCTGGAAAAAACGATCTGAATATAGTTCTGTAAAAAAAAAAGTACAGGTAGTCCTCAACTTACAACAGTTCATTTAGTGACCATTCAAAGTTACAATGGCACTAGGAAAAAAAAGTGACTTATGACCCTTTTTCACAGTTACAATTGTTGCAGCATCTCCATAGTCACGTAATCAAAATTCAGGTGCTTGGTAATTGACTCATATTTAAGACGGTTGCTGTAAAACCGTAAAAGTTGTAAAACGGGGCAAAACCCTTAACAACTGTCTCGCTTAGCAATAGAAATTTTGGGCTCAACTGTGATCATAAGTCGAGGACTATCTGCACCTTTCATATTTTTTTCTAAAGGTTCTCATTCAATGGCAAAAATGCGCAAAGCTTCCCAAAATCTGAAAAAGGGAAGACGTATTCTTTCAGAGAAGCGTAACAGAAGCAGCATCAAGGGCTTCACCTAGGAAGCGAATTCCAAATGTGCTAGGATTGAACATTTAGGGGAAAGATCATGGAGAGGCCCTAGATTGCAAACTGAATTGGAAACCGTGTTGCAATAAAAACACTTATTGGGCTGACTCAACAGAAGCATCGTTGCCAAATCACGGGAAGTAATAGTTCCCCTTTATTCTGCTTCAGTTAGATCCCGCTGGGCTGAATTTTAAGGATTCAGAGAAATTGGAAGAGGCTAAGAGAGCTGCGATAAGGATGATCAGGGGAGGATAAATCTGAGAGAATGAAGGAAGCAGGCAGGGTTACTTAAGAAAAAAAGATATCTGAGGGTCACATGGTTGCTCTCTTCAAATGAAATCTTAGGGTTGCAAAGGTTGGATGTTGTTGTCAGTTGCGAAGTCGTGTCCGACCCATTGTGACCCCATGGGCAACGTTCCTCCAGGCCTTCCTGTCCTCTACCATCCTCTGGAGTCCATTGAAGCTCACGCTGATTGCTTCAATGACTCCATTCAGCCACCTCATTCTCTGTCGTCCCCTTCTTCTTCTGCCCTCAATCTTTCCCAGCATTAGGCTCTTCTCCAGGGGGTTCTTCCTTCTCATTAGGTGGACAAAGTATTTGAGTTTCCTCTTCAGGATCTGGCCTTCCAAAAAGCAGTCAGGGTTGATCTCCTCTAGGACTGACCGGTTGGATCGCCTTGCAGTCCAAGGGACTCGCAGGAGTCTTCTCCAGCACCAGAGTTCAAAGGCCTCAATTCTTTGGCGTTCAGCCTTTCTTATAGTCCAATTTTCACAGCCATACATTGCAACTGGGAAAACCACAGCCTTGACTATACGCACTTTTGTTGTCAGGGTGATGTCTCTGCTTTTTAGTATGCTGTCTAGAGGTTGGACACCGTGGACTAAATAGTCATTCCAATCTATAATTAGCCCTCTGTGCCCTCCCAATGTCCGTCTGTCCCACAACCCATTCAGCAATGAAAAGGAACATTTCAACTATCCAAACCCAGAACTTACATCAATTTTTGAAGTTTTTGCAAAAGCACCCACTGGATGCACATGGTCGTAGAGGATTATAACACCCACCATTACCCTCAGGCAGAAGGATACGGTCTCCTCGTTTGTGAACCTGCTCCTGTATTCCCTGGAGAAACAACAGACGACATTGAAAGAACATTGGATTACCAAAAGCTGAAGCAACATAACCTGTTTCCCCAAAAATAAGACCTCCCCGGATAAGAAGCCCAATTGGGCTTTTGAGTGCATGGGCTAAAATAAGCCCTCCCCGAAAATATCGCAACACAGCAGCAGCCATGAAGTGACCACGTGAGTTCAGCTCAATAACTTCCCAAAACATGACCTACATTTGCCATGAGAGATTGTAGGACAGACAAGAAGAGTCTTAAATTAAGCTTATCAACTATGACATCCAACTATTGTTATCAAATCTTTCTTTCCATGAGACCTGACTCAGCTCCCAAACTTTATTTTTTAAATTTATTTATTCATATCTTGCTTTTATTATTTTTTTCAAAACAACTCAGGATGGAGAACGTGTCTAATATTCCTTCTTTCTCCTATTTTTTCCACAACAGCCCTGTGAGATGGGTTAGGCTGAGAGAGAGTGATTGGCCCAAATCACCCAGCCAGCTTTCATATCTAAGGCAGAACTAGAACTCAGTCTCCTGGTGGTCAGCTCAAGGTTGCCCAGTATGTGGCTTTCATACCTATAAGAGCCGAGGTGGCGCAGTGGATAGGGTGCAGAACTGCAGGCCACTTCAGCTGACTGTTATCTGCAGTTCAGCGGTTCAAATCTCACCAGCTCAAGGTTGACTCAGCCTTCCATCCTTCCAAGGTGGGTGAAATGAGGACCCAGACTGTGGGGGCGATATGCTGACTCTGTAAATTGCTTAGAGAGGGCTGAAAGCCCTATGAAGCAGTGTATAAGTCTAACTGCTATTGCTATACCTAAGGCAAGACTAGAATTCACGTTCGCCTGGTTTCTAGCCTTATGCTTTAAACACTAGACCACACTGGCTCTCCTTAAATTTGATATTGTTCTTAAAGGAGAAAGCTGCCTTTACATATTTTTTTAAAAAGGCTTTAACTTTACACAGACTGTACTGTAGGCAAAACAGACAGTTTCATACTTTTTTTTTAACTATGTAGGAGGTGAAAACATGTAGAAAACTACCGGACACCTTGGAACGCATCTCCAGTGTTGAAATACTTAACAGTATTCCCACAAGAAATAAACTGGGGAGTTTCCCCCTAAACGTAAGAGAATATTAAAACTGAGAGTGCCAAAATCTCTCTAAGAAGAATGTAACTCCATCTGCTCTTTAAGCGGGGCGCGATTAGTTCTACTGGGAGAAAATGGGAAACAGTCTTTATTTCTCCCTAGGTTCACCATCACCTGATGATGAGGCAGGGCAGAGGCAAAATGTATTTTATGGTTCTATTTCAGGGGTGGGCTGCTGCAGGTTCACATGGATTTTGGCAATCCTCTAGCTAAGATTTTGCTCAGTTTGGCAGATCTGCAAATCCCACCCCTCGCTGCAATCTCTCTATCTCCCTCAATCTCTCTCTCTCTTTCTCCCTCAAACTCTTTCTCCCTCAATCTCTCTTTCTCCCTCAATCTCTCTTTCTCCCTCAATCTTTCTTTCTCCCTCAATCTCTCTTTCTCCCTCAATGTCTTTCCCTCAATCTCTCTCTCCCCCTCAATCTCTCCCTCAATTCTCTTTCTCTCTCAATCTCTCTTTCTCCCTCAATCTCTCTCTCTGTGTGTCTCTCAATCTCTCTCTCTTTCTCCCTCAATATTTCTCTTTCTCCCTCAATATCTCTTTCTCCCTTAATCTCTCTCTCTTTCTCCCTCAAACTCTTTCTCCCTCAATCTCTCTTTCTCCCTCAATCTCTCTTTCTCCCTCAATGTTTCTCTCAATCTCTCTCTTTCTCCCTCAATCTCTCTCTCCCCCTCAATCTCTCCCTCAATTCTTTCTCTCTCAATCTCTCTTTCTCTCTCAATCTCTCTTTCTCCCTCAATCTCTCTCTCTGTGTGTCTCTCAATCTCTCTCTCTTTCTCCCTCAATATTTCTCTTTCTCCCTCAATATCTCTTTCTCCCTTAATCTCTCTCTTTCTCCCTCAATCTCTGTTTCTCTCTCAATCTCTTTCTCCCTCAAGCTCTCTCTCTCAATCTCTCTCTCTCTTTCTCCCTCAATCTCTCTCTTTCTCCCTCAATCTCCCTCCTTCCCTTTCTCTCCTTCTCCCCTTCTCTCCAATGGCTGGGAAAAGATCTGCCACAAATCTCCCCCCCCCCCCTATCCCTACCCTAAAAGCAACTTCTGGCTGAAAGGATTCCTTTGAGGAGAAGAGGAAGCTAATTTAAGGAAAATAGGTTTGGCCTCAGCCTTTGTTCTATATATGTTGCAACAACCTCAGCGGTTGGGAGAGGGATGGGAGGAGACTGCCATTCTGCAATATTCTGTCAATTTAGAAAGGTTCCGGCTAACACAAGCGCAGCTTTGTGTTTATCTGTGTGTGTGTGTGTTTGCGCAGAGACTAGAATGAAGTGATTGGCTGACTTTACCTTCCTTCTTTTACCGATTTTAATTTCTTTCAGTCTTTTACAATTTTACTTGTACCAATAAATTCATTGTAATGATGAGGATCTTCACCAACTGGGAAAAAACCCTCATTTACGTTAATTGAAAATTTACAAAATACTACTCAAATACTTCCTTGTCAAGCAAGAAGGAGGAAGGGGGGAAAGTCACCAAACATATATTTTAGGCTATAAAAGGTATTAAAATAATGGCAACTTTCGTCAGAGATTCTTCCAAATCTTCCCAGGAATAAAAAGCCAACATGTAAGAGTTGCTCCCATATTTGTTAAAATCAAAGTTGACTGTATCCTTTTGTGTAAGATAATCCTCAGGTTATGACCATCACAGCGATACTTGGTGAGAGCCATACAATGGTCAGTCATGCAACCTACATGATTTGATTTTACAATCCTTTTTTGCACTTGCGGTTAAGTGAATGCCACGGTTGTTAAGCAAACATTACCGTCGCTACACCAATGGTTCGATGTGGGTGTGGTTTTGCCGAAAAATGGAAGTAAACGCCAATTTTTCAACAAAGCCATTGCAAAACGCATTCATGTGACACTACATACAGTATATCACAGAAGTGAGTACACCCCCTCACACTTTGTAAACATTTAAGTATATCTTCTCATGTGACAACACTGAAGAAATAACACTTGGCTACAATGTGAAGTAGTGAGTATATGGCTTGTATAACAGCATAAATGTGCTGTCCCCTCAAAATAACGCAACACACAGCCATTCATGTCTAAACTGCTGGCAACAAAAGTGAGTACACCCCTAAGTGATCATGTCCGAATGGGACCCAAGTAGCCATTTTCCCTCCCTGGTGTCATGTGACTCAGTGTTAAAAGGTCTCAAGTGTGAAGGGGGAGCTGCTGTGTTAAATTTGGTGTTATCACTCTCACTCTCTCATACTGGTCACTAGAAGTTCAACATTCACCTCATGGCAATGAACAATGAATGCAACCATTAGAACTTTGAATCCGGGTCGTTAAGTATCTGCCAGGTAGATCTGTCAGAACTTTGGACTGTCGCTAAGTGACCAGTCGTAAGTTGAGGACTACCTATGTTTAACAATTCTCACTTGCAAAGTAAACACTCCTTTGGGTTAAGATAAGTATCTAGAGCCGAGGTGGCGCAGTGGTTAAATGCAGCACTGCAGGCTACTTCAGCTGACTGCAGTTCAGCAGTTCGGCTGTTCAAATCCCACTAGGCTCAAGGTTGACTCAGCCTTCCATCCTTCCGAGGTGGGTAAAATGAGGACCCGGATTGTTGTTGGGGGCAATATGCTGACTCTGTAAACCGCTTAGAGAGAGCTGAAAGCCCTATGAAGCAGTATATAAGCCTAACTACTGCTATTGCTATTGCTATCTAGTAACTTCTTCAACAGGTCCATGTGCTTTTCTTGGGAGCGTGTTGGAAGTGGTTTGCCCTTAGCCTCCTTCTGTTTTTCTGGTGTTTTACTTCTTGACTTCCCAAACTAGCTGACATCTCTGGAGTTACCCATCCAGACCTGATGTCACTTAGCTTTATGAGTAAGTCCAAGGCCAGGTCAGTATAGCCAAATATCTGTGAACCGAAGGAATTAAAAATGATTCCTACATTTCCCCGTCTGGTCGGTTTAGACCAGTGATGGCTAACCTTTTCTGGACTGAGTGGCCAAAGCATGCACGTCCGAACACCCAAAATGCAATGCGCGCACCCCTCATTCATGCACCCTGCACCCCCATGTACCCCCCGCGCACACCACCCCTGCATACGCCTCCCCATAACACTACATGCATGCATGTGTGTCCCCCGCATGCACCCAGCCCGGAAGACCAGCTGGCTGGTGGGAGGTGAGTGCATGCGCGGTGGAGCTGAACTGGGGCGACAGCTCACATGTCATCAGAGAGGGCACTGGGTTCGCCATCATGGGTTTAGACCCTATGCATATATTCGTACAAGTAATCCTTCACTTACAACCACAATTGAGCTCAACATTTCTGATGCTATGTTAATTTTGCCCCATTTTACTACCTTTCTTGCCACAGCTGTTAAGTGAATCTGGCTTCCCCACTGACTTTGCTTGTCAGGAGGTCGCCAAAGGGCGTCGCGTGAACCCCGGGAAGCTGCAACGGTCATAAATATGAATCACAGTTGACAAGCATCCCAATTTTGATCCCGTGACATTCAGGGACATTACGACGTGTGAAAAACAATCATAAGCCTCCCCCACCCCCCCAAATGCCGTCGTCATGTTAAACGGTCAGTAAATGAACTGTTGCAAGTCAAGGACTACCTGCATTTGACAATGATGATATCTGGAAGGGAGGGCTGTACTTACGGGGTTTCCAGCATAACTCTGCAAACGCTGGCCATGGTGCTTAAGCAATCTGTGGTGTTTTCTATAGGTAAATTCTTGTTCTGTGAAGAGATGGGCAAGGAAGAAAAAGGTAATGAAATGCGATCGGGAGCATCATTTTTGCCTGCCCTTTCTTAATTGGGGGGGGGGGGTGTTCTGAAATAATAATAATTATGGTTAAGGGTGGCCCAGCGGTTATTTGGGCAATTTCTCCTGATTGTATACTGAGAACTAGGAGGAATATTCAGAGATTCTGTGGTCTAATGGGTTTGTATTCTAACCTGGAGCTGCCCTTAAAGAGCACGCCAAAGTTTCTGCTGGCACAAAATGCATTGTGCCAGCGGAAAATGCACAGCCACACTTTGGCTCTGGGAGTTGCACTGGTTGTCAGTTTGCTGCCTTATGGATTTGACTTTTAAAGCCCAATTAAAGCCATAGGATCTTATATGAGGGGCCATGCGAACTGCCCCGATGGCATATATAGCGAAAGTAACTCCTGGGACATTATTTTACCAAGAGGGTAACTTTACTGGTAGATCGATATAGGCACAGTAGAAGCAAAGCCAGTTCTGAAGTTTTCGTGCGAAAGACTGTATAAATAAAAACCCCATCGGGGCCATTGTCCCCCAATCTAGTGCAATCTCTTTGTTTTGGGAAACAGTCAGCTCGGCTCAGAAGGCTCTCATCGTTCGACCTCGAGGTGTTGGTATTCTCCCAGTCCACAGAGTGTGCACATGAATTCTTCAATTCCCTCCCAGGCCCCTCATACATTCCAATTGTACCCCCACCCCCCACCCCTTTCTCCTCCCTGGTTTCTGTTGTCTGGCTGTGAACAAAAGTGCACAGCGAGTTGGCCTACGACAGATCACCTCTTTCCAATTATAACTATCTACCCATCTGATCAAGCCTAGTAGAAGAGATATGATCCAGGTCCTGTCAATTAGCAGCTCCGGAGATGCATCTTTTCTGTTGTGGCCCCCACCTTCTGAACCGTCAGTCCCCAAGGGGATATTAACCCCATCTTTGACAGTCTTCTGGAAAGCCTTAAAAGCCTGTCTCAAAGATGCTTTTTTCAGGAAGCAACTGGACTTTGTTTTTGCTTTGAAGATGTTTCGTTTCTCATTCAAGCAAAACGTCTTCAAAGAAATAAGAAGAAAGTCCAGTTCCCTCCTGAAAAAGCACCTTTGGGACAACCAGGATGACTGAGAATCTCTACAGGCCCTAAAGCACAGTTCTTCCTTGGGGATCCCATGGTGAACCTGCATTGTATGAGGCTAAATGAGGTCGAGAGGCCCTGGATAAGAGCCGAGGTGGCACAGTGGTTAGGGTGCAGTACTGCAGCCACTTCAGCTGACTGCTAGTTCTGCAGCTCGGCGGTTCAAATCTCACCGGCTCAGGGTTGACTCAGCCTTCTATCCTTCCGAGGTGGGTAAAATGAGGACCCAGATTGTGGGGGCAATATGCCGACTCTGTAAACCGCTTAGAGATGGCTGAAAGCCCTATGAAGCGGTATATAAGTCTAACTGCTATTGCTATTGGATGCCTCTCTGGGCTCGGTTGTTGTTGTTGTTTTGCAGACATTTCATTGCTCAAATTAGGTAACATCATCAATGCTAGACTAGCACTGATGATGTTCCTTAGCAGGGTAATAAAACATCTGCAAGAAAATAACCAAGCTCAGAGAGCACTCTCATTCAACTCTGAGCTAATAGTATTCTTTATCAATATCTTAGAATTCTTTTATATTTTCATTTTTGTTCTTGTTTATGATAGATAGATAGATAGATAGATAGATAAAGATAGATAGATAAGATAGATAGATAGATAGATAGATGAGAGACAGACAGACAGACAGAGATATTGTGATATGGTTTTATTATTCTACTTGTACGCTGCCCAGAGTAATTTTTTATGAAATGGGCAGCTACACAAATTTGCGAAATAAATAAATAAAACCCCCTGAGAAACATTACAATTCATAACACTGACAAGGCTTCACCCTTCCTCTCCACTGAAATCCCCAAAATAAAATTTATGCGAACCAGTCACAAAAAGGCACAATCGTTTTCCAAAACAATCTTGTGTTAACGAAAACTAATTCATGCACCTACCTCTGAAACAAATTTTGTTGTGGCATCACTTAAGGTTTTCAACATTGGTGTCGCTTCAGCGTAAAATAAGGACATTCTGTTGGCCAATTCATTGTTTACTTCGTTTTCCCCTTCTGCCTACCAAAAGTTAAAATAAACGTTTGCATGATTAAAACGGGTCAAGTGGAAAAAAACACAGGGAGTTATTTTCTTCTATTCTACTTATAAAAGGTTACCTACTGGGACATTGTTGATTCTCATACGACTTAAGGTTCTTCTATAATAACTGAAATCATTCTGAATTGCAGGATTTGTCATCTAAAAAAAAACAAAAGACCAGGTCAAGATACCAAGAACCTCAGGACAAATTTACATACAAGCCAGGAGCAAATCAGTTTCTGACACCCCAAAATGACCCCCACAGAACCTCCATGAAATATTGAAAACATTAATTGCCAAACCTTGTGAATCAGGATCCCGTGTATCCCCCATACATGACATTTGAGGGGAGAATATGCCAGTTCTTGAGGCAGAGGAATCCTGGAATCATGTTTAAGATTTGGTGAACTTGTGAGGTTTTCTACCCCTTTCTGCTTTCTGATCTCCTTATAGGTAATTGGTATGCCTGTCCATCTTGAACACTGTTAAGTCTTGGTGACTCTCACAATCTAATTATTGTGACTTTATTAGGTGAAATGTCAACCTCTGCCTTAACCAGGGGTGGGATTGAAAAATGTTAGCAGCCGGGTTCTCTGCCCGGTTGCTGGGTGGGCGTGGCCATGAGGGCGTGGCCTACTTGGCCTCCTGCACCATAGCCGGGGGGAGGGGCTTTTCGCCTTCCCCAGGCTACAAAAGCTTTCCTCAAGCCTCAGGGGGTGCATGTGGTGAAAACGGCCTTCCCGAGGCTCCAGAGCCGGAAACAGGCCCATTTCTGGACTTCCAGAAGGTCCCTTTTTTGCCCTCCCAGAGTCTCCAACCTTGCACTTATCTGGCATCCAAAACGGGCCGTGTGGAGACTCCTGAGAGGGTGGGGAGGGGTGGGTGGGGCCAGCCAGTCCTTCCAACTACCGGTTTGGCGAACCAGATGCAAAATTAGCATCCCGTTTGCCCGAACCGGCTGAATCCCACCGCTGGCCTTAACTTGTTCAAAAGAGGGCTGAGTTTCTAAATTGTAAAAGGTGGAGAAATTAGACATATTTGATTTTGTTTAATCCTGCCTTTATTATTTAATAGGTAACTCTGGGAGTTGAATATATGTGATACTTCCTTTCCTCTTCCTATTTTCCCAACAACAACCACCCTATGAGATGGACTGGCCTGAGAATGATTGACTCAAAGTCAGCCACCCAGCTTTCATGCCTAAGGCAAGACTAGAACTCACAGCATTCGAGTTTGGCCCAAACCCTCCAGTCAGCCTATGATGCCTAATAAATAAATATAAATAAAATGGCATTTCAAGCCCAAGACATTTCACTAGCATTGATGATCATGGTACATGACCTGATCATATATAAAGCTTAGTCAATTGGTTTATTAGTGATGCTCCAAAATATAAATAAGCAAAAATGGTGGGTCTGGGGTATAATTATCAGGATTACCAGATTTTTTTTTCTTCCTCTGAAGACTGCACTGAAGTGATGGATAGGATGCAAAACTATACTAGCTCCTGATTTGATTCAGGTCCCTTATTTAGACCATCGTGGCCGGTTATTTATATTCTTAATGTGGATTCATAACCTGACTCATCTAACAAAAAGATTTACTAGTAAATATGATTTTTCCAAAAGAATATTAGAAATATATTATTTCTGCAAAAGGCAGAAATAGGAAGAAAGACATCTTTAAGTACCTCTTTATGTTCTGACTGAGGCTTCCCAAGAGCATGAAGCAAACTCCTTGTCCCGATAAAACACTCTTTTATTAATTTACTGTGAATTCTGCTCATTCACATGCAACAAAGTCTTTCGAAGGAGGATTTACAGTCACAGACCTTATCTAGCTTGGAGAGCTGACAGGCTGATATCTGCAAAACTTGGCAAGGAGTTTCGGAGAGTCACGAATCAATTAAGCAAACTAATTGTCTCCTGCAAACTCCACTCCCCTTTCATTCCTCTTTTATTTCCTCTGGGAGGGCCATTCATCGTCTACCTGTGGCCCTACTCCGAAGTCGACCCCTGTTCTTTAGCTGTTCCCTTCGTCTGGCAACTCTGCGCATGCGCACACTGGGAACAGGCTCCAGCTGTTCTTCTGTCCCACTGATGTCTGACTCTGAAGGCAGCTGATAACTGGCATTTGGTCCTGGCCCCCTCTCTGCCGCCGACACAGAGTCCTCATCAGAGCCTTCCCCAGACTCCAGGACTGGCCCATGTTCCTCCCCAACCTCCTCCCTGTCCTAATCTGCCGCCAGCTCTGTGGGCCGCTGGCGGGCCACAACACTTTATTTCTTTTAAACGCAATCTGAAAAGAGACCAAACCTCACAGTCAATAATGTGACGGTGATCATCCAACCGTTCAGGAATTACTCTGTATTTACCTTCAGCTCGTCAAACCGAAGCGTGAAATGAAGGATTTCTGCAAACTGTTTAGCAAGAGCCTGCTCTCGCTCCAGATGCTGTGTAGGAGAATATGGCGTGCTAGTCAGGGCCCCAAGGAGACCTCGTAAAGCAGCTTCTATTTTGAGGGTGGAAAAAAGAAAGACAGGCATGTATCAAACACTGGGGACGTGCTGGTAATATCTTGGCATAATTCACGGTTACAAAAACAGGGGGTAGTTTAAGCATGACAAAAATCCTAGGTGTTGGTGTGTTGTTTAAACAGTCAAGTTTAACCTGCCTCCCCCCCAAAAAAAGAAAGAAAGGAAAGAAAGAAAAAAACAAACAGGCACACTGAAAATTTACAACTCAAACACACCAGCAAGCAAGTTGCCAAAATGATGTAGGGGTGTGATTTTGTTTCTAAAAGTCACCTCCGATCATCTGTCATGCTGAGAATTGATTTGCAGGTTGCTAATCTAAAAGTGTGTGAAGTGGAAATACAGAATTGAATAAAATAAACACTCTGAACTATTGCAGGCATCAATGAGCTAATGCTCTTACCTAGCCTCTGAGAAAATTCATAGAATTTCTTTAGTTTGCCCACTAGGGGGACAACTGCACCCCACGCCTTCTCTTGCAGTCTCTCGTCGGTGGGATGCTGTATCGCCTGAAAAAAAATTAAAACGTATTTCATAAAAATAGGAGTTCCCCTTTACCCTAACCTTTTAATATTATCTTTTTGTTATTATTATTGATTGGTTGGTTGGCCTAGAGGCCATACCAATGTACAAGGTTCAAACACATATTACCAATAAAATCCTATACAAACTATTTATAATAAGAGTAGGATGAAATGCAATAATTTAATACATAAATATATAAAACAGAATAAAGTGACATAACATTATACTTCTGTATTGCCCCTGCAATCTACACCAATCTTTAATATTATCTAATGACCAAGTAGAGGCATCATTTTGTATATTGTTTATACATTCTGGGGAAAGAGAGAGGTACAGGATCGAAACATTTTTCCTGTACACATCAGGCTATGAGGTCAATAGCAGCTCTATGAGGATCACCTTTTACAAGTTCGTGATGCAAAGGCAAACTGGCAACTGGCGTGTATTTACAATGGTTGCACAGTGCTCCATGGTCACGTGATCTCCACCTTCACAGCCGGCTTCTGATTTGCAAAGTCAATGGGGAAGACAGCGGGAAGTCGTAAGTTGCAGTTAGGTGACATCATGCTTAATGACTGTGGGTGGCCTGCTTAATGACCATAGCCAGAACTGATAAGATTGCTGTTGTTAAGTTGGGAATGGTCACATGATTCTTCACTTTACAATTGTACAGTCCACAGCCAGGAGTTTGATCTTGACCGGTTCAAGGTTAACTCAGCCTTCCATCCTTTCAAGGTCAGTAAAAGGAGGAGCCAGATTGTTGGGGGCAAGATGCTGACTCTGTAAACCGTTTAGAGAGGGCTGTAAAGCACTGTGGAGCGGTATAGAAACCTAAGTGCTATTGCTTCCATGTTTCCCCCCAAAATAAGACCTAAGTGAAAAATGAGCCCTAGCATGATTTTTCAAGATGCTTGTAATATAAGACCTAGGGCCAAAATAAGTCCCAGTTAAGATTGTTAACCAGATGGATGCATTTAGAACTGTATTTCCCCCCAAAATAAGACCTAACAGGAAAATAAGCCTTTTTTGGAACAAAAATTAATATATACCCAGTCTTATTTTTTGAGGGGAGGGCACAGTATTAGTGAAAGAATTGCTGGTCCCAAGGGCAGTCTTTGATCCACATACTGATGGGTCAAAAAGTGGGGGAAAGGAGACGCCCTAAATAAAGTGTTATCCTTAAAGGGAGCAGTGTGGTGGTGACACAACAAATGAGAAATAGATGTAATTTGTGTTACAAGCCCTTGATTGCTTACAAGGAAAAACATAAAGCAAAGCCCTCTACATGATAATATATTATAACATAATAACAGAGTTGGAAGGACCTTTCTGATTGCTAAAGACATGCTTGATCAAGACCAGCTTTTTTCAAACTTGGCAACTTTTAAGATGGGTGGACTTCAAGTCCCCAAATTCCCCCAGCCAGCATAAGGCTGGCTGAAGTCCACCCAGAGTTGCCAACACTGTGTTGAAAAACACTGATCAAGACTCTTGACCTACTGAATATGCTTGTAAGTATTATGTTAAGGCTAATAAACAAGCAATATTATCTAACGTTTTCTCACTTAAGATACCAAGAGGCCTCCACTGGTTGAAAAGCAGCTCATGGGCGCTAGGCTTTTTCAAACAGGATTCCTGAATTGAATGTCCGATGAATTTTACCTCTCGTATTTCATGTCCAGCTCCTCTGTACGATTGTAAGTCTTCCAGGATTCCTTCTGCATCCTTTAACACTACATTAACTTGATTGTAAATTTCCTTTTCTGATTCTGTAGGTTGAGCATCTACACACAGGAGAGAATATCAGGTTACGTATTTATCCTCTTTACAAATCCATATATTATGTCCATATTTTATTCCTAATTCTATCAACTGTTCTCAACTCTAGTAGAATACCTTTCCACTATGACATCTGATGACAATTTATTTGTCATCAATTCATTTGAAATAATGTCTGTGTGACAACTTTATTTATTTATATTTATCAACCAGTGTATCTCTTTTAACTGTTACTTTGGTGGTAGCCTTGGCAGATCTCGTTTTATCAGTTTACTTTCATATATCATTGCAAGAATCTTGCAGATTAAAGTAGATCGATTGCCTTTTCAGGCAATGTGTTCTTGTGCTGTGTCCCCACCACCAAATATAAAATATTATCACTGATTAGCATCTTGTGAAATGCTAGGTACCATTCTGAGTGATTTTAAGAGGCTCATAAAAAGAGATACTACAATTATTATAAAACCACATAGGCATAGAACGTATTCTAATTTTATTTTAAAAAATCTTTACTCAAAATCAGGAACATTTAGCACATTTCTTCATTCTCTAGCAGTGCTTTTCAAAAATTAGAAGGCACTGAGCTGTATACTACTTTGGATGTGAAAGGAAAAAAGTATTCTACAGTGAATGGGAAACATCTCATTAAAGTATCTGCATCTTTTCCCAGGGTCACATGGCTGCCTTTTCAGTGAATCCAATAAAGATGGGTGTAGTTCAGAGGTCGGCAACTTTAAACTCTCAATGAGCCACAAAGGTCCTACAGGAGCCCCCCCATTCAATTCTGGAGCCAACCGGAAGTCTGGTTCAACCACCATAAAGTCTCCTCCTAGCGCGGCGTCCTTTTTCCACTACCGGTCCTAACTGAAAACCCTATCAATTGTGGAGCCGATCAGAAAACCAGCCCCTTGCCATAGAATCTCCTCCTGGCGCGCCATGCTTACCCCCTCCCCCCACCCAACCGGAAGCTCTTCTCAAAATTGTGGAGCCAACTGGCGACAGGGAGCCACAGCAGAGAGATGAAAGAGCCACATGCGGCTCCAGAGCTGACCCCCGGTATAGCTTAAGGAGTTATCACCTCTTGAGATGACTGTACCACTATGGGCACCAAAGAATCTTTTTCCCTTTGAATCTGAAGGGCTGCACAGCCTTCATAAGGGAAGCTTCTAAATGGAAATGCTTGTTATGGCCTTAATCAGGAGAGTCATACACAGATGTGGGCAAAGGGATGTTTGAACATGTGATACTTCTTTCCTCGTCCTATTTTCTCAACAATATCCACCCTATGAGATATTTTGCTTGCTCAGAGTTACACACAGATGTTTTGCTTGCTCATCCAGCTGCTTTGCAGCAACTTCATTTTACAAAGAAGAGACACTTAATCTTGGGGTTTTGTTACATTCAAACTGTAAAACTGTGATTATTCAAATGAAACCAGTTTCACAATAAGCTTTAGGGCCCTCTTTTCTTTTGAAATTTGTTTCCTGGTTCTGATAAAATAGGACACAATGGTTGGAGACTTGCTAGCTTTGCAGGATTTGTTCCACTAGAGTTGAGTACAAGTTGTGTTGTGCACCAACAAAATATTTAAATATATTTACTGTAACCTATAATTAATTAACACAATAGCCCCTTTCTCACCTAAATGGATATTATTGCCTCAATGAATACTCCTAACACATGCTCAGATTTTTTTCATTCTTGTGTAGCCCACTCTCATATAAATTAGCCAATAAAAGAGAACTTAAATTTATGATTCAGGCATTGTCTAATAAGGTTCTTTTTCAAAAATGCGTAAAACAAATAGTCAGGGCTTATGTAAAATACATAAGTGAAAAACAGTTCTCACTTTCAAAATCCAGGAAAAAGTTTGGTCCCTGTTCAAGGTCTGTGCATGTCAAAACTTTAAGAAGGTTCCCCATATTAAGATGCCTGTTGAGACAAAAAAAAAAGACTATTTTCTTTAGGAAATATTTTTTAGGAAAGACATTTTCTTTAGGAGGAGATGTATACACCGATATTCACATAGCCTTGGGACAGGGATGGTTTTCACTTACCTTCCCTACCAGTTCGTAAATGTGTGCTTGCATACGGCCTGTCCGTGCATGGGCCCGGCCTTCCGCGTACGCGCATTGCTCAAAAAACATCCGTAAATAGGATGAAATAGATCTGGGGCGGGTGGGTGGGCCCACCGGTGATTTCTACTACTGGTTCAGGCAAACTGGTCTGAACCGGCTGAATACCACTTCTGCCTTGGGAGATTAGACACTCCCTGTCAAAGAACAACAGAGTGGACATAAGGTAAAGGTTCCCCTCATACATATGTGCTAGTTGTTCCCGACTCTAGGGGGTGGTGCTCATCTCCCTTTCAAAGCCAAAGAGCCAGCGCTGTCAGAAGACGTCTCCGTGGTCATGTGGCCGGTATGACTAAACGCTGAAGGCACACTGAACGCTGTTACCTTCTCACCAAATGTGGTTCCTATTTTTCTACTTCTATTTTTGTATGTTTTCGAACTGCTAGGTTGGCAGAAGCTGGGACAAGGAACGGGAGCTCACTCCTTTATGTGGTGCTAGGGATTCGAACCACCGAACTACTGACTTTTCTGATCAACAAGCTCAGCATCTTAGCCACCGCGTCCCCTAGAGTGGACATATCACATCCAAATTCCCAATGTCGTATAGATGGCAACTGGCTCTTCCATAACAAATGAAATACACAAGAACTCCATTCCCTTGAACTCTGATGAAACTAATTAAAAAGGTATATAACTTCTTACTAAATTTAAAAATGGAGGATGAACAATAAAAGATACAATGGTACAATGGGAATTATTATTATTTTTGCTATAACATAGAACTAAGAGAAATGGCAAAATTTATGGGAAAGAAACTATAGGTTAACCATGGCTAGTTTTTATAAAGAAAATTTATATAAAATGTTTTGTAGATGGCATTTACCACCTGCTAGTTTAGCTAAAATTATAAAAAATATGTCTACTAAATGTTGAAAATGTAATAAAAAAAACCTGGCACATTTGATTGTATGTGTTTTTATTGGCTTGTGTTAAAGCTAAAAAACAATGGGCAAAAATACACAGATGGATAGAAAAGACAATAGGGAAACGTAGATTTCAAACCTGAACTGTTTTTATTAGGGATGGTATCAGGAAAAAAATGGATATATATTTACCCTGTTTCCCTGAAAATAAGACCTCCTCAGATAATAAGCCCAATTGGGCTTTTGAGCACATGTGCTAAAATAAGCCCTCCCCCTGAAAATAAGCCCTCCCCAAAAATATTGCAATACAGCAGCAGCCAGGAGGTGACCACGCTCGCCGTCTCCTGCACCTCAAAAATAATAAGACCTCCCCGAAAATAAGGCCAAGTGCTTATTTCGGGGGTCAAAAGGAAATAATACAGTCTTATTTTCGGGGAAACACAGTAATATTACATGTCTGAACAGCAGCGAGGATTATTTTTGCACAATATTGGAAAAATGAAGAAATACCGCAAGATGAGGAGATAAAGAAGATATTAGATTGTGCAGAAATGGATAGACTTGCATTGAAAATCAAGCAGAAAGAAGGAGGAGATAAAGAAGATATTAGATTGTGCAGAAATGGATAGACTTGCATTGAAAATCAAACAGAAAGAAGGAGGAGATAAAGAAGATATTAGATTGTGCAGAAATGGATAGACTTGCATTGAAAATCAAACAGAAAGAAGACACAGAATATTATCAAACATGGAACTTATTTTACCAATGGTTGGGAAAAAGGGGTGGAGAGTAATAAGGGCGTTAAGCAATTTAAATACCCAGACAATATGATGTTTTTTAAGCACTAAGTGTAATAAATGGAAAATTAATAATTAATTAATATTAATATTAATAAAAGAACCCCATTCCGAATTCATTAAAGCCACAGACTGCACAGTTATCCAGGTACAATTATACCGCTCTTCTAAGATTTAACTGATGCCTAAGAGTTGAAAGAGGCTCTTTGAATTACTGAATCCAGTCCAGAGATGGTTCTCAACTGGTTCGTCCAAACCAGTAGTGGAAACCACCTGCCCAGGCTCTATGCCCTTCTATTTAGGCACATTTTCAAGCCATTTCCACATGCGCGGAAGGCTAAGCGCATGCTCACATTTGCGAACCAGAAGGGGAAGTAAGTGAATACCATCCCTGATCCAGTCCCCTTGTCAGTGAGCAAATATATTTTCCCTTTGCCCACAGCTTGTAGATTTGGCAGATCTGCATCCAGGTCTTCCTTTCTTTGTTGCTTTTACATCACATTAACAGCAATTTCTCATCATCCTTCCATACTATAAAATAGGGGCCAATCAGCTTAATGCCCTTAAAATGCTTTGGAGTATGACTTCCAATGCAGCTGATGGAAACTCTAATCTAGAGCATCCAAAAAGCAGAACGATTGCTTATTCCTCAATCTGTATCACCACACCATGTATCGAACATAACTATGCAGTTATAATTTTTCTTCAATACTAAGCCTTTCTCCAGGGGTGGGCTGCTGCGGGTTCGCATGGGTTCGGGCGATACTCTAGCTAAGGACCTGCCCAGTTCAGAGAACCCCCCAAACCCACCTTGCTCCTCCCACGAGTCTCCACACAGCCCATTTGGGATGCCAGGTAAGTACAGGGCCCGCGTTGAGGCTCTGGGAGAGCGAAAAACGGGCCTCCCAGAAGGCCTCTGGAGTCCGGGGAGCAGTTTTCACCCTCCCAGAGGCTCTAGGAAATCCTCCAGAGGCTAGGGAGGGTGAAAACACACAGAGAGAGACCCCGCCATGGTGCAGCACGTGACTAGGCTACGCCCACTTCCAGCAACCAGGCAGAGAACCAGTTGCTAAAATTTTTGAAGCCCACCCCTGTCTTTCTCCTATTTGACCTTTTTTCTGTAAGTTTCATAGCTACACACATACATCCCCACCTGTATCTTCTTGAACTATCGTAGAAAGGGATATCAAGTTTCTTATTACTTATTTACATATTAATAGCAGTGGTGGGATTAAAAACAAATTTCTATGGGCGTGGCTTGGTGGACGTGGCAGGAGAAGGATACTGTAAAATCTCCATTCCCTCCCCCCCTCCAGGGGAAGGTTACTGCAAAATCCCCATTTCCCCTGATCAGCTGGGACTCGGGAGGCAGAGGATAGAAGGGGCGGGGCCAGTCAGAGGTGGTATTTACGGGTTCTCTGAACTACTCAAAATTTCCGCTACCGGTTCTCCGGAACCGGTCAGAACCTGCTGAATACCACCTCTGATTAATAGCCAAAGTATACATTGAGGAGGGGGAAAATTGTTTCTTTAATGCAGAGAAGAAAGGTATATAACATAATACAAAAAGAAAAACCTATAACATCTCCAAAATAATGTTTCTCGGGTCATTTTACCACTGAAATTGAGTTGAATGGCAATATTTCCTTCTCACCAAGTGGCTTTAATAATGTTCTGCTACCCAGAAAATATTTATCATGTAGTGAGAAATGTTAAGTGCGACCCAGTTTCGTCAGCAGCTCGTTGTACGCTTCACTTCTGAAATTGCTTTCCTTCACCCACCAAAGGTAGGTTTATTTTTCACAGCAAGCTGTGTTAAGGAAAGCTTTGGAATTAAGATGGATGACACCCCTGAAATATCTTCCTTTTAGGTCTAAGAATCTTAAATGCCGACAATTTAAGAAGATGTCAAGCCTGTGCTTTAAGGGTATCATGTTGAGACAAATGATATTCTGGGAAAATCGGCAGCGTGGAACTCGGATGGTGCAGGAAACCATCTGTTGAAAAAGCAATTATTGGTGCATGAATGGGAAAAAATCTTGCTTCCCCTTCCTCCCCTCAGTTCTGGGGCAGACTGCATGCATTAAGGTTAAAAAAAGCAGGAGGATGAGTTTCTGAAGCTTTCCTATATGAACTCTTAAGGTCAAAACAAGTTTGGGCGATTAATAAACCAGCTGCCCATCCGAAATTAGAATCTTTCAACATCATGGAGCAAGGATATAAAATTAAACCTCGGCATTCATTAGGGTTTCTATTCTTTGAACTAACTACTCACCAGTTCCCACAGCTTAATGATGCAACCACAGTAACCATAATGTAATATTGATTTACGGGGCAAAAGGGGGGGAGAATCCCCAGAGCAGCAATAAACAAGCACTTCTAGCGGGCTTCTATATTAATAGAGCTCTCTATATTTATAAAGTATGGTCAGATGTAAACGCAAAGGGGAGGAAAACACATCCCCCCCCCGCAGCCCTACAAAGAAACTACCATCACTGAACGTTACTTACTGCCTGCTATTATTTAGCGGCCATTCCCTCAAGCCGCAACAGGTGTAGCAACGGAAGGAGGAAGAAGTCAGCAGCTCCACTGAGAAATCAATAATTTTACATGCCTTTCTGTCATTCAGTTTTTACCATTCCAGTTGGAACTGAAAGGAAGACCAACCACTCCTGCTGTTTTATAGTATTGTAACTCTACTGTGGGAAGTTACATACTCTTAAGACCGTGATGAAAAAAATGTGGCACGCAGAGCCCTCTCTGTGGGCACACCAGCAGTCACTCCAGCCCAACTCCACCGTGCATGCGCACATGCCTCCCACCAGCCAGCTGGTCTTTGGGTCTCTGACGTGCATGCGTGAAGGGTAGGGCGCATGTGAGGGACGCGTGTGTGCATGTGTGTGGGGGCACATGTGAGTGGCCCTTGCATTGCATTTTGGGGGGTTGCATGCGTGTGCGCGCACACACACACATGCCTCATTTTGGAAGGCCTTCTGCACCAACCCGGAAGCCAAAACAAGGCCGGGGGGGGGTGCCGCATGAGGCCCGCCATTCGATGCTCCATAGGCAATATCTGTTCGCAGTCAAGCCTGTGCTTTGTTTTGATTTGCTTCTGAACTTTACCACTGTTCCTTCCCTCCCCAGAGTCTGTGTCACAAATCATGTTACCCTATAGATGCATCCCTCCCAAACCGGCTGCAGTAATCTGACATCCGGTTCCAGCAAGCAGTATGCATGGAATGCACTCCCACTCATTCTGTCCCTATGACAACATGGAGAGTTGACACCTGCACCAACTTGGAAGCCAAAAATGGGTGATGGGAGTGCAGGGTGCGGGGCGCAAGCGCGAGGGGTGCTCATATTGCATTTTGGATGGTTTACACACGTGCACACTTTGGGCACTCAGCACCAAAAAGTTTAGCCATCACTGCTCTAAGAGCTACCTTTGTTTTTCCGAAAATAAGACCGGGTCTTATATTAATTTCTGCTCCAAAAGACGCATCTAGGGCTTATTTTCTGATTAGATCTTATTTTCAGGGAAATAAAGTACTAAATGGGTCTGTCTGGTTGCCAATCTTAACTGGGACTTATTTTTGGGGTAGGGCTTATGTTGTGGCCCAGCAGGAGCCGTTGGAGCTGCCAATGGACTCTGATAGCGAGGTCCCCTATGAGTCTGCTATGGAAGATGTGGAGGACCCTGGGCAGGGTTCAGACTCAGAGCAGGGACCAGAGAGGCTGGTTGGCCACCAGGAGACGCCTGAGGCATGGAGCAGTGGGGAAGATCAAATTGAGTTTGTCCCTGACGCCAGGCAACGGAGGGCGGAGAAACAGAGGCAGCAGTTACGAAGACAGACTCATAAGAGATAATCAAGCCCAGGTGGTTATGGCTTGGCCCCTCCCAAGAGAGTATATAAGAAGAGACTTTGGGAGGAGTCCTTTTGCAGGACACCACCATTCGTACTAATCTGGAGAACTCCTTGTCTGATCTGCCTTGTGTTCCCGTGTCTGTTGGAGTCTGGGTTGCTGCCAACGTCTTGCCAGTGAGTCATCTTTGGGCTTTCAGCCAACAGGATTATAATTGCTGTGAATAAAGAGTGGCATACAGCTAATCCTGTGTCTGCGTTCATTACCGGACGGAGGGGGGCCAGAACAGGCTTATACTACAAACAACTTGAAAAATCATGATAGGGCTTATTTTCTGATTAGGTTTTATTTGGGGGGAAACAATATATAATGCAGCAGTCCTTGACCTACAACCATTCATTTACTGAGGAATCAGAGTTACAACAGCACTAGAGAAAATGACTTATGACCGTTGCAGCATCCCCAAACTCAAGGGATCATAATTTGGGAGCTTGGCAACAGGCATGTTTTTATGACAGTTGTGGTGTACCTGGGTGAGGAGATTTTCTTCTGTGACTTTCTTACAAGCAAAGTCAATGGGGAAGCCTGGTTCACTCAACACCCGTGTTATTAACTTAACAACTGTGAAGATTCACTTAACAACTGTGGCAGGAAAGTTCATAAAATGGGGCAAAACCCACTTAATAGCCGTCTTGCTTAGCAATGGAACTTTGGGGCTCAATTGTGGTCATTAAGTTGAGGACCACCTGTAGTAGAAAAGCATACCAGAGAGGTTCCCCTTCCTCCAACCCTTTCCCATATTTTTTTTAACGCTGCATTGCTAATATGTAGGCAATTTTGGAAGTTTTTAAGTTAACAAAGCTTGAAAGGAAAGACATTAAGTCAAAGGCTACAAGTACAAAAAGTGTTCCTTTGGACTCTAACGTAAGAAGAGATAAATATACATTCACTCCTGATATTACATCATCTGACAATGGCCAATAAATGTACAATTTAAAACTGGAATCCGCTGAGATGGATTTACATACGTTGCCACCCTTCTAGAGTTAGGAATGTTGGGCTACATATCCAGAGATTTTGAAATGATTTCAGTTTAGTGAAATAAAGTTATGGTCCTTGGGATGGTCCAAATTACTAGTCCTCTACACCTATAAGATTTAGATGATTGTTCCTCCATCCTGTTAAAAAAAAAGGACAGCTTACAAGATTACAGATTAAAAGAGTTGGAAGGGACCTTATAGGTCATTTAGTCTAACACACACACACAAATTCAGACTGGATGCTGAACCTGGTACCAGATATCAGTGAATTGAAATCTTGTGGGTATGGGCCTTCTAGACAGAAAGGGAAGCTATGGGTGGTCACTCTGAGAATTCATCAGAGATTTGCTTGGCCTTACATATTTTCTCTTGCCCTACCAAACAGCAACAGGGTAGAAATATACGATGGGCTTAAACTCCCAGAGCCTCACTACAAAGGACACGGGGGCAACATAACCTTGGAAAGCAAAGACAGATTAACAGAGTTGGAAGGGATCTTGTACTGTAGGTTATCTAATCCAACCCCCAGCTCAAGCAGGGGACCCTACACCATTTCTGATAAATGGCAGTCTAATCTCTTCTTAAAAGCCTCCAGTAACGAAGCTCCCACAACTTCCAAAGGTAAACTGTTCCACTGGTTGACTGCTCTCAATATCAGAAAATGTCTCTTTATTTCTAGGTTGAATCTCTCCTTGATCAGTTTCCATTCATTTTTCCTTGTCTGGCCTTTGGGTGCCTTGGAAAATAGCTTGACCTCTCCCTCTCTGTGGCAGCCCCTCAAATATTGGAAGACTGCTCTCATGTTCATGGCAAATGGTCATTCATTGACAGGTGGCAAAATATATGAACGCTTTAGCTCTGGTTCTACAAAACTGAATAATTTTCCTCTTAAGAAAGTACTCGTCTATTTTAATTCTTTTTAAAACATTTCATTTATTTTTAGGCACTAATTCTCATTATCAGATGCTGTCTGATGGGAGATATTTACAGACCCAAATGCCAATGACCGTGAGATTTATACCACTGGTTGGTCCAGATTTATACACCAAGATATCAGCCAACTCTTGCCTCCGGCACCCTATAAGAACAGGCTGCAGGAATCAGTGGGAAATACTATTTCCAACTTGACCTACTTTCGCGAAATTAGACACATGGAACGCTGCATTTGATTACAATGACTCGGCCCATTACAGCCTTATGGGATTGTCTGATGCGAGGGGCCATATCAAAATCAGACAGGCAGAAAGCTGGGGCACATTTTTCCAAACAAGAATTGCACGCATGGCCTTCCTGCTGGATGCATATGACACATTTTAGTTTGGGCTTCGTTCAGAGGAAGGCGCAATGGAATTACAAGACGTGATGCCAATTCTGAAGCATCGGAGAGAGAACTCCCTTAGGGGTAAGAGTACTTTAATAACGACTTTGTCCCCCGACGCGTGGCTCTGTGAGTGATAACAAACCCCCCCGCCCACCGTCCAATTTCAATACTTTTGTAAGAAAAACCCCCAAGATAAAGAAATCTCCTTCAAAGGCTCAAATTAATGAACTGCAAAAGCTATTCTGTTTTTTTTTTTCATTTGAAGAACCAATATTTGAAGGTAGTATGGCAGCTTTTCTATAAACCAAGCACATGCACATATACCTCTATATTTCTATTTCCTAAATGAAATTGAAAACACAAGAGTTTGAAAGCTGACTAGTACGTTTGTATCGTATGCTAGGGAGTGCTTAGATCTCTCCCTCCCTCACACCCACATATGCAACAAGGATAATGAAGCTGAAGTGCAGTGTGGAAAGATTTAACACCAATGGACAGAAGAGACTGCCAAATGTTTAAATCACAGAAGCCAACAGTGATCATGAGTCAGTTCCCATGATTTCTAATAAGGGGTAAACAACGCACACACAATAAACTAGATACGTGCTCTACATGGGGCAGCCCTTGAAGAGCATTTGGCGACTACAGCTTGTCCAGAATGCAGCCGCGCGAGCGATCGTGGGTGCGCCTCGGTTCACCCACGTAACACCTATCCTCCGCGAGCTGCACTGGCTGCCTATTGGTCTCCGGATACGCTTCAAGGCGCTAGTCGTCACTTATAAAGCCCTTCATGGTATTGGACCTGGGTACTTGAGAGACCGCCTGCTGCCAATCACCTCCACTAGACCGATTAGATCCCACAAATTAGGCCTCCTCCGAATTCCATCCGCCGGCCAATGTCGACTGGCGACTACTCGGAGGAGAGCCTTCTCGGTGGCTGCTCCGACCCTCTGGAACGAACTCCCTGTGGAGATTCGAACCCTCACCACCCTCCAGGCCTTCCGCAAAGCCCTTAAAACCTGGCTGTTCCGACAGGCCTGGGGCTAAAGAACTGTTGCCCCCGCCTCGAATTGGTATGACTGTTGTGTTTTAATTATGCATTATTTTTTTATGTTGTTTAAATTCTTTTTTTATCCCCCTTCCCTGGTTGAGTTGTGAGCCGCCCTGAGTCCCCTTCGGGGAAAAGGGCGGCATATAAATAAAATCCAACATCAACATCAACATGTGTTTTGATATACCAATGGCATCCATCCAAACAACCAACCGATGGCATCCAATACATGGAGCCCTTGATTTAAGACTACAATTGAATGTCAGAGGTGAAGAAGCTTCTTGGATGAGAAGCGAAATGTCTTCAAAAGAAAAACACAAGGAAGTCCAAGTTGCCTCCTGAAAAAGCACTTTTGGGGCAACCTGGATGATTTGAGAAGCATCTTTTGACTTTTGAGCTGTACAATTTGGCATGGACACCCTTTGAATGGTGTGGGAATAAGGAATGGATTTCCAGAGGAAAAAGAACTGCAGACTACAGGAACCAGGAGCACCACTCGGGTGACCCTGAAGACACAGATAAACCTCCAAGCGGCTTCAACGACCCTCTAAAAGGATGCAAATGACCAGTTGTCTGCAAGGAAGATAAATCCTTCCATTCCCCACTGCAGAGCTGAAGAAGCTTCTTGGATGAGAAGCAAAACATCTTCAAAAGAAAAAAAAAACAAGAAAGCCCAATTGCCTCCTGAAGAAAGCACCTTTGGTACGATTGAATTGTACCAAACTTTCCACTGCCAAGCAAGCCAGTTGTTAAGTGAGTTTTCCGTCATTTTACAACCTTCAGCTGCGAAACACTGCAGTTGTTATGAACCCTGCCATTAAGGGAGTCTGGCTTCCCCATTGGACTTTGCTTGCCAAAGGTCACCAAAGGTGATCACACAATTCTGGGACACTGCACCTGTCATAAATACATGCAAATTGCCATGCCTCTGAATTTTGACCACGTGACCATGGGAATGCGGCAAGTGTGACTTTTTTCAGTGCCGTTCTAACTTTGAACAGTCACTAAATGGATGGTTGCGAGTCGAGGACTACCTGCGTAGCTCAAGCTATCTTCACTCATCATGTGCGCAAATCACATGCTGCTCCGCGCTGTTGCCCCACATCCTTACAAAATGAAGGTGTCTGCATATACTGTGCACACAATACAAGCCATTTTATTTCATGTAGCTTTTAAGTTGCTTTCAATTGGATGTGCACTATCCAAACTCTAAGGAGGGTGGCTGACTGCATTATTTTAAATTGGATGAGAGACCGTTTTGAGAATATTTCTATAGTGACCTTGTTTATTTCCAAATGCATCAATCTGTATTTTTTTTTAAAAAAAAAAGAAAACAGAATGTTATTCTAAATTTAAGGAATTGGATCGGTATAGGATTGTCCCTGATTACGGAGATTAATTTTTGCCACATGCAGAGAATCTACTGAACATATAAAATCCTCAATTGCACTGTGCTGAATAGTACATGCCCTTTAATTTATGGGCTTCTTGATGTTCACAAGCTTCTTAATACCAAATTTCTGAGCCCAATGGTAACAAAGAAAAATACATATTGTAGTCAATCTGCATTCAGCATTTTAATCGTGCATTCAATAAGCAAATGGCAAAATTCTTGACGCCTATTTCTTTATTCTTCTCTCTACTGTTACCTTTAAAATCTTAACAATGCAAAAAGGATCACCTCTTTCCTAACCAAAGTTGTGATGCAAGGATTACAGCTTTCTCTCAGTTTAAAAAAAAGATAACTGTTATACACTCGAAGCTTTTATCAGTGATAAGGGGGAAAAAAAGGAAGAATATATTTCGTGTTTTCAGAACTGTACAGCAACATGTCCCTGCAAAGCCCATTTGTATGAGCCTACAGGAGGATTTCCATAATTTATTAAAAAGAATACATAAACACACCATATTTTTTGGAGTATAAGACGCTTCGGACTATAAGACACACCTACCTTTTTGCGGGAAGAAAACAAGAAAATGATGGATGCCTCTGCCTACCATCATCCATCGGTATTCCCCGATCCCCGCCCCCCCGGAACCGGCCAAAAATGCGACCCTTAGAGGCCAAAAACGGGGAGTGCGGAAGCCGAAAAAGTGACGCACGGAGGCGGCAATCAGCAACAATGTGCTGTGGTGATCTCCACAGCCTAGAACGAGTCTAAAATAGAGCATGTGGAGGCTAAAAATTATTGTATTGTATTGTATTGTATTATATTAATTATATTATATTAATTATATTATATTATATTAATTATATTATATTATATTATAATATAATATTATTATATTATATTACATTACATTATTAATTATATTTATAGGCACACACACTGTATATACCAAATTCCAAGCCTCTGGCGACTGCCTGAGTGCAATATTACTTAGCAATATTATTTCAGAGGTATCCCACTGAAGCAGAGCAAGCAGATCAAGAAGATATTAAGACATTTTTTATGAGAAGGAGAACCCTCTAAATTTTCTTTATCTAAATTAAATCTAATGTGAAAGTTCCGATTTCCAGCTCTAACAAAGGAACATATTTTGAATTGTTTCTTAAAAGAGTGCAAAGCTGGGGGTGGGGGGACATTGTGGGCACAATTGGAAAGCTTTCATGTTGTGTCCTATTATGTCATGGCAGGGACTTGGTTCTATTCCAAACACCAGTTCTACTAGACACTAAGAAAATTGCATTTCAAAAACTGCAAATATATATATTTATTATTTGGAAGTCATAGATAGACTGGAGCAACTTAAAGGTTCCCCTCGCACATATGTGCTAGTCATTCCCGACTCTAAGGTAGAGTACTCTACGTCTTTTGAACTGCTAAGTTGACAGAATCCCAGCCTATGGGAAACCATAGCCGGTCACAAGCCCGGATAAATGGGGAGTGTTAGTTCCCGTGGCGACGGAACCGTGAAACAAGCTGAGAACCCAATGGCAGGACAACACACGGATAAACAACTATGTAATCCGTGATGTTCTGCCTTTGGCCTTCACAATGCAACGGTCACTGCCTTGTGGACGTTGACATTTACGAAGATTAAGTCCAAGTAAGTAAGTCCAAGTTGACAGAAGCTAGGACAAGTAACAGGAGCTCACTCTGTTACGCAGCGCTAGGAATTCAAACTGCCGAACTTTCTGATCAACAAGCTCAGTGTCTTAGTCACTGAGTCACTGCGTCCCTTTTCGGTGCAACTCACTGTTAGTCAAGTGTTCAGATAATTTGACTGACTACAAAAAAAATCCTTATGGATTGCAAGCTGAGAAATGGAATTACTAGTCCATTTTCTTCCTTTCTCTTCTTTGTATATTTAGATAGATAGATAGATAGATAGATAGATAGATAGATAGATAGATAGATAGATAGATAGATAGATAGATAGATAGATCGCTATTATTTGCTCCACAGCAAATAATACAGTGCAAGAACAATCTAGATATTGAAATAAGAGGAAATATCTGCTAGACTTTTGTTGTGGTGGGGATGAGGAAATAGGATTCAGCAACACTTTCTTCTTTAGCAACTTCAGTATTTTTTATTTTTACCTGCCATGGTCGGGACCTGCACAAGAAGAACCTATTTTAATGGCGAAAGAGCAGCAAATGAAATTTCAGCAAGAGTGACGAAAGGACAAATATCCACTCCTAGAACAAGCCGCAAAAACAAAGAAGAACGAAAGCTGTTCCGTTTCTGAGCTTGTCTGCACATTCCCCAACTTCGAATTCCCAATCAGCCACCTGAGAAAACCACACACAACTACCACGCTCCCATTGGCCTAGTGCAGTGATGGCTAACCTTTTTGTTGTTGCGTGCCAAAAGCACAGGAGTGTGCAAAAGTGCATGCCTACACCCATAATGGAATGTTCCCACCACTCTGTACCCCATTTTGGGGCCTAGAAGGCCTCCTGCCCCAACCTGGAAACCATAACGGGACGCAGGGATGCTATGTGAGGGCCCAAAATGCAATGAGCATCCCCCACACACACGTGTGCACCCCGTACCAATTAATGCGCATGTCGCTCACATATGCCCCACCCCTTGCACATGCACAGCAGAGACCTGAAGACCACCTGGCCGGCGGGAGACATGTGTCCGTGTGTGGTGGAGCTGGGCTGGGGCGACAGCTGGCACACCCACAGAGAAGGCTCTGCATGCCACCTGTGGCATGCGTGTCACAGGTTCGCCATTACTTGAGAGACCGCCTGCTGCCAATTACCTCTAACAGACCGATTGGATCCCACAGATTGGGCCTCTTCCGAATTCCATCCACTAGCCAATGCCGATTGGCGACCACCCGGAGGAGGGCCTTCTCTGTGGCTGCTCCGGCCCTTTGGAACGAACTCCCCGTGGAGATTCGGACCCTCACCACCCTCCAGGCTTTCCGCAAAGCCCTTAAAACTTGGCTGTTCCAACAGGCCTGGGGCTAATGAGTTCTTGTCCCACCTCGAATGGTATGGTTGTTGAGTGTTTTAAATTGTGGTATTGTTTTGTCCATGTTCTTTTTTCCCCTATTTGTATCCCCCCCACCTTGACTTGGTTGTGAGCTGCCCTGAGTCCCTTCTGGGAATAGGGCGGCATAGAAATCTAATAAATTCAATTCAATTCAATTCAATGAGCCTAGTGGGACTACCTGCCATCGGAACTACAGTCTCTGGCAATGATCATCAAGCTTACTTAACAGGAGAAAAGAGCTACCCGTTGCGTCCGGTTTCTTAGAAAGTAGAATCCAGACTGTAAAACCTACTGAGCATAATAAAGGAGAATATTTATAGCTCGGAGTTGACACAAAAGGGTCCTTGTCACTCTCTCAGCTTGGTTGTTTTCTTGCAGACGTTTTGTTACCCATACTAGGTAACATCATCAGTGCTGGTAAGCAATGCTGTTTGTTGCCAGTTTATATTCTAGTGGCTTGCCTGTCAAGTGGGGTGCTGGACTTAAGAGATTCAGCATCCAGATGAGTGTAAATTAACTCCAAGGTTAACATCAGGCTGACAATCAAGTAAACTATAATCCAGAAACTGCAGAAGAAGCTAACAGCAAACAGCCCAACCAAAGAATCTCTCAAGACCAGGCGTGTTCAAAGGCCGGGGAGATCTAGCCTGTGGGGCCACCCTGGAAACAGTGAAGGCCCGGCCCACGGGGCCTCTGCCAACCGAAAACAAAGCTTGCGAGGGCCGTGTGTGCCTCCCACCCGCTCGAGTTCCGTTTTTGCTGGCAGAAGGTTGCAGGAGGCTGTCGCAGCCAAAAATGGAGCTCGGGAGCTCATTTTTGCTGGCAGAGAGCTTGGGCCGCAACAGGCACCCCCCCACACACACACACGTGACATGCTGACCACGCCCACCCTGCCCCCCCCGATATCAAACACAATGCGGCCCTCAATGAAATGGACACCCCTGTCTAAGACCGTTCCCACCACACTGACAGGCAAGTCCCTAGAATATAAACTGACAGCAAACTATGCTCTTTACTAGCACTGATGACGCTACCTAGTTTGGGTAATGAAACATCTGCAAGAAAACAAGCAAGCTCAGAGAGCACCAATGGCCCCACTCATACTGAGCACTTTGGAAGAAAACAAGCAAATATTGTTTGCTCAACTCCCTAAAGAATCTTCATGCTTTTAATACTTCTTTCAATGCCTAAAAGCGATACTCAATGTTTGGGGAGTGTCAAAGAACACGGGGGCAAAGGCTGATGGACTTCCTTTTCACTCACTTTTGAAACTGGTAAGCAACCACGAAAACAGGCAAGCATTTCCTCTTCGTCAACTGCACATAATACCTGGTGCCCATTCTGCATCGTACAACCATCTCTTGAAGTTGGCCATTAGAATTTGAATTGCGCGCACACACACACACACACACACACACACACACACACGGAACCAGCCATCGGGGCTAAAGCTACTTTGCAGCTCAGCTCTTGCGGGAATATGAACTCCTCCAAAATCAAACACGACAGAAGCCCACTGCCTACTGTGGAAGATGAATTTGCCGAATTCTTTCCGCCACTACAGGTAGTCCTCGACTTATGACCAGGACTGAGCCCAGGATTACAGTGGTAAGTCACGGTGGCCGCTGAAGCAAATTACCGCGTGACTGGGGCCCGGCTTTTAAGGTTTTTTCTGCGGTGGCTGTTTAAGCGAATGGGCCAGATAAGGGAATGTGGGGATCGTAAAAACAAATCCTTTATACTCAGTGAGCATTTTTTTTTTAAATCAGAAACTAGAGGCAATCACGAGAAATTGGCAAAACTACATTGTCCCAAAGATGCTTTTTTCAGGAGGCAACTGGACTTTCTTCAAAGAAAAACAAAACAAAACAAGACAGCCCAGTTGCCTCCCGAAAAAACCCCTTTGGGACAACCATGACCTGGATGATTGAGAAATCTCTACAGACTTTTGAGCTATACAATTTGAGATGGACACCCTTTGAATGGTATGGTAATAAGGAATGGATTTCCAGAAGAAATAATTGCGGACTACAGGAACCAGGAGCGCCACTCAGGTGACCCTGAAGACACAGATAAACCTCCAAGTGGCTTCAACGACCCTCTAAAAGGATGCAAATGACCAGCTGTCTGCAAGGAAGATAAATACTTCAGCCAGAGCTGAAGAAGCTTCTTGGATGAGAAGTGAAATGTCTTCAAAGAAAAAACAAGAAAGTCCAATTGCCTCCTTAAAAAAGCACCTTTGGGACAACCATGACCTGGGTGACTGAGAAATCTCTACAGACTTCAAAACTACATCGAAAAATTGTGATTGTGTGATGACTGTGGGATGCTGAAAAACTGCCCTAAATCAACCCAGTTGCCAAGCAGCTAAAATGCGACTCCATGCCCATGAAGGGTGGACATTGGAACACTGGGAACTGGGTCATGAGTACCTTTTTGGAGCTCTATTGTAACTGTGACCATCACTAGGCGTTAAGCGAGGACTACCTATACGTGTTTCCTAATTGGCAGAGACCATCAATATACGTTTCCACAGACTTACTGGTTCAACGGTCTCAGTTCTTTGCTAAAGGGAAGTACAACTATTAATACTGTAATTTAATTTCATACACTAATCTATGTAGAACGCTAACTCCTAGCCCTCCCTCACCCACCCAATAATTTCAGAGTTAAAAATAGGGAATAAATAAGACACAATTGTCTTTACCTAAAATCAAAGTAAATTAAGCTACTGCAAGAAATACTGTTTATGTCATACATTCCAGGCCTATACGTGGCTGCAAGGAATGGGAACAGTTGAACAAACATTGGGGGTCAGATGCAAGATAAAACAAATGTTTTGAGTCATTTGTGTATCTTGCGCTACACATCCTTCCTTATTCTCTTTTCTACTGCTGACATCTAGTGGCAAATTTTAAGTATGCGGCTTTAGATTGGTGCAGGACGCTAATGACTACAGAATAATATGTTCATTGATAGGGACGTTTGAAAAGATATTAAAAGCAATCAATGTGTCGGTTCTCTTCAGTGTGAATAAAGCATTACTGTGTTTTTTTAAAAATATTCATGGCAATAAAAGCAATTCAAGTAAACACAAAGCAGGAATCTTATAAATAATAGGCAAGAGTTTTATTTAGGGAGATTTAAAAATACCCCAAAATCACAGTTCATTTTTTGGGACTTCCAATAGAAGAATGGAAAACTGAAATTGTGCTATAGCTACACCTATAGCATTCTTTTTATCATTTTGACATCAATGACATTTGCATTTGGACTAGGGGTGACCTGATAGCAGTAGCCCAGTATTTGAGGGGCTGCCACAAAGAAGAGGGGGTCAACTCATTTTGCAGAGCACAAGAAGGAAAGACAGAAGGGATGGAAGCTAATCAAGGAGAGAAGCAATCTGGAATTAAGGATACATTTCTTAACAGTGAGAACAATTAACTAGTGGAACAGATTTCCTACAGAAGTTGCAGCGGCTTCATCACTGGAAGGTTTTAAGAAAAGACTGGACAGCCACCTGTCTGAAACGGTATGAGGTCTTCTGCTGGAGCAAAGGGTTGGACTAGAAGACCTCCAGGGCCCCTTTCAGCTCTATTCTATTTTATATAGGATTCTATATAGGATTCATTTTTACTAGCAGGTCAACTGTACAATAAAATGCAAACTAAGCTGCATCACATTTAGGTAAACAGGATTTACAGCAAGTCCTAATATTTGTGAGAAATCATACATGGTATCTTATGGTCAGCATCTTTTGCTTTTTTTAAAAATGCATTATAATAAATAACTAAATACTTAAAAGAGTCATGGAGAGTTCATTATTCTGTGTAGTACAGGGTGGGGCATAACCTTTTCCTAGGGGGTCACAGCAACACTTGTAATAACAACACAAATAATTCATACACCATTCGAAAGCCCATCAAAAACTGAGTTTATTGACACGATTTAATAGTCAGTATGACCACCATTAGCCCTTCCTTCGAACAGCATTCAAACGAGGTGGATAAGAACACAACAAATCTTCAAACAGTTCCGTTCGATTTTCCAGATTTTCCAGAGGGCGGGGCATAATCTTTTCCTAGGGGGTCACAGCAAGATCGACAGCAGTTTACAACTTCCGCGATACCTCATTTTAAAGCCCATAAAAAACTGAATTGAATGAGCTATTAAATGTTAAATTTGTTTCGGTTGAAACTTTGAGAATGAATTTGGAAACTCTGTTGAAAAATCTGGAAAATCGAACGGAACTGTTTGAAGATTTGTTGTGTTCTTATCCACCTCGTTTGAATGCTGTTCGAAGGGCTAATGGTGGTCATACTGACTATTAAATCGTGTCAATAAACTCAGTTTTTGATGGGCTTTCGAATGGTGTATGAATTATTTGTGTTGTTATTACAAGTGTTGCTGTGACCCCCTAGGAAATGGTTATGCCCCACCCTGTAAGAGAGCTGCAGGGAAAGCCATGTAAAAGAAAACAGCACGTTAAAAATGGAAGACATGTTTATTTATTCATTTACTGATTCAGAAAATGATTCTCATGCATTAAGGTTGCATTATGTCTCACTTAAGAAAAAAAAAAAAAGAACAATATTGCATTAACAACTGTTTTAAAAACCAGCTTCCAGATACCATCCCCAAACCAAATGTAGGTAACAATCTTCACTGCAAAAACTAAACAAAGAACAAGGGGGGTGGGAGAAACAAGCATTTACTGTGTAACAAAACAACATTCTCACCTTCAGCCAGTGCTGCTGTTTTTGTTCCCAATCTAAAAATATAAAAAGAGGAAATGAAAACACGTCCAGTCAGTTTTCAACTAACACTTTGTCTGTTCCCCCCCCCCCCCCAAACAGAACATATTTTTAGTCACACCCGAGTCTCCTTAGCAAATGCACTAAGGTCTAACAGAAGCTTCTAAATATCAAGTTTAGCACATTTTCTATATACAGTAGCTACCCTAAATATAATTGCAGATACAGTTAAAATATTAAAAAAACGGGAGTATATTTTGGCAGATTTTTTCTCCCTCAAAAGAATACTAATCCGGTTGTGGAGAGGGTGACTATGTCATAAATGCTTATCAGTCAATTCTTATTTGGAAGGCGCTTGGATGAAATCTCATCACGCAATTTACCCGGCTTAAGCAGAAGGTCTTAATGCTGATACCATCAACACTTGGGTCACATATCAGGATGTGAAACCAGCATTTGAAATAAGGATGCAAATAAAGGCTAAGTCATTTCCCCTCTTTCTCCCACTTCACCGTCTGCAATACGACAAGAGACTTTGCTGGCATGTAGGGCACCTATTACTTTTCGTACTGTTCAAGTTTAGCATGCATCAAGGAGACTTCAAATGGGAGGAAGGTGGAAAAGAATGGTTGAGAGGGGTAAATCAGCTCACAACATACCAAGTCAACTATTTATATGGAAGTTCTATGCCAGGGGTGTCAAACTCAAGGCCCGGGGGCTGGATATAGCCCGTGGAGTGCTTAAGAGTTGGCCCACAGGGCTGCCTTGGAAACCATCAAAGGAGTGGCTCACGGTGCCTCTGCCAGCGAAAACGGAGTTCGGGAGGGCTGCGTGTGGCGCTCCCAAGCTGTGTTTTCACTGGCAGAGAGTTGCAGGAGGGCGTTGCAGCCGAAAACAGAGATCATGAGCCCATTTTTATTGGCAGAATGCTCGGGCCACCACAGGTGCCCCCGGCACAAGTGAGGTCAAGCTGATCACGCCCATCCCGGCCCCCCAAACACAACCCTGATGTGCCCTCAGTGAAATCGAGTTTGAGTGCCCTGTTCTAAGCACATGATGAGGCAGCCATTTAAAACATCTTCCTGCACATGATCCAATATATAGTGTATGTCTGGGAGAATTGATGGACAGCAAAAATAGGTTAAATAGACAAACCGTTTTCACGTGCAGCTGGAACATCACCTAGTAATTTCAGAAGCAAAGAAGCATACAATATGGCCAAGAATCTCACTATGTATCCTGCAAGGGGATTTGGGCTGAAATCTGCTTGTTGGCCCTTCATATCCATTTCGTGACAAAAAGAGAATCCGGATTCATTCAAACTTTCCCTTAGTACTTGCACTGTATCAACACTAGAAAAATATCTTGAGGCAATAATTGAGTATGCCAAACATTAAGATTGAAGGAAGAGGTTAGAAAAAAAAAGCACTGGTGGCCCCAGTAAGAGATTACTATTTCAGCTACCTCAAAAAAATATGTGGTCCTACCTGCCATAAGAAATTTTATTTGAAGTCTGGAACAGATTTTATGATTGGTATAAGACAAGGTGACAAGACTGGAACAAACTGTATATATTGTGATTGGACAGAAGGACAGATAATGCACTAAGTAGGCTAATAGTTAATGGTTGAGACTGATGGTGTATAATGTGAATGCATGGTCACTTCGACTCTGCGGTACTGCATTGTTTTAAATGTAAAAATAATAAAAATATATTTCAAAAAAAAAAAAGAAAGAAATTTTATTTGAAGGTATCTGGATGAAGGTATCTGGAGTTCTCCTTGACAAAATGTACTATCAGGTTGATCGTATCTGGCTGTGCACCGAACGCAATTTCAGATCTGGCCCTGACACTGGGAAAACCATCGTTATATCTTGATGGATGGACCATTCTGAATGATTTGCAAGGGGCTTTGATATCACTGCCCATGGTGTTAATTAAAGCTCAGCCTTGACACCTATTGTGCATGTGCTTTACTTAACCTTTTGCTTTTTCAAGAGGCAAGTGGACTTTTTGTTGCTGTTGTTTTTTCTTTGAAGACGTTTCGCTTCTTATCCAACAAGCTTCTTCAGCTCATGGAAGAAGCTTCTTGGATGAGAAGCAAAACATCTATGAAAAGGAAGTCCGGTTGCCGCTTGAAAAAGCACCTTTGGGTTAAGAAAAGCCAGTCCAGGATTCTCGGCCCTGAGATTCCTTTGATGATAATCTTCTGATATAATGAAGGCTATCTTGACTCCCTCCAACACACTTGTTATGGAGAGCACAGTGTGGATGAGAGGGAAGATGCAAATGTGGAGCTGGAGCTAAATACAGGGATTACTGCTCCTGTCATCTTATTTATACAAGTACTATTAATGATGATATAGGCCTAGGAATATTCAGGCTCAAAAGTCCAACGACAGACATGGAAGCTCACTGAACGAAGTGAGTGGCATTAGGCTAGCTATAACACAAGATTGTTTTTGTGGGGAATATATATTTACTGTATTTTTCGGAGTATAAAACGCACCAGAGTATAAGACGCACCAAGGTTTTGAAGAAGCAATTTTTTTTAAAAAAGTAGGTAGGTAGCTAGAGGGATAGAGAGGGAGAGAAAGAGAGAGAAATACAATAGGTAGGGAGGGAGAGAGAGAGAAAAGATAGGTAGGTAGGTAGGTAGGTAGGTAGGTAAAGGGAGGGAAAGAGAGAGAGAAATAGATATATACAGTAGATAGGTAGGGAGAGAGTGTGTGTAGGTAGGTAGGTAGGTAGGTAGAGGGATAGAGAGAAATAGAAAGAAAGGGAGAAATACAGTAGGTAGGTAGGGAGAGAGAAAGTGTAGGTAGGTAGATAGGTAGGTAGGTAAGTAAGAAGGATAGAGAGAGAGAGAGAGAGAAATACAGTAGGTAGGTAGGGAGAGAGAGTAGGTAGGTAGAGAGAGAGAGGGAGGGAGAAATGCAGTAGGTAGATAGGGAGAGAGAGAGTAGGTAGGTAGGTAGGTAGGTAGGTAGGTAGGTAGGTAGGTAGGTAGATAGATAGATAGATAGATAGATAGATAGATAGATAGATAGATAGAGGGATAGATAGAGGGATAGAGAGAAATAGAGAGTTAGAGAGAGATAGAGAAATACAGTAGGGAAGGAGGGAGGGTGTAGGTAGGTAGGTAGAGGGGGAGAGAGAGAAATAGAGACAGAGGGAGAGAGAGAAATACAGTAGATAGGTAGGGAGAGAGAGGGTAGGTAGGTAGGTAGATAGAGAGAAATACAATAGGTAGGTAGGGCGAGAGAAAGGGTAGGTAGGTAGGTAGGTAGGTAGGTAGGTAGGTAGGTAGGTAGGTAGGTAGGTAGGTAGAAGGGATAGAGAGAGAGAAATAGAGAGAGAGAGAAATACAGTAGGTAGGTAGGGAGAGAGAGTAGATAGGTAGGTAGAGAGGGAGGGAGAAATAAAGTAGGTAGATAGGGAGAGAGTAGGTAGGTAGATAAAGGGATAGAGAGAGAGAAATGGAGAGAGAGAGAGAGAAATACAGTAGGGAGGGAGGGAGGGAGTGTAGGTAGGTAGAGGGGGAGAGAGAGAGAAATAGAAAGAGATAGAGGGAGAGAGAGAAATACAGTAGATAGATAGGGAGAGAGAGAGTAGGTAGGTAGGTAGATGTTTACAGATGTATTTATCCATCTGCTGGAGAAGGAAATTGCTGACAATCTACAGCACCTAACTTTGTTCCTGCTGGCACAGCAACTTTTAATTCTCATCAATCAGTTAAAGAGCTTTCCAAAGGGGGGGGGGAGTTTTTGCACTATGCAAACCTCTCCAAAAACGGGCCCATTTTTTTTTCCAAATAAAAGGCATCAATAGCCTTGGGGGGGGGGAGCCTTGCAGAGTGCTCCTGGGGGGGGGAGGCCAAAAAGGAGCAAAAAATGGCCCATTTTTCATGAAAACGGGCCCGTTTTCTGTCAAAAAACCTGCACGCATAGTCTTATGGAGGCTTATAGAGTGCTGCTGGGAGCTGGGAGGGGGCAAAAAAGAGCCCATTTTTTGCTTATTTCTGCCCTCTCCAGCCCCCAGGAGCTCTCTGAAAGCCTTCATGAGGCTATGCACAGCCATTTTGGTGAAGGGGCGGGGCTTCGGGAGGCAAAAAAATGCTGTATTCAGTGTATAAGACGCACCCAGATTTTCAGCCTCTTTTTTGAGGAAAAAAGGTGCGTCTTATACTCCGACAATAATGGGTATACATGAATTAATGGGCAAACTATCAGCCTTCTGAACTAAATTTCGGGCACAGAAACTTTTCATCTGGTCTTACTCTTTTTTAACCTCTTCTATTTCGAAGTGAAGAGCAAGAGTCTGTCAACTACATCTCTATAACTGTCTGGTTTGGTTCTGCAACCGAACAAGACAGACACAGACTTCAGAGGATAATTAGAACTGCACCAAAAAAAACCCCAACCCAATTACTACCAACCTGCCTTCCATTGAGGACCTGCACACTGCAGGAGTCAAAAAGAGGGCTATGAAAATATCTACAGACTCACATCCTGGACATAAATTGTTTCAACTCCTACCCTCAAAAATGATGCTATAGGACACTGCACACTAGAACAACTAGACACAAGGACAGTTTTTTTCCCAAACGCCATCACTCTGCTAAAGAAATAATTCCCTCAACACTATCAAACTATTCACTAAGTCTGCATCACTATTACTATTAATCTTCTCATCATTCCTATCACCCATCTCCTCCCACTTATGACTGTAACTTTGTGGCTGGTATCCTTACGATTTCTATTGATTGTTTCCTAGTATGATTTGATTGCTTGTTTGTACCCTATGACTATCATTAAGTGTTGAGCCTTAGGATTCGTGACGAATGTATCTTGCCTTTAATGTACACTGAGAGCATATGCACCAAAGGCAAATTCCTTGTGTGTCCAATTACACTTGGCCAATAAAGAATTCTATGCTATGCTATTCTATTCTATTCTCAAGAGGGTTGCCCCCCCTCCCCCCAATTATGCATCTCAGATCATTTAAAGGCATTTTAGAATCCAAATCACACAACGGCTCGTGTATTAAGCAAGAAATCAGTTAAAATCTCCACCGCTGCTTGCAACTGGGAACCGAGAGCCATTTTGATAAGTCCCTGTCCTCATGAGGATTGGAGTACGATGAATCCAATGTTGCTGACTCTTCAAGCTGCCTCGGTACGAATTACGGTCTCAATTACCTAAATTTGTCAACTGCAGACTCAGGTGCCCAGAGTGGCTCATTTTAGCTTGCTCAGTTTTTAACTTAAAAAGTCATTTGCAAGGCAACATATGCTTTGCCACAGATAAGTGAACACACAAGAAACAAAACTGCACACTCCATCATATATTTCCCTACTCTGTACAGCTGGCAGCCCAATTAGACACACTTGCTGAATTCAAACACCGCCAACCGACAGGCACGCATCAAGTGTCCCCACATTTTTATTTTATCAGAATTGCTCCCATTAAATACTAAATCACATTCGGCTAGATCATTGCTATGCCCTGATAATGGAATCCCTTCAGTGCACCTGTGAAAATTATAAATAATAACAACGCTCCTACAGACAAGCAGAAAATGTATTTCGGAAACCCCTGCTTTTTGGAGAAGTGAGCTTCCTCCAAACACGGAAAATAAATCATCAAGGTTAAGGGGAAGATAAAGATTCCCCTCGCACTTATGTGCTAGCCGTTCCCGACTCTAAGGGGAGGTGCTCATCTCCGTTTCAAAGCTGAAGTGCCAGTGGTATCCGAAGACGCCTCCATGGTCATGTGGCTGGCATGACTAAACGCCACGGAACGCTGTTACATTCCTATCAAAGGTGGTTCCTATTCTTCTACTTGCATTTTTACGTGCTTTCGAACTGCTAGGTTGGCAGAAGCTGGGACAAGGAACAGGAGTTCACTCCGTTACGTGGCGCTAGGGATTTGATCCGCCAAACTGCCGATCTTTCTGATCAACAAGCTCAGTGTTTTAACCTTTCAGAGTGCTAAGTAGAGTGCTTGGGGGGGGGGCAAAAGCGAGCAAAAAAACAGCCCATTTTTCGCTCACTTCTGCCCTCCCCAGCCCCAGGAGCACTCTGGAAGTCTCCTAAAGGCGGTTTCACCACAAATCCGCGAAGCCCTTATCCGCGGAGACATAAGCGCAAAGACTAATTCGTGCCGTTCGAAGCACTAAGGAAAAACGCGACCCTACCGCGATGACATAATCGCGGAGGGCAAATCCGCGCATTCCCAAGCACTCAGTACCCTAAACCTAACCCTAACCCTAAAACAAACCCCTAAACCTAATCCTAACCCTTACCTTAATTGAAATCGGCTTTCTGCTGCGGCGCCGTTTTAAAGCGCCCTTCTGTTGCCGCGCTGTTGTCGCGGCGGTGATGACGTCGCGGCTTTAGCGACACGCTTATGTCTCCGCGGATAAGGGCTTCGCGGTTTTGTCGTGCCACGCCTAAAGGCTACGCATGGCCATTTTTGCGAAGGGGGCAGGGTTTTGGGGCGCCAAAAATGCTGTATGCAGTGTATAAGACGCACCCAGATTTTCACCCTCTTTTTTGAGGGAAAAAGTTGTGTCTTATACTCCGAAAAATACAGTAACTCCATCTGTAGCGCAGGGCTGTGCAAGCTTTTGTTGACAAAGAGCCGTATTTAACATCTTTTGTGTGGCTGGAGGGCATAGTGAGTGGTTTCATGACGTCAAGTGGGTGGAAATATGATTTTATGGCAGTGGGTGAGAGGAGTTTTGAAGTTTCTCTTTATTAAACCATATTAAGGCAATTCCAAGGCTGATATCGCCGTTTCTGAGCAGCTCTTTCTTCTACAACCGCACTGGGGGGGAAAATGACTTACGACCTTTTGTCACAGTTGAAACCTCTGCAGCATCCCCACAATCAGGTGAACAAAATTCAGAGGCTTGGCAACCGGTTCATACTTTATGACCGTTGCGGTCTCCCAAGGTCATGTGATCCCTTCTTGCAACAAGTAAAGTCAATGGAGCAGCCAGAGTCACTTAACAACTGTGTCACTAACTTAGCAACTGCAGTGATTCACTTAACGACTGTGGCAAGAAAACTCATAAAATGGGAAAGGTCATAAAATAGGGGCAAAACTCACTTAACAAAATATGAGCCGCGGTGGCGCAGTGGTTGGAGTGGAGTACTGCAGGCTACTTCTACTGACTGCCGACTGCCTGCAATTTGGCAGACCGAATCCCACCAGGCTCAAGGTTGACTCAGCCTTCCATCCTCCTGAGGTGGGTAAAATGAGGACCCAGGTTGTTGGGGAAAATATGCTGACTCTGCAAACCACTTAGGGAGGGCTGTAAAAGCACTGTAAAGCAGTATATAACTCCAAGTGCTATCTCATTTAGCAACAAACATTTTGGGTTCAATTGTGCTGGTAAGTCGAGCATTACCTGTATTTAAAAAGCAAGAACCAGCAGGCATATCCTGAGTTGCTTATCCTAGTGCCACTTAGACATCCTGGAAGAGCCATTCTACAAATGCTTCTTTGCTACCCTGACAAGAGACATTCTTAACCTGCCACATACACATGAGCCTATTTTGGGTCTGCTTCACATAAAACACTAAGAACTGTTGGACCAAATCTCACATTTACTCATTTCTCTTCCCTTTGCTGTTCCTTCCTCTTTCTGCAAACCAACGTAGCAGAGCTGAAAATTACCCTTTAAGGCAAATTTCCAGGGGTGGCACAAACTCTAGATTTCTTCTCCAGATGCAATAAAGTAAAACAGGCAACGCTCTGCTGTGGCAAAGTCAGAAACCACAGCAGTGAGGCCGAGGGGGAAATGGACATTGAAAACACTTTGAGTCCCATGTGGCCAGCCGTGACCCGTCAAAAGCGCGGACGGCAAAAGCGCGATCGACAAAATCGCGCCTTTGACGTCATCACAGCGCGACGAAAAAGATCGAAAAATTCAAATAAAAATTAATAAAAATTAAATTAAAGCAAGCCGATTCACATAAAGGTAAGGGTTAGGTTTAGGGTTAGGGTTAGGTTAAGGGTTAGGGTTAGCTTTAGAGCGTTAGCGTTAGCGTTAGGGTTAGGTTAAGGGTTAGCGTTAGGTTTTTCGTTACTTTAACGGTTAGGTTTAGGGTTAGGTTTAGGGTTAGGTTAAGAGTTAGGTTTAGGGTTAGGTTTAGGGTTAGGTTAAGAGTTAGGTTTAGGGTTAGGTTTAGGGTTAGGTTTGGGGGGCTTAGGGTAAGGTTTTTGCTTTATTTTTACATTTTTCGAACTTTTTCGTCGCGCTGTGATGACGTCACAGCGCGCTTTTGTCGAGCGCGATTTTGTCCTATGCGCTTTTGTGGTGGAACCGTGGCCAGCAAGGTCTTGCATTGTCATAGCCGCTTTACCTGTGGGAGAAAACCCACCACTATATCTTGTACATCTCCCAGAGTGGAAGGTAATCATTCTCTTCAACTTTTGGGAGCTACATTTTCTGAAATATGCTCAGGTATACATCAAATGGCAACACTGCATTTGGTTTGCAGTATAAACAGGCATATACTTATCAAAATTATCCTCAAGGAAGATCTAGTTATCTAATAACCCCAAACTAGAATAGAATGCAACCTTACAGCCAATAATTGAACTATAATGAAAAGGAAGTCCTACATAGGTAAAGGTAAAGGTCCCCCTCACACATATGTGCTAGGGATTCCCGACTCTAGGGGGCGGTGCTCATCTCCATTTCAAAGCCGAAGAGCCAGCGCTGTCCAAAGACGTCTCCGTGATCATGTGGCCGGTATAACTAAACGCGGAACACTGTTACCTTCCCACCAAAGGTGGTTCCTATTTTTTTACTTGCATTTTTACGTGCTTTCAAACTCCTAGGTTGGCAGAAGCTGGGACAAGTAACAGGAGCTCACTCTATTACGTGGTGCTAGGGATTCGAACCGCCAAACTGCCGACCTTTCTGATCGACAAGCTCAGAGTCTTAGCCACTGAGCCACCGTGTCCCACACTCTACATAGGTAAACAACTCTAAGTTAATCATCCATGCTTCTCAAAAAAAAAAGAATTGCAAGGCGGTAAGTAAATCTCCAGTAAGATTGACACAAGGCAAATAGAATTATGTGGAATTGATGTAACCTGATTTTTTCCCCTTTTCAAAAAGGAACAATCCTACCTTCTAATGCAGCAGCCCCCAACCTTTCCAGGTCTATAGACTACCGGTGGGGGGGGGGGGAAGAGAGAAGATAGGATGGTTTCATGTGTAGTTTGTGCAAATGCAGCTTTGTGTGATCGCACGCTTGACTGCTGTTGTGCAGCCCACTTCCTAATATGTCGTGGCTCGACACCAGGCTGCGGACCTGGGGTTGGGGACCCCTGTACTAATGGGAATTGCAGTCTATATACTAGGTTTGGGGCGCAATGGCTCAGTGGCTAAGACACTGAGCTTGTCGATCAGAAAGGTCGGCAGTTTGGCGGTTTGAATCCCTAGCGCCGCATAATGGAGTGAGCTCCCGTGACTTGTCTCAGCTTCTGCCAACCTAGCAGTTCAAAAGCATGTAAAAATGGAAGTAGAAAAATAGGAACCACCTTTGGTGGGAAGGTAACAGCGTTCCGTGCGCCTTCGCTGTTTAGTCATGCCGGCCACATGATCATGGAGACGTCTTTGGACAGTGCTGGCTCTTTGGCTTTGAAACAGAGATGAGCACCGCCCCCTAGATTCGGGAACAACTAACACATATGTGTGAGGGGAACCTTTACCTTATACTAGGTTTAGATCATAGCTTTGGTCAGTATTTGAAGCCTTTCACATGGATGGGTATTATTTTTTAATCGATATGAACATTTTGAAGATACATACCAGGTAAACTATGTCTTGAAACTTCTACAGACACTTACTCCTTGCACGGAAGATGCACCAGTTGTTGTATAAAGTCTGGAAAAAAAAAAGAAAAAAAAATGAAATACAGTAAAACTAAACCATTCAGCTAAAGACCTGTCTAGTGTATATGGTAGCTACTTCAAATAAAATATGCGAGATGTAGATTTATGCAGTAAAATCCACACAATTAATTGGCGTGGCACGACAAAACCGCGCTGGTCAAAATTGCAGCGCTAAAGCCGCGACGTCATCACCGCGCATCATCACCGCCGCGACAACAGCGCAGCAACAGAAGGGCACTTTAAAACGGCGCCGCGGCAGAAAGCCAACTTCATTTAAGGTAAGCGTTAGGATTAGGTTTAGGGGTTTGTTTTAGGGTTTGTTTTAGGGTTTGTTTTAGGGTTAGGTTTAGCGTTAGGGTTAGGTTTAGGGTTAGGGTTAGGTTTAGGGTTAGGTTTAGGGTACTGAGTGCTTGGGAATGCTCGATTTTGCCCTCCGTGATTATGTCATCGCGGTAGGGTCGTGTTTTTCCTTAGCGCTTAGAACGGCGCGAATTAGTCTTCGCGCTTATGTCTCCGCGCAGAAGGGCTTCGCGGATTTGTGGTGGAACCATTAATTGGTAGTGTAATGAGCATACACAATGGAAGACAGCAGTCTTCATTTCTGTACTGCACAGACTAATGATAAACCCTCAAGAGATTTACACTAGATAATATTTTGCTTATTTTGTCGAGTGTCAAAACTGTGAAGATAATATGACCCTGATACAGATTCTGCTCTTGAAGAGTTTATGTATTTGACTGTCATAATTACTTTTTTTCCAGAAGGATAAAAAGCAGTCTAGAGAAAAGGGTTACTTCCTCCTTAAAGAGGAAAGATGGAGTAGATCCACACAAGGTCACTGAACTCGAATGCTTCACAGGAAGGAAAGGAAAGTTATCTGAAATATTCATTGTCACAGTAGCTGATTCCAATCTTTCATGACAAATATTTTCAGAATGACAACTGTATCATCCAACGGCATCTAAAAGCACAGATTTAAGACAATACACAATATACTGCACAATTTCACAAGTCCCACTTCCTCTTCCACAACAGTCTTAGGTGTTAGTCTGTTTGTTTTCCCCTCCTTTTGAGTTGTAAGCCGCCCTGAGTCCTCCCAGGGAAAAGGGCGGCATATAAATAAACTACTCTAAACTCTAAACAGGATTTTCCAGTTTGCCATGATAAATGTGCAAAGACAATGATAAAAAATAAAATAAAGAAAACTGGATCTTTAAAGAAGAAAAAAATAACACTATAAGCTTACCTTAAACTTATAATACAGTACACTAGGGACTTGTTATATGCATGGGAAATCTGTATTTTCTGCCATGTTGCCTCTACTGCCCATACAATTCATTTAAGGCAATGCTTTATGAAATACACAAAACAGGAGTGTCCAATCTCGGAAGTTTAAGACTTGTGTACTTCAACTCCCAGAATTCCTCAGCCAGCTAGATTAGCCCAACTCTCTGCCTGAAAAAAAATCATCTGTGGTTCTCAAATTTGGTAACTGCCAAGATATACAGACTTCAACTCCCAGAATTCCCCAGGCTAGCAAGAATTCTTGCAAGTTCACACAGCTGGAATGGGTTCAGTTTTGGGAAACATTAATTTTACTCCAATACCAATCAGAAAAAAAAGTAACACGCTGGCTGCACCCAAGGGTTCTCAAAACCAACTCATGGTCAGAAAAAATGTATTCCACACATTGGCGTGTTAATATAATTACCGCATTTACCAATAAATCTAGTTAACTTTTTTTTTTGTTTCAACTTCTACCCTCAAAACGACGCTATAGGGCACTTGCACACCAGAACAACTCGACACAAGGACAGTTTTTTCCCAAATGCCATCACTCTGCTAAACAAATAATTCCCACAATACTTTCAAATTTATTTACTGAGACTGTTTTACTATTCTTCTTCTCTTCCTTAGAAGTATTTATATCTTATGACTATAACCATATTGTTTGTATCTTTACAATTTATATTGTTTTTATTTGTTTCCTAATACAATTTGATATCTAATCAGTAACCTTGACTATCACTAAGTGTTGGATCTTTTTATTCTTGATGAATGTATTTTATTCTCCTTATGTACACTGAGAGCATCTGCACCAAAGACAAATTCCTTGTGTGTCCAATCACACTTGGCCAATAAAGAATTTTATTCCATTCCATTCCTTTTTCTCTTCTCTTTTCTTCTATCCTATCCTATCCTATCCTATTCTTAAAGGATGTTTAAAGATGCTTTCTCCCTTAAAGAGTAACATACCGTATTTTTCAGAGTATAAGACGCACCAAGGTTTTGAAGAGGCAAATTTTTTAAAAAAGTTTTTGCACTCTGCAAATCTCCCAAAAACGGCCCGTTTCCCCCCCACAAAAAAGGCATGAATAGCCTTTAGGGGACTTGCTGAGTGCTCCTGTGGGGTTGGGGGGGGCGAAAACGAGGAAAAAACAGCCCATTTTTCACGAAAACGGCCCGTTTTTCACGAAAACGGGCCCATTTTTCTTTTTTAAAAAAGGACATGGATAGCCTTTAGGAAGCTTATAGAGTGCTCCTGGGGGATGGGGTGGTGGTAAAATGGAGCAAAAAACAGCACGTTTTTTGCTCATTTCTGTCCTCCCCAGTCCCCAGGAGCTCTCTAAAAGCTTCCTACAAGCTATGCACGGCCATATTGGTAAAGGGGTGGGGTTTCGGGAGACAAAAAATGCTGTATTCAGTGTATAAGACGCACCCAGATTTTCAGCCTCTTTTTTGAGGGAAAAAGGTGCGTCTTATACTCCGAAAAAATACGGTAATCCCCCCACCCAAAAAAAGAAAGAAAAATTGTCATACAATATTTTATAACGGAGCATTTCACTATAGACTCTCCCAATTCTAGAATTGTAAGTCTCCATTCTCAACATCATTTCTAGAGGGGAGATGAATGCGTAGCCCTCCAAATTCTGTTCCCCTGCAACTTAAGTGTAGTTACCAGCCCCCATTAACATGCCAGGGTCAGTGATCTAAGTTTAACCAATTTCTGGAGGGACGAATATTCCCCACCCTGCCTGACGGGAACCAAGTGGTTGCCATTTGTTGGTAACTGAATCCCACATTATTCCAGTAATGTTTGAATGATTGGAACATATGGGTTTATTACCCAAGCCATCAAGGGCTGGAGGGGGGGTGGGGGGTGGGATACAGACTATGAATAATAGCCATGCAACGGCATTTACTCAGCCAAAGTTGTTAGCGATCCATATCCAGATGAAAAGTAACAACCGTGACAAGTGGAAAGATCAAATTAGGCCTTGTTTTCACCAGTTTTAAGTCTGACACCGTTCAGTCCGCTTGCTAGGGACTTTATTATGACATCAGCTTTCAGGAACCTGTGACTATTTTGCCAGCTGCAATGGGGTGTATTATGCTGAGAAGAGAGCTTATGTGCACTAGGGATATGCAAAACAGTTCAGGGAGTTGCTGGTGGTTTTTATCAGAAGGGAAATATGGCGGTCTTTCCCAAAATCCATCCCTTTTTTTTTCACTTAGTCCTCAACTTAGGACCATGATAGACTCTGGAATTTCCTTCAGTTGTAAGTCAGGGTACCCATGTGCCCAACCCAATTACACAAGGCATTCTGGGGCAGTCATTAAGCGAAACCCATGGTCTGCGATGAGCATTTTTGCCGAAACATAGAAATAAGTGAGCCACGGTGATGCAGTGGTTAGAGTGCAGTACTGCAGGCTACTTCTGCCGGCTGCCGGCTACCAGCTGCCTGCAATTTGGCAGTTCAAATCTCACCAGGCTCAAGGTTGGCTTAGCCTTCCATCCTTCCGAGGTGGATAAAGTAAGGACCCAAATTGTTGGGGGCAATATGCTGACTCCGTAAACCGCTTAGAGAGGGCTGTAAAGCCCTGTAAAGTGGTATATAAGTCTAACTGCTATTACTAAATGACAGTTTCCACAAAAACCATCATGCAGCATGGTCACATGACCATGGGATGCTGCAAATAGCTTTAAATACTGGCCAGGTGCTGAGAACTGAAAAATCATGTGACCTTTGGGGGGGCGGAGTAACAACTTCGTACTGGATTGTATGTACCGTCTGTGTGTGTGTGTGTGTGTGTGTGTCTCGCTTCTCATCTGAAAAGCTTCTTCTATTCAGTTCAGTTCTTGCATGAGAGGCGAAATGTCTTCAAAGAAAAACCAGAAAGTGCAGTGGCCTGTTGAAAAAGCATTTTGGGGGACTGTTGCTGCCTGCCAGTGGAGCTGGCAACAGTGAGAAGGTTAGGGAGGAACATGGGTCAGTCCTGGAGTCTGGGGAAGGCCCTGATGAGGGCTCTGTGTTGGAGGCAGAGAGGGGGCCAGGGCCGTATGCCAGTTATCAGCTGCCTTCAGAGTCAGACATCAGTGAGACAGACGAATAGCTGAAGCCTGTTCCCAGTGTGCGCATGCACAGAGTTGCCAGATGAAGGGAACAGCTAAACAACAGGGGTTAACTTGGGAGTAAGGCCACAGATGGACAATAGATGGCCCCTCCCATAGGAAATAAAAGAGGAGCGAAAGGAGAGTGGGCTTTTGCAGGAAACAATTCGTTCATTCATTTCAAGAGTGTGAAGATCTGTCCGTGAATCTCAGAAACTCTGTGCCAAGTCTTTCCTTGCATAGCACTGCGTTTGGAAACTATTTACATGGCAGCTTTCCAAGCTAGATAAGGTCTGTGGTCATAAATAAATTCACATTTGAAAGACTGTTTACCAGGCCTTTGCTGAACGTGAATGAGCGGAATTAACATTCGTTTAATAAAAGGGGGTTTGCCAGGACCAGGGATCTGCTTCATGCTTTTTGGGGAAGCCTACGTCAGAACTCCTCCGTGAGCTGCGCTGGCTACCTGTTGATCGTCGGGTGCACTTCAAGGTCCTACTTACCACCTATAAAGCGCTCCATGGTAGTGGATCTGGCTATTTGAGAGACCGCCTTCTGCCAATTACCTCCCTGCGTCCCATCAGATCGCACAGGGTAGGCCTCCTCCGAATTCCATCCGCCAGTCAGTGCCGACTGGCGACTACGCGGAGGAGAGCCTTCTCAGTTGCAGCTCCGACGCTATGGAACAATCTCCCCGTGGAGATCCGCACCCTCACCACCGTCCAGGCCTTCCGCACGGCCCTCAAGATCTGGCTATCCCGTCAGGCCTGGGGATAGGATTTTACTCTCTCCCCGCCCGAATGTTGAGTGAATGTTGTGTTTTATGGTTAAATTTTTTTTACTCACGTTTTTCTTTTATGTCTTGTCTTGCACTCCCTTCCCTCATTATTGTAAGCCGCCCTGAGTCCCCTCAGGGAAAAGGGCGGCCTATAAATGTTCAATAAATACTCTAAATAAAAAAATACTCTAAACAGGGACAACCCTGACCTGGATGACTGAGAATTTCCATAGACATCTGACTTTACAGTGGAGTGATGGAGAAACTGAAGCCTCTGAGTTCCAAACAAGCATTTGTGCTCATCAGCTACTGCGATTCGAGGTTGAAGGGGTATAATCCCTCATGCTCACAGGAGGATGGGACAATCTTGAGACATTGGACAGCATCTATCCAGAATAGTGGATCTCCTTCTTGGGGAGGAGGGGTTAGACTAGAAGACCTCCAAGGTCACTCTCAACTCTCATTTGTATTCATTGAGCAAATATTCCCGCCCAGCAGCAGCTAAGATCCAATGGGGATTCTCCAACAGTCCAATCTCAACCTGTGGCAGCAAACTTGCTTCCCCACCAGAAAAAAAACAGGCCCTGTTTGCTAAAAGCCAACTGAAGTTTAGTAATCTGAATAAAGACCTATTGCCTATGCTTAAGATCAGAAATGATTTAAACTGTTAAAAGTCAGTTCAGTAAGAAGAAGCTAAGGTCAATCTAGAATGTCATTAATTTCTTTATTTCTTTTTTCTCAATAGATTTTAGACTGTGTTAGTTAAAATTCTATACCGTGTACGGGTTCTGGGAAGTCGGGGGGGGGGGAAGGAGGAGGGGGGTGGGGGGGTGGAGGGAGGGAGGGGTACACACACAAAAAAAAATTGTACTTCAATGTTTTAATGATTGACAAATGACATATTTGTGTTTTTTTTTTTAAAGAAAAATAAAAAAGTTCTGTTAAAATAAAGACCTATTTAAATCTCTTTGGAGATAGGAGCTACGAGATGACACGTCGGTCCTTACGGAGTGGACTGAGTCGAAAGCTGGGTGTGCCTAGCAACAAGGGCATGTCTTAATAAGCTTCAACAGACTCAGTCCAATCAGTGAGCAGACAAAGTCAACCCATGCCTGGATGCTATCTCCACCTCAATGGAGAATACTATGTTCTGCATTACCTGAGTGGAGGAAGGTAAGGGGGCAGACCCATTCCACTCCACACCCATCTAAATTTCATTGAAATTCACCTATCATCCGCCCGCCTCTTCAAATTCCCACAACCAACTGCCATGGCTTACCTAAACAAGCAGTCCTCAACTTACAACCACCACCACCCCAGTTGAGACCAGAATTTCAGCCATTAAGCACTGTGGTCATTAAACAAGTCACCATGGGACTAGCGCCGATGTTATGAACATTTTTACCATAGTTATTAAGTGAACCACGTGGTCATTAAGCAAATCTGGGTTCCCCAATTGAGTCTGCTTCTTAAAAGCTGGCTAGGAAGCTGGCTGAAAATCACGATCATGTGACGGAAAGACACGGCAACCTGTCATAAATGTGAGTCGATTACCAAGTGATCACGTGACAAGTGTGATGGTTGCGAATTTGAGAATGGATCTTAAAGTCACTTTTTCTAAGGCTACTGAAACTTTGTTGTAAAATGAATGAATGTGAGTCGAGGACCTTCACCCACAGCCAAGAACAATGCTGTTTTAGCCCCAATCTCAGACCCGGAGAGTTAATTTTAAAGCAATCCCTCAATGGACAGGCTGGGATTTATTTTCTGCCAAGAAACCCTTTTGCCTTGGAGGAGGTAATTAATTTGAAAGAGTTGTTTGTTGACTTGCTGGAGAGATCAAAGCTACAGAGCCAGTCTATTAGTAACCCCCCTTCATTTTCCATTCAATTAGCATACCTCCAGGGCAAAGTAGATCTATATTGGGGTACTTAATTCAAGAAAGGCAGCAGGAGAGGAGGAAATTTGATTGCACAATCATAGCATCAAAATCTCGTGAAATATTAGTACTGTTTTATAAAATTTTAGTAAGACCACACTTGGAATGGCTGCATCTAGTTTTGGTCATCACATTACACACAAAAAAGACGTTGAGACTTTGGAAAAAGTGCGGAGAAGAGCAACTAAGATGATTAAAGGCCTGGAGACTAAAACATATGAAGAATATTTGCAGGATTTGGGTATGGCTAGAAGGACCAGAGGAGACATGATAGCAGTGTTCCAATGTCTCAGGGGTTGCCACAAAGAAGAGGGAGTCAAGCTATTCTCCAAAGCACCAGAAGGAAAGACAAGAAACAATGGATGGAAACTGATACAGGAGAGAAGCAACTTGGAATTATGGAGAAACTTTCTAACAGTGAGAACAATTGACCAGTGGAACAGAAGTTGCCTTCAGAAGATGTGGATGTTTCATCACTGGAAGTCTTTAAGAAGAGGTTAAACAGCCACTTGTCTGAAATGGTATAGGGGGTTGGACTAGAAGACCTCCAACGTCCCTTCCCACTGTATTGTGATTGAAAGAGAGGGAAGGAATTGCTTCCTATTCTTTGTTGTAATGAATGCCAGATAATTGGGCTACCAAATGCCTCTGTTGATCTGGCTAGGCTAGCCAAGAGAAGGACCAGGGGAGGCAAGATAACAGTGTTCTAATATTTGAGGGGCTGCCACAGAGAGGAGGGGGGTCAAGCTATTTTCCAAGGCACCCGAAGGCCAGACAAGGAAGCAATGGATGGAAACTGAACGAGGAGAGATTCAGCTTAGAAATAAAGAGAAATTTCCTGACAGTGAAAGCAATCAACCAGTGGAACAGAAGTTGCCTTCAGAAGTTGCAGGAGCTTCATCACTGGAGGCTTTCAAGAAGAGACTTGACTGCCATCTGTCAGAAATGGTGTAGGGTCTCCTGCTTGGGCGGGTGGTTGAACTAGATGACCTACAAGGTCCCTTCCAACTCTGTTAATCTGCAAACCTGTTTAGCCTCCAACTTCTGGGTGAAAAGGAAGGAGCGAGAAACTTACACTGTTTCCGATGCTGGAAAAACCACCTGAAAACAGTTTTAAGTTTTTGTTTTGATGAAACAGCAAAACCAGGTTTTTAGCTTGGGCCTCTTCAACCACAAGCAATCTGAGCAGAACTTTCAATGTGCCATGTGTTATTTTTTTTCAGGACTGTCATTTTTGACTTACAGCACCGATGTACACCTAGAGAAGTCTTAGGGGAGGTGGCCACCATGAGGTCAGCGATACCCGAACACAAAGATGCCAACAGTAATAGATATCTAGAGAGCAGCTAATCACAAAATAGCTGCTGGCAGTGACAGACATTCCTGCGCCCGACAGCCTAATCCTTATGAGAGAGCATTATTATCTTGCGCTCGCTGAAGATTTTAACAGCTGAACCTTGGACAGAACTTTCACTGTCTGGCACTAAAGCTTTTAAAAGAACAAATTCAGTGTGGATTCACCCTCTATTCATAGCCTACTGAGATCAGGAGCAGCGTTAAAATATATTTATTATGGTATCTCTGTGTTGCTTTTCCATTGGTCCAAAATCATTTGCTCGGTGATTAAAGCAGAAGGGTTCAACTTTGATCTCTTTTAAGACTTATGGACTTCGACTTCAAAGTCCATAAATCTTAAGGTTGGACACACCTGGATTAGAGCACATAGATCAGAGATAGCGAGCCTTTTTGGCACCGAGTGCCCAAACCGGAACGTGCGTGCATATGCCAGAGCACCGGAAAACCCAGACCGGCTGGCCAATGTGCGCATTACCTGTTTTTTTGGCCATTTTGAGGCCGTTTTTCAAGCCATTTTCCAGTGCCCGCAAAGACCAACTGGCCAGCGCATTAGAAACCTGAAGAGAAACTGGCGATAGTATGTGTGCCCACCGAGAGGGCTCTGCTCTGCATGCCACCTGTGGCACATGTGCCATAGGTTCGCCATCACAGATATAGATGTTCACATACAGGTATAGGTAGTTCTCGACTTATGACCAGTCACTTAGCAACCATTTGAAGTTACAACGGACCCTGACTAGGTATTAAGCCCTTTTGCCTGCCATATTTTGGGCACGTGGCAACCAGCCAGCGTTTACGGCCCTTTGCATTGTCCCACAATCACAATGTTTTGTCCAGAAACTGGTGTTTGCTTCCAGTTTCCAGAAAAAAAAGTATGGCCCATTGCAAACAATGGGTTCATTTAGGGACTGTGTTTACTTAGTGACCACCACCAAGAAGGATGTAAAATGAAGCACGGTAATGGGATGATGACGTATGATGGAAATGACTGACAGTTATGGTTGTAAGTTGAGGACTCTCTGTAGTCCTCATTTAGCAACCGCATTTGGGACCGTTAACCTGGTTGTTAAGCAAAACAGTCACTAAGGAAAATGAAACTGCATATTACCATTTTATTTTAGTTTTGGTTTGCTTTATAGACCCTGCATGGGTTACAAATTTGAGGACTGCTTGCAAAATTCATTTTTTTATCACCAAAACTGCAAATGGTTGCTAAATGAGACGGTTGATGAAAAGGATTACATGCAATATTAAAACGGTTATTACACTGATTTTTTAATCATAAGTGACTAATTAAGGGGCAAAGAAGAAATGCAGAGTATGGCATACATTAGATGAATTTATTGCAAGTATATATTAATACTGGATGTATATATCTTCAAAAAAATAATCTCCCCATGACTTCTAATTAATTTTGCTTTACATTCCAATTAAGAAATTGGGTTTCTGCAAACTATATCAAAATCACCTCTAAAAATCATGAAACTCTATTACTGAACTATCTAAAAAAACTTCCTAGAAACCCTTTTAATGCATTAAATTAAAAAAAAAAAAAACTACAAACATCCAGGAACAGCAAATCCAATTCTCTTTAATGCTACTCATTATCAATAGATCTTTTACACACATTCTCCCCCACACACATTCTCTCCCTCCCCAGAGATAAGGGGAAAGGATGACCATCTCAATTTGCAAACACTTGAATAATGAGTGTTCTCCAAGCATGATAAATGAGCACACATTTGGTTAAAAAAGTACTTACAACCCACTCAGAAGCGGAGATAAATTATCATCACCCTTTACAGGACCAAGAAATGAATCTAAAGCACAATTATAGCAACATTTGATTATCAGGGGAAAAAATCCATAATGTGTAAATATCATATTATTATTATTATTAGGGTTGGCCGCCCAGTCAGCCAGATGTTTAGACTGGATTTGGCAGTTTTATTGTCCACCTATCGAGTTGAGATAGGCAGATGTTTTTAACAAAGTTGAAGATATCATTACAGATGTTAAACTCGTCTGAATAAACTTTTTTGTCTGGCAACTGATTGATAGGGATTTTTGTCAATTGTTCAAATGGTGCTCACAGGTTTTGGAATTGCATCCAAGGTGTCTATTACTATAGGTAGTCCTCGCCTTACGACTACAATTGTGCCCAAAATTTCTATTGCTGTTGCAGTGAGACAGTTGTTAAGTGAGTTTTGCCCTGTTTTACAACTTTTCTTGCCACCGTTGTTAAGTGAATCACTGCGGGAGTAACACGGTTGTGAAGTGAATCTGGCTTCCCCATTGAGTTTGCTTGTCAGAAGGTCGCAAAAGGGGATCACATGACCCCAGGACACTGCAACCATCATAAATATGAGTCAGTTGCCAAGCATCGGAAATTTGATCATGGGGATGCGGCAACGATTGTGTGAAACATGATCCTGAGTCGTTTTTCTCAGTGCTGTTGAACGGTCACTAAATGAAGTGTTGTAAGTTTATACCTGTATTGCACCACCTTTGCTTTCTTTTGCCACTCACTCTACTTCTATTTGTAAATATTTATCATTTGGGTACCTGTTCTGACTCCTCCTTGTCCCACACCAAAACACTCCAAACCAAAGATACTTTACGGAATTTATTCACAGACAGACAGGTCCTTGGCAGCAAACCAACAGATAAGCCGGGGCAGCAATCCAGCCAAGCTCACAATACTGTTCATCAAACATTAGTTAATGCGTTGACTTCTGCAAAAAGGGCGTGTGCACAAGCCGTCCTTTTACAGTCTGGAGAGGAGCCTAATGACCACCAGCTAAGTGCAATTACCTCCTGTAACTGCACAACTGTTCCTGACACCTATTAGCTCTTCGGTGCCGGGCAGCCAGGAACAACTCACTGTTGGCGTCCGGATCACTCTCCCTTGTCTCCTCTACACTGGTCCAAGGCTCAGGCGCTTCCAGTGTCCTCCACATCCTCCAGAGCCAACTCATAGGGCCCCTCGCTGTTGGAGTCTGGTGGCATCTCCAACGGCTCCTGCTGGGCCACAACAGGTACCTTACAACAGTGGTCACCAATTGGTGGTCCGCGAGAAAATTTTGGTGGTCCGCAGAAAAATTATTTGAATTTTTTTATATTGCACAAAATCAGGGGTCCTCAAACTATGGCCCCTGGGCCGGATACGTGCAATGAATGCTTGCATGGCTGGAGAAAGTCACCCTCTTCGGGGTCTTTTTGTGTGGATCTGAACAGGGCAGAAATTCTGACTTGGGGTCTGCTTCAGCCTCCTGGTGTGGGGCTTTGGGCGAAGGTTGGAGGGAAGTGCTGCTGGTGGCAAAGAGCCAGAGGGCCTCGTTTCAGTGGGACAGCATCATGGCCTGGAACTGGCTGACCATCTCAGCCCAGTGATCCTCCAGGGGCTGGCACCTGGCCTTGCACTCCCGCAGATCTGCTTGGAAAATCTATGCTCGTAGTCTTCGTGAGATGCTTCTGCTGAGCCTCCTTCTCAGATCCAATTTGAATTGAGCCAGCTGTTTTGCCAACTCTTTCTCGTGGTGGTTGCTTAGCTCCAACAACTGCTTCCTGTTGGGGCCCCAAGGAGCCTGGGCGGGCAGGCGAGGAGTGGCTGGGAGGGGCGAGTAGAAGCTGGCAAGGTGCCCCTTGACCTGAGTGACATCAAGTTGGATACAGCCACCCAGTCACATGACCACCTAGCCACGCCCATCCAGCCAGTCATTAGGCAGATGATATTAGTGGTCCGCAGGATTTAAAATTATGGATTTAGTGGTCCCTGAGGTCCGAAAGATTGGTGACCCCTGCCTTAGAGTCAGTCTTTACTTGGCAAGATTTTGGAAATGGTTTCATTGCCTGCTTCCTAGAGCGAAGATTAACTGGTCCAAGGTCACCAATTGGCTGTGTCCCTAAGATGGGGCTCAACAATCTCCAGTTTCCAGCCTGATGCCTTAACCACTACACCAAACTGTCCCTCAATACCTTTACGAAGAGCAATTAAAAAGTCCTGCAGAAATCACCAGGCAGAATGTTACAAATAACTGGGGATGAGAAAACCCAAGAATATTCAAGAATGTGATCGGACACAAGGCAAGAGATTTAACCAGTATGAATATGGAAATTGCAGACTGAACACATTGGACTTGTACATTGTTTAGGTCACATATTGTCCAGGTCACATATTATGTAAATAATCACAAGTGATATTAATATCATGGAAAATAACAATGGTTTATCAACCACAAAGGAGATTGGGATCAGTGATGGATTTCTGGCAGATGCTATTAAATGTGCTGCTTTAGGATAGCTATGAGATTAAAATTGATGCGAAACAGAAGGTTATATGCTTCCCATGCCCCAATCCTGGTACCAGTGATTAGAAGATGTACAAATTCTATAATTGTACTGAAGCAATAGATGGAAACTGATCAAGAACCAACCTTAGAACTAAGGAGAAATTTCCCGACAATTAGAACAATCGATCAGTGGAAACACTTGCCTCCAGATGTTGTGGATGCTCCACCACTGGAGGTTCTTACGAAGAGATTGGACAACCATTTGTCTAAAATTGTATAGGGTTTCCTGCCTCAGCAGGGGGTTGGACTAGAACAGTGTTTTTCAACCTTGGCAACGTGAAGATGTCTGGACTTCAATTCCCAGAATTCCCCAGCCAGCATTCGCTGGCTGGGGAATTCTGGGAGTTGAAGTCCAGACATCTTCACGTTGCCAAGGTTGAAAAACACTGGACTAGAAGACCTCCCAGGTCCCTTCCAACTCTGTTATTCTGAGCTATGTTACTTATAATGGAGCTGGATAGATGGCAGTAAAAGCAAGAATAATGATACATTATAATTTGTAGGAAATGCATAAGGAAAAAAATATTAAAATGCTCTAAATACATATTTCAAAGCCTAAACAGGAACTATTTTGTGAATCAAATGAAGTGAATAAAATGAAAGTTAATGCTCAGATAACTGAAAACATTTTGTGCAGTCCCGTACTTTCCATCTGCAAACCATCTCAATTATTTCTTGGCACACAGCATCTGTCCTCTACCTCACATGCTGAGTCAGCATCAGGCTTTGATAGGTGTGCTAAAAATGCTTCATCAGTAGAATGTAGCCTTGGCCAAATATATTGGGAGGGAAAACCCAAAGAGATAGCAAAAAATGAGAAAGAGCTTTGAAAATTAATCTTGCTATCTACGGAAATCAAAGACAATACCCAAGGCGAGCCAATTACAAGAAAGATAAGTTGTGCAGCTTTTTAGCCGATCTGCTGAATTAAAAAGAAAAAAACCCCGCAAGGTAGAATTTCTCATATTAAAAAAAAAAAATTATATACAATCTGTATGTCTTTAGATGCCACTGCTAATAGTTCTATGCTCCTCTGAGTGAGGAATGGTAAAAATCCAATGCTATTTTTCTCTTTTTTGCAATGATTTTAAGGAACAAAAAGGGTCCACATGGGGGAAATGGGGCTGGGAAGGATCCCTGCAGCCTGAAACAGCTGGTTATTGGGGGGGCCCTGCTGAAATTGAAAGCGAAACTTGTTGTAGGAGGCAAATTGCTGGGAGGCAGATTTTTTTTCTTGTGCTAATCAGGCTGTTTGTTGTTTGCTTCAAGGAGCTAAGTCAATAAGTATAAATGCCTAGAGAATGTTCAAATTATTAGACTTATTTTTTAAAGACTGTGTTATTATTGTTCTACAACTTAACAAAACGAAGCTTTTTAAAATAAATGCTTGATCTGAAGAGGCCCAGTGCTATTGTATCTTCTTTTAAATAGCAGAGAATAACTATACTTCCAGAAAGCACATCCATTTTAACAGCATCTGTACAAGTATAGTCTGAAATGTAACACCACAAACAGTGTATATCGCCTGTGCTGTTTGCTGTTTGTTGCAAGGAGGCAAATTTCTGGGAGGCAGAGGCAGATTTTTTTCCCTTTGCTTTCCTCCCCAAAAGCTAGGTGCATCTTATACTTCAGAGTGTCTTATACTCCGAAAAATATGGTAGTTTTAAAAAAAGATCCAAAAATTGAGCTCATTTGGGTCCTTGTTTCATCTACTTTTTATAAAAGAATTTACTCAATCCTGCATGTGTGCTACACATCTTCGAGTATCTTACTTCTTTCTTACTGGTTGGCTGATCCAGATTTGGTAGCAAATTGTAAACGAAGCCATAATAATATCTCAGGGGTTACCACAAAGAATAGGGAGTCAAACTATTCTCTAAGGCACCTCAGGGTAGAACAAGAAGCAATGGGTGGAAACTAATCAAGGAGAGAAGCAACTTAGAACTGAGGAGAAATTTCCTGACAGTTAGAACAATTAATCAGTGGAACAGCTTGCCTCCAGAAGTTGTGAATGCCCCAATACTGAAAGTCTTTAAGAAGATATTGGATAGTCATTTGTCTGGAACAGTATAGGGTTTCCTGCCTAGGCAAGGGGTTGGACTAGAAGACCTCCAAGGCCCCTTCCAACTCTGCTATTGTATTGTAATGTTCCGTTTGGTTTGTCAAGCAAACCACACCGTGCTAGGGGTTCAGATCATCATATCAAGCCCTACGCTTATATTATAGTGTAATGTATGAACCCAGTTCCAGAATGAGTTGGAAGGGATCTTGGAGGTCTTTTAGTGCAACAATGGAATTGTGGTAGGCCCGGCTTAATAAAGAGAAATTTAAAAGAAATTTACAGCTGACTTTCAACTGAGTTGGATTCCCAGATGATGACATCATTGAGTTTTCACAATGATGCTATTGCATTAGTTGCAAACCTTCTCAAATTGGTCAAACCTTGGCAGAAGTTTTCTATTATATTACAAACTAATTTCTGCAATTCATACCGTCAAGGCTCTACGAGTTTCAACTGGTAAAATTTGGCAGCTGGTCTGTTAACCAATGCAAGATATTCAGAGAGCGTTACACTCCAATGTTGCGAAACCTGCTTTTGTCACCAGCATTTTTAATACACATTTATAGCCTTGGTTTGAAGCTCTAAAGCCACAAATGACAGAAAACTATTTGAATAAGGTCCACCCAACTCAATAACGAATCTGAGAAGTCCTTGAAGAAGAGATCAACAATGCTTTTATTTTCAGTGCCCAAAGCATTTTCTCCTGAAGTCTTCTTCCAAACAAAAATAATCAGGGCTCCAGGGCAGGGTATGCCTCAGAAAAGGTACAGATAATATGACATTTAAGTTCACATCTTGGAAAAGCTGACATTACAGATTCATGCGCATTCATGCCTATGATCATAAATGCACTTTTTCTCATCAGACTGCAAACCACTGTATTATCAGATGCCTTTCTAAATTATCCTTACAGTAATTAATATCTAAGTGAAAAAATGGATACTGTGGTGCAGTGGTTAGAATGCAGAATTGCAGGCTAAACTCTGCCGACTGCCAGGAGTTCGATCCTGACGGGGTCAAGGTTGACTCAACCTTCCATCCTTCCGAGGTCAGTAAAATGAGGACCCAGATTGTTAGGGGGAGATATGCTGACTCTGTAAACTATTCAGAGAGGGCTATAGAGCATTGTGACGTGGTATATAGGAGCCAAGGTGGCGCAGTGGTTAAATGCAGCACTGCAGGCTACTGCTAGATCAGCAGGTCAGCGGTTCAAATCTCACCGGCTCAGGGTTGACTCAGCCTTCCATCCTTCCAAGGTGGGTAAAATGAGGACCCAGATTGTTGGGGGCAATATGCTGACTCTCTGTAAACCGCTTAGAGAGGCCTGAAAGGCCTATGAAGCGGTATATAAGTCTACTGCTATTGCTATATAAGCCTACGTGCTATTGCTATGTAGATAGTGAGTCTTTAGCTGCTCAGCAACCTGTGTGAAGCGTTGCTGGCAAAGTCTTTTGGATATCAGGTGATATTTGAGATTGGCTGAAATTGATCTTTATGGATCAATACTGCACACTGGGTTTATGCTTCTCAGCCTGTTAAATAAGTACTAGGAATTCACTGTGAAATAAGTACTAGGAATGGAATGGGACTGAAATATCTAAGATGTTTTTCTGTTAGCTACAAATCTCATTCCATTATGTGAAAAAGTATCATGCAAAAGCTACGGATATTCTCATATTCCCAAAATGAATGAATGAACAACAGTGTGTGTGTGTGTGTGTGTGTGTGTTTGTGTATCCGTGTGGGTTCTTTCCTAAGGTTGAGACAAAGTGAACAACCGAATGTCACTCAGTTGGCCTCATATCCAACGTAGGATTAGAATTCACAGTCTCCCAGTTAATTTTGTATTGGATGTAGAAAGCAACACAATTTCATCCTGTATAAGAATAAATATACATGATATCAAGCATACAAAATATAGAATACCAGTATGGATGGCAAAACTCGAGATGCACTTGTAGTAAGCTATCCATTATCTTTTTCTCTCTCAAGCTTCCGCTCGACTATGAATAGATATTATTAAGAAGAAAACTAGCATACTCAGGGGGAAATGCCATTTTAAACATGGAATGATAACCTGGAATTCTGAAGGATACTGAATGAAAGGCATTCCTGCCTTTCATTAGGGCAACAGGAAATCTTCCAATGCAAATAGTTTGTGCACTCATACAGAGATGTTTTAATATAGATTTTTGCATGCCAAACAGTTTGTTAAGAAGGCACTTAAGCTGTAAAGCTGCTGTAGACATAGAACAAAAGATACGAAGATTGATTCCTAAGAGCTCAGTTGTACATTTTGCAGGCAAAATAAAAGGCATTATAAAAATATATACGTTTCAAAATCTGACAGCTACAATGAGAGTTGATTATCGTATTTTTCGGAGTATAAGATGCACCTTTTTTCCTCAAAAGAGGCTGAAAATCTGGGTGTGTCTTATACACTGAATATAGCATTTTTTTGCCTCCCCAAACCCCGCCCCCTTTACCAAAATGGCTGTGCATACCCTTTAGGAGCCTTGCTAGGAGTGTGCTCCTGGGGGCTGGGGAGGGAAGAAATGGGTTTTCCTAAAGGCTACGCATGCCCCTTTTGACAAAAAACGGGCCCGTTTTTGCAAAAAAATGGACCATTTTTTGCTCGTTTGGGGGAGGGGCCACTCCCAGGAGCACTCTATAACCCTCCTAAAAGCCATTCATGCCCCTTTTTTGGGGGGAAAAAAACAGGCCCATTTTTGGGAGGTCTGCACAGTGCAAAAACTGTTTTTTAAAAAATTGCCTCTTCAAACCCTTGGTGCATCTTATACTCCGGTGTGTCTTATACTCTGAAAAATATGATATGTTCTTATAAATGTTGATCAAAAGCAAATAGGAGAAATGATGTTCAGTTGACTAGACTACAACTACAGTATTTCAATATCCAAATCTATACTTGAAGATTGAGGGTATGCAAAATGTTTACTCTGGAACCATTTCAAGTGTATAACTGCATGTAAAACTGACATTCTGAGTGCAAAATGGGCAGTTGGAAAAGTTCTAAGCTCAAAATTGAGATTTTTTGGGGGGAGGGGGGAGTTTGCAACATTCTCGCTTCCAACCTGAATCCTAAACATTTAATGCTGGCAATTTTTCACTTTTGTGCTCAAAAACAAGATGCTTCCCAAAGGTCCATGCTGGTTTTGCAACCTCATTATTGGACAATCTCACAGGTATCTTATCCTGTGCTGTGCTTCTAACCAAGCCATAGTTATTCCACAGGAAATACAATATATTTTACAACCATAGCACCAGTGATCTTAGTGAAACTGACACCTCATGTGGTGTGCAAATAAAAATAAATAACTTTTAAGTGAAAGAGGAGTTTGTAAAAAAAATATACAACGTTCCTGTCCAAAACTGACAGTTCTACTGTGGCTTTCAAGACTGGAAAAGGCTACCTACCGATATAGTGAGTAATCATCTGAAATTCGGCTCAACGTTTTTCAGGCGAGCAAGAAATTTCATTGAGTAACAACTACACACCCCAGTCAGTTTGTTTCAAGCTTTAGCTATGTTCAGTTAGTGCTTCCTTCCTTCCTTCTACTGGGTGGAGTCATATCCTTAGGTTTAGTTTCTTTTTAGAAAAAGGGAAATAAATCACACTAAGAGGCCAGGGCTGCAATCCTAGGAAGAAGTTTCTTTCTAGAGTATGGAGATAGATAGATAGATAGATAGATAGATAGATAGATAGATAGATAGATAGATAGATAGATAGATAGATAGATAGATAGATAGATGATAGATAGATAGATAGATAGATAGATAGATAGATAGATAGATAGATGATAGATAGATAGATGATAGATAGATGATAGATTAGATAGATGATATAGATACATAGATTAGATAGATAGATAGATAGATAGATGATAGATAGATACATAGATTAGATAGATAGATTAGATAGATAGATAAGATTAGATAGATAGATAGATAGATTAGATAGATATAGATAGATAGATGATAGATAGATGAGATAGATAGATAAGATTAGATAGATAGATAGATAGATAGATGATAGATAGATAGATACGATAGATAGATAGAATAGATAGATAGATAGATAGATAGATAGATAGATAGATAGATAGATAGATAGATAGATAGATAAAATAGATAGATAGATGATAGATTACAAGATAGAATGATGGATGGATTGATGATTGCTAGATAGAATGATAGATAGACAAGATAGAATGATAGATGATAGAAAGAAAGAAAGAAAGAAAGAAAGAAAGAAAGAAAGAAAGAAAGAAAGAAAGAAAGAAAGACAGACAGACAGACAGACAGACAGACAGACAGATTATTTGAAAAAGCACCTTTGCCATGTCCTGGATGACTGAGAATCTCCATAGACATTAATCCAGGAAAGAAGCTCTCTAAGCAATGGGTTTTCTATGCTCAATTGTATCATTTGGTTGTCTTTTTTTACACCTCTCAAAAAACCATTTGGAATTCTGACACATAAAGAAAAGAGTGGGCTCACTTGACAAGAATAACAATTAAATACAATTAAAAAAATACTGCTAAAAGGAAAATAACTGAAACTACAATTTTATTGTAGGACTGTAAGGATTCTATCCATAAGATAGGCTGAGTGCCAAAGAAGGGAGGCCTTTGAACTTTGGTGCTGGAGAAGACTCCTGCGAGTCCCTTGGACTGCAAGGCGATCAAAGCGGTCAGTCCTAGAGGAGATCAGCCCTGACTGCTCTTTAGAAGGCCAGATCCTGAAGAGGAAACTCAAATACTTTGGCCACGTAATGAGAAGGAAGAACTCACTGGAAAAGAGCCTAATGATGGGAAAGACTGAGGGCAAAAGAAGAAGGGGAGGGCAGGGAATGAGGTGGCTGGATAGAGTCACTGAAGCAGTAGGCATGAGCTTAAATGGACTCCAGAGGATGGTAGAGGACAGGAAGGCCTGGAGGAACGTTGTCCATGGGGTCGCGATGGGTCGGACACGACTTCACAACTAACAACCAGGATTCTATATTTCAAAATAAATGCAAACATTTTTGACCAAGTATGTTTACACAGGTTCAAAAAGCACGCCCAGATTATTTTACTTTACCTATATTATTGTGTTTTTAATATTAACAGAGAGAAATCTAAAACCCACAGCCACTGAAATCCTAAATTTTGAAGAAAAGATAGCACAATATTCCCTCACTGCAACAGAACCCCAAAAGCTATTTTGGTTGCATGTTCTTACCTGAAAGTGGCTCTCCAATTAAAACTAAGTCCTTTTTAAGAAACAAGGATCTGCAGAATCTACAGTCATAAGATCCAGCACCCGTCATCAAAACAGCGTCTCCAGATGACCAGGCATTTCCACTGATGGACAAAGCTGTCAAAAAGCACGTAGCCCTTACAGCAAAACGGAACCATTGTCTTTAGCACACAGCGGATTATTCAAACCTTGGGATAAGCAGGATCATGTTCCACTTGTGAACTCCTAAAAGCAACTTTCTGGACATTACAAATAGTCCTCGGGTTATGACGGCAATGGGGAAAAGAATTCCTGCCACTAAGTGATGCATTGTAAAGCATAACACCATACGACCAGATCACTTAACGATGGCATCATTCAATCTTTTAATCTACCTATCATCTATCTAATCTATTTTATCTATTTTATCTATCTAATCTATCTAATCTATCTAATCTATCTATCTATCTATCTATCATCTATCATCTATCTATCTATCATCTATCTATCATCTATCTATCTATCTATCTATCATCTATCTATCTATCATCTATCATCTATCTATCTATCTATCATCTATCTATCATCTATCTATCTATCTATCTATCTATCTATCTATCTATCTATCTAATCTATCTATCTATCTATCTATCTATCTATCTATCTATCTATCTATCACAGTGATCATGTGATTACAGCTCCTTTGATGTCATAATCATTGTCATGCATCCAAGTACCCAGGTCATGATAGTATGACTGTGGGGTTGCAAAGGCTGAAATTTCAAGGACTGGTCCTTGTTCTGACCGCCCTTCATATGGTAGTCACAACGACACAAGGTTACTATTAGCCACGCTTTATTCACAGTAATTACTCACAGACAAGACTTTGGCAGCAACCCAGACTCCCACATATAAGAGATACACACAAGAGCTTCCCCAGCTTAGTAAAACGGTTGTGTCCTGCAAAAGGTCTCCTCCCAAAGTCTCTTCTTATATACTCTCTTGGGAGGAGCCAAATCACAACCACCTGGGCCTGATTATCTCCTATGTCTCCCTAATTGCTTCCTGCGCTTCTCCACCCTTCTCTGCCTGGCGTCCGGGACCAACTCCCTTTGCTCCTCTCCGCTGCTCCAGGACCTGACATCAGGGACAAACTCCCTTTGGCTTTCACCACTGCTCCATGCCTCAGACGCCTCCTGGTGGCCAACCAGCCTCTCTGGTCACTGCTCGTAGTCTGAACCATGCCCAGGGTCCTCCACATCTTCCAGAGCCGACTCATAGGGTCCCTCGCTATCGGAGTCCATCGGCAGCTCCAACAGCTCCTGCTGGGCCATAACAGGTCCTTATGTCCATTTTTTCAGCACTTCCGTAACTTTGAACAGTCACTAAATGAATGGACATAACCCAAGGACTACATATTACAGTGATGGGATACAGAATGCTAACTTAAGATGAGTTTTGTTCTTTTGAATCAGTAAGACTACACACTACTCATACTTTCCCAATTTTTGAAATTTGATCCCCCCCCCCCCCAAAAAAAACCCTACAGTCTAAATATGATCATGTAGGACTATATTTATCAGTGTCTTAAGTTATACAGCAAGTATACTGTGGGCGTGGCAGGGCAAGGATACTGCAAAATCCCCATTCCCTCCCAATCAGCTGGGACTCGGGAGGCAGAGAATAGATGGGGGTGAGGTCAGCCAAAGGTGGTATTTAGTAGTTCTCCGAAATACTCAAAATTTCTGCTACTGTTTCTCCAGAACTGGTCAGAACCTGCTGAATACCACCTCTGGCAAGGATACTGTAAAATCCCCATTCCCTCACCACTCCAGGGGAAGGATACTACAAAATCCCCATTCCCTCCCTATCAGCTGGGACTCGGGAGGCAGAGAATAGATGGGAGCGGGGCCAGTTAGAGGTGGTATTTAACAGTTCTCCAAACTACTCAAAATTTCCACTACCGGTTCTCCAGAATGGAACCCTTTATAAATGTCGTTCTTCTTCATTAGCTGCATCCCTATATTTAGGATGTTTTTCCTACCAATCTCATTAACAAGGCAATACAATGTCCCAGTTCCTATTTGATAAATATAGCCTTTAATACCGGTTTTTTTTCAACTGCCAGCTGCCTACGCTTGCTTCAAACCCACAGGAGGGACAGCAAACCTTTCAGAAACAGATTCCTGCCCTTACTTCAACTGAAATCTTCTATGGGTATCACAGTCAGCTTGCAGTGGGAATGGGTGGGAAGCGATCCCTGGTGAACGTGGGAGGTCTGCCTTAATTTTGCAGTAAAAATTCGCTTCAGTTGGAAGGGGAAGAATTTAGGGATCTGGTTCTGTCCTTAGGGAAGAAACTCTCTAGGTGATTTGTCTGTGGACATTCTCAATCATCCAGGTCATGGTTGTCCCAAAGGTGCTTTTTTTCAGGAGCAACTGGATTTTCTTGTTTTTCTTCTTTGGAAGAGGTTTCGCTTCCCATCCCAGAAGTTTCTTCAGCTCTGACAGGATAGGAATGGAAGGATTTACATTCCTTGCAAACAGCTGGTCATTTGCATCCTTTTAGAGGGTCACTGAAGCACTTGGAGGTTTATCTGTGTCCTCAGGGTCACCTGAGTGATGCTCTCGATTCCTGTAGTCTGCAATTTTTTCCCTTCTGGAAATCCATTCCCACTCCCACACCATTCAAAAGGTGTTCATCGCAAATTGTATAGCTAAAAGTCTGTAGAGATTCTCAGTCATCCAGGTCATGGTTTTCCCAAAGGGGCTTCATCAGGAGGCAACCAGATTTTCTTGTTTTCTCTTTTGAATATGTTTCACTTCTCATCCAAGAAGCTTCTTCAGCTCTGACAGAATAGGAATGGAAGGATTTATCTTCCTTGCAGACAGCTGGTTATTTGCATCCCTTTAGAGAGTCGTTGAGGCCACTTGGAAGTTTATCTGTGTCTTCAGGGTCACCTGAGTGGTGCTCCTGGTCCTGTAGTCATTTTTCCCCCTCTGGAAATCTATTTCTTATTCCCACACCATTCCAAAGGTGTCCATCCAAAATTCTATAGCTAAAAGTCTGTGGAGATTCTCATTCATCTAGGTCAGTGATGGGCAACCTTTTTGGCGTGGTATGTCAAAAATCGGCAAAAAATCGAGCATAACTCGCATTGTGTGTCACTTCGACAAAAACATAATTTTGCGCAATTTATAGTTTAAACTACAAAAATGTATAATTGCAATATATAATTGTATTTAATAAACCAAAAACAAATTATTTAACATACCTGCTTAGTAACTTCTTTGTTCATCAGTCGATTTCGTATGTTGCCCTTGATATTATTGAACTTGTTTGGGGTGCCGTGAACCAGGGCTGTGGAGTCGGCTGCTTCCAGCTCCACGTCCTCATCAACATGCCGCTCCAGCCCGCCCCTGCTATGAATATTCCTGGTGACGCGAGGGCGAAGAATATGAATATTCATAGCGGGGGCGGGCCGGAGCGGCATGTTGATGAGGACATGGAGCTGGAAGCAGCAGACTCCACAGCCCTGCTGTGAACTGAGATAAGTGTGGTACGGTCGTAACCGACAGTCCCAGGAGTAGACTCTCTGTGCCGGCCTGACTGGAGAGAGGCGCGCACTGTTCCCGCGCTCCTCTCCTGCGGGTCCTCCCTCGCCGCGCTGATGACGTGTGTGCGCAAGGCACGCACGCCTTACCAGCAGCCCCTGCGCTCAGAAAGGGGCGGCGGCGATACAGTAAGTGAGTGTGGGCGGGGGAGATCACACGTCCCGCCCCCCCCCCCCCGTTCCTCCAGCACAGATTCTTTCATCCTCGGCGGCCGTGCAGGAGCCGAGGATGAATCGCATGAAATCCTGTACATGTCACCCCAAATGGCTACGCGTGTCAGCACTGACACGCGTGTCATAGGTTCGCCATCATTGATCTAGGTCATGGTTGTCCCAAAGGATGTAGCTCTCTGCAAGGAATATAAATCCTTCCATTCCCCACTCCCCTGTCAGAGCTGAGGAAGCTTCTTGGATGAGAAGGGAAACCTCCTCAAAAGGAAAAAAAAAACCCAAGAAAGTCCAGTTGCCTCTTGAAAAAAGCAGTCAGTGATTTCCAAATCCATTCCAATCTCCACTTCCCAAGAGCTATTTCACTCTGACTCAGCAAAGCCTTCTATGTATACAGGAAGCTTCTTCAGAAGCAGCCACTTCTCTTATTTCCTAAACAAATCACTCAGCTCCCTCCACAAGCATAGAGGAAATGCCAAAAACTGGACTTGGCAATTTCTGCCTTCCAAAAAATGTGCTGTGCTACTGAACAGGGAGCAACCTAAATACCGTATCAGCACTGAGGCAGATTAAATTTTTGCAAGCTCAAGGAAGTTCACAGAGGAAAAAAAGATTATTATCAACCACAGGTACCACGTTTCCCCTAAAATAAGACAGGCTCTTATTTCCTTTTGACCCCCAAAATAAATGCTTGGCCTTATTTTTGTGGAGATCTTATTATTTTTGAGGTGCAGGAGGCGGTGAGTGTGGTCACCTCATGGCTGCTGCTGTGTTGCGCATCGCTGGGCCTACTGCTCTTTTTGTGGCGGCCATTAGCATGAGGGAAGGAGCCCGGAGGCTAGGGTTGCGGAAGCGGCCGTAAGGTAAGAGCGTGTGGGGTACATAGGGCATGTTCCCCCCTCCCTTCCTCCGCTCTGGCCTCACCTCACCTCATGTTGTTTGCGCGGCAACCAATCAGAGGAAATGGCGGGGACCGGCTACAGATGCATTTAAATATTTTCGAGGGCTTATTTTTGGGGGACGGCTTGTTTTAGTGTAGGCACTCAAAAGCCTGATTGGGCTTATTATCCAGGGAGGTCTTATTTTGGGGAAAACAGGGAAGCCCTCAATGTACAAAGTTTCTATTGCTCAGCAAGACATTTCTTGAGTGAATTTTGCCCCATTTTGCAATCTTTCTTGCCACAGTTGCTACATGAATCTCTGTGGTCATTAAGGCAGTAACATACTTTTTAAGTTAATTTGGCTTCCCTATTGACTTTGCTTGTCAGAAGGTCACAAAAATGGATCACATGATCCCAGAATACTGAGTTAATTGCCAAGTGTCTGAATTTTGAGATACCGCAATGGTTGTAAGCAGGGGTGGGTTCCGGTAGCCACTACTGCTAGTTCGCGTGTGGGCACATGTGTGCATGCACAATGCAATAATTGTTCTGTGCATACACATAAGTGAAAAAGAAGATGGCAGTGCCTATGGTGCTGGCCGAAGAACCAGTTTTGGGGCATGGAAGGCCTGGGTTGCTGCCAGTTCCGGCGACCCAACCCGCCAAACCACTACCGGTTCGGCCGAACCAGTCCAAACCGGTAGGAACCAACCACTGGTTGTAAGTGTGAAAAACAATCATAAGTCACTTTTTTAATGCCTTTATAACGGTCAATGAATGAACAGTTAAGATTGTTAAGGCATATAAGAGTTGTGAACCAAGGCAGCAAATAAATACTGTGGGATTGAATAAATACATTTCTTATCCAGTCATGTAGGAATAAAAGAGTCACAGTAACCAATGTACAGTCAAAACTTTCCTAGTTCCTGTAAGAATTGCAAAGATTTATAATTCAAGTTGAAGATGCTTCTAATAGTATTCTGTTAGTGGCAAAATCGTGCCTGACCCATCGCGACCCCATGGACAATGTTCCTCCAGGCCTTCCTGTCCTCTACCATCCTCTGGAGTCCATTTAAGCCCACGCCTACTGCTTCGGTGACTCCATCCATCACCTCATTATCTGCCGTCCCCTCCTTCTTTTGCCCTCAATCGTTCCCAGCATTAGACTATTTTCCAGTGAGACCTTCCTTCTCATTAGGTGGCCAAAGTACTTGAGTTTCCTCTTCAGGATCTGGCCTTCTAAAGAGCAGTCAGGGTTGATTTCCTCTAGGACTGACCGGTTGGATTGCCTTGCAGTCCAAGGGACTTGCAGGAGTCTTCTCCAGCACCAGAGTTCAAAGGCCTCCATTCTTTGGCGCTCAGCCTTCCTTATGGTCCAAAAGTATTAGATTAAAAATTCTAAAATCAGATTCTAAAAGTACCTTTCAGTCAGCCCCACATTAATTAATATATTAATTCAGCAACTTTTGTGGGTCATAGGGCACATTAGACAGATGGAATGAATAGGACCCTGAGAAAGGTATATGCACATCCTCCCACAGTGAGTGTGAAAACTGTGGTAGTAAATCATGGGTTTGGCAGGAAATACAATGCAGGAAGTAGACGGTTACTTACTGAAGATGTCTACCACCAGTGAACGTTAAATGCAATACACACACACAAAAGTATGTGTGTATGCAATTGTAGCTGATTAACAGATGCAGTGTTTGCATTTAAAATTTGGTCTCAGGGACATACTTAAACAATAGTTTCCCCTTAGCAACAAGTGGGATCAATAATTTGGTCTTTAAATGAAGCACGCAACTGTGTTATGGATCTTGTTTCAGCATTCTCTTTATCTTATAGATCTGCAAAGGTCCCAAATGCCAGGGCTGCTTGTAAAGTTAAAAGTTTTCCAGCACCATCCATAATGGCAAAATATTGCAGTCATTAAACAAGGACAATCTGTATTGCCAGATTGCGCAGGACTTGGTCAGTGACAATCAATCTGTCCTAACTGCTTAGTGGACTTCATTCTTGGGACTGACTCTTTTACTAGTCTGTCCGCTGACCAGACTTTAAACTGTTCCTAGCATAAATAACATTCTGATTTACAAATCTAGCTCATAGTTGAAAGCGTTTTTCAGAAAGCAAATTCAACATCGCTGTGTAACTCACAAAGTCTTCAGAAACTGATCTGTGATAAAAATGAAAACTCTTAGCACAAAGAAAGTTGAACAGAGCTTTCTACAAAGCCTACAATGGAGTTAGATAGTTGCAATGCCTTGTATTCTAAAAGGAAAAGCACATTTTTTAGACAGAAAACAAGTTGCAAACACACACACACATATGCATACATAATGTATGGTGTGCGTATATGTGTGTGTATATACACACACTTACACACGCTCTCTCTCACACACACCCTAGGATATTCAAAGGAAACTCACTACAAATTATACAGAATTTCCCCACCTGTGAAATTTAATGCAGAATAGGGATGCATTAGTGCAAAATAAAATAGACAGAACTAATTTTAAAATTGCTAGGAGAGCTGGTCTACACCTGTCAGGCATAGAAAAAATAGAATCCTCCTGCAGGGTATTTATAAAATAGTTTATTTATAATGACATTTACTGTATAAAAAAATATAACACAGTTAGATCTTTACATTATTTTACGCACCTACTAGGTCAATATAATTTAAAAGGGGGGAAAAAGGAATATTACTGCTATTTACTAGTCATTATAAATTAAGCACGTTCCTGGGAATCATTAAAGCACCTGGAATAGCTATTCTAAATTGCATAATAGAAAAAAGTAGACTATATTAATTTCAATTAAAGGACGACTTGACAATAACAGTACTTCAGTCAGCTAATTTTTATGCATAAAGTGCCACGGTCTCTGATGTTATACTGATTTCAGAGTAATCAGAATAATAATAGCAGTACACACATTTGGGGCTTTGTAAGCATGATATAATATTAAAGCCTTTCCATTATTTATTTTTGTAACCCAATCCTTCATTTGATATGCTTTTTCACAAAGAAAGAGGGAGAAAAATCCGAACGGTGAAAAGTGAATGAATGAATGGTATTAACCACATGATGGTATTAACAATTTGAAAGCAAAAATGTCAAATGTACGTGATATCAATTGTGCACCAAGCAGTGAAAAAGTCAAAGAAACGTAAGGACTCTCTGGAGAAGACCCTAATGTTGGGAAAGATGGAGGGCAAAAGAAGAACAGGACAACAGAGAAGGAGGTGGCTGGACGGAGTCACTGAAGCAGTCGGCGTCAGCTTAAATGGACTCCAAAAGATGGTAGAGGACATGAAGGCCTGGAGGAACATTGTCCGTGGGTTCACGATGGGTCAGACACGACTTTGCAACTAATAACACATAAATTAGTGCTACCAAGATTATGTACAATAGATCAAATAGGAAGACAGAAAAATGAAGCATTAAACCCTCCATGATTCACCTATAACTCAGTAACACCTAAATAAAAACCACCGCATTGTTAACTATCAACATTATGGCCATGGAAGAAGCATGAAAGGAGCTGAGAAAATTCACTTTTGGAGTAAGTTCTATCAGCTTTATTTCCAAACCCATCGTGTTCAGTTACAGAACTGTACAAGAGAAAACTGAATCAATCCTTCCGGAACTTTGTGCCGGGAGTTTTTTAATTATACCTTGAGCCCACTTCAGGATTCTATTATCTCTGATAAGTTATTTCATATCTTGATGATGAAACCATTGAAGCGGGATCATAGGTCAATCAATACGCAAATGACTCTCAGATTTCTCTTTCATCTTGAGGAAACAGCTGGGGCTCTATCTGCCCTGAGCCCAGTGTTCTGGATGGAGTTGATGAGGACAAGTTGAGAAGCCATTATAAGCAAGCCAAGTCCATGGTGTCAACTGCTAAAATGAATGGCATTCAGATGAAACTGTGGAAGGGAAGGTCAGCGCCCACTGAAAAACCTTAACTGTGAGGAAGACTAATGGATCTAGTGCTCGCATCAATGGCTTCCAAGTTATTGTGCGCAGTTTAGTAATCTTTGTACAGTTAGACATGATTTCATAACCTCCCACCTGTGTTTCTGCAATAGATCACATGAGGGAATGTCTTTAAATAAAGTCCAGAAATTACAGTTTGCCTAATAAAAGTGTTGCAAGATTACTGCCTAGCATTGGGGGTTATGACCATATTACATCAGTTTTTAGCAACCATCTCGTTACAATGGCACTGAAAAAAAAGGGACTTATGATCATTTTTCACACTTACGACCGTTGCAACATCCCCAGGATCATGCGATTAAATTCTGGATGCTTGGCTACTGGTACATATTTATGACAGTTGCAGTGTCTCTTCTCTCTCTCTCTCTCTCTGTGTGTGTGTGTGTGTGTGTGTGTGTGTGTGTGATGCAGGGGTGGGTTTCTCGCCCCGTTCCAACTGGTTCGGTTGGAATGAGGCCGGCGGCGTCCTCGCGCACGTGTGCGGCGTCCTCGCACGCGCGTGTGGCACACACATGCACACACGCGGCGCACGCATGCATACTAGCGTCTGTGCGATGCTCCATCTGCTCCTGGAGGATCACGCAGGCGCTGTATGCGTCCTGCGCATGCATGGAAGCGCAGAATTCATCAAAACCGGGTAAGGAGCGGGCGCGCGGGGGGGGGGGGGGGGCTTCGCCGTTCCCGGAAGTTACTTACTTCCGGGTTCGGCAACCAACTGGATCGCAGGGACCACCGCGAACCGGTTGAAACCCACCCCTGGTGTGATGTGATCAAGTGTCATTTTTCTCACTGTGCATTTGGGAGTGAGTTAGGCACCTCATTTCTCATGAAGTACGTTTAGAGAGATGTAACTTACATTTTCTCAAAATGTAACATCTAAAATCTACACGGTGTGTTATGAGCAACATAAATCTTTCCAAAGCTTAGCATATAAGCGTTATTATATAAAATACAGGTGTTCCAAACAAAACAAAAAAAAGACTCATATTCAAGAAATTGTAGGGGGAAAACTGATTAATACATGCTTAAATTGGGCACAAGTTAGACAATAAATGCATAGAGAACTAACATGAGCAGGAAACCCATGTAAAATTTACCACACAATCCGTTACACTGCAAATGCTTTTCTTAGAGGCATGTAAGAATAACAGGTATCCTATCACTATCAGTATCCGACAAACAGATGTATATTGTCTCTAATATCCAATTATTATGAGTTTATTCCATGAAGATTTCTGTTGTTTTAGAGCCTCCAAAACTAGCAAATCTCATATCACGGGGTACTGTAATTGATGGAGGGATGAAGAAACAGATTGAGATATGAATTCTACATTCAAAATAAGATAAAGATAATTAGTATATTCAAGTCAGAGGTTTTAGGTATATTCTTCATCGGTCGTTTCAGCAGAGTATTAATACTCAATGTGATATTGTATGGTGCATTAAATTGGACATATTTAAAATACTTGTATGAATAACAAGGCAAAAAGTAAGCATAACATGAGATACAGAAAACTAACATGCAACTTTAAGAAAATGGAGCAAATAGCCTTGAAAACAAGACCAGAGATCTATACATGCAAAGAAAAATAAGGATGATATGTGGTATACAGAGGTCAGATCTGCAGAGGTTTGTATCTTATGCAAATGTACTCTCAGCTTGGTTCATGTGATGAGTTTATCCACAATGAACTCATTTTTCTGGCCACAAAGACTCAATTCACACAACACCCTAGGCTAAGATGGGGTTAGCTAATTTGCAAGATCTTATAGGTTCACAATCACTTGAAAATAAGTAAACATAGGAGTAGTGTTATCAACAATAAAGATGGTTTAAAAAAGTGAAAGAACAGATGGGCAGAAATGACAATGTCCTGTAACAAAACTTAAAGCAAAACAAGAGTTCTCAATTGATGGGAGAAACTATGAAAGAATTAGAAAAAATGTGAACCACAACATGGCCTAAGAATTTGAAGAATGACAACTGCCTCAATCTGCAATATTCATTCATTCGATCAATTTGTACAGTCACCGATCCTGACTAATGACGCTGGGTGGTGAAGAAGTTAAAATAAATTAAAATAATTCCAACTGCAGATATAAACATTGAAATACACACCAGCCAAGAAAGATATAACAAACCACAATGGTTAATAGGCCAGGAGACAGACCTTTTGTACAAGATTACAAGACTACAGATTAACAGAGTTGGAAGGGACCTTGTAGGTCATCTAGTCCAACCCCCCAGAATTCAAAACGATGCTAGATAGTACCAGATGTCAGGGTTGGGACATGGAAGTAGGTTTTTAAGGCCTTATGAAAGTCCAGCAGGGTTATAATGAGTGAAGGTGAAGATATAACCTGGCCTTAAATTGCTTAGAACCAGGACTGTTCTAGATAAAACCCATTACAGCAGTAGTCCTCGATTTATGACCACAATTGAGCCCAGCATTTGTGTTGGTACCACATTTTCTTGACAAAGTTGTTAAGGGAATGGCTGCAGTTTTTTTTTCCATGTTTTATTTATTTTATTCATATTACTTTCCATCTCCACCAAACAGTGTGAGATCTGGGTACAATTATTTGAACAATCATAATCCACATATTTGTTGTTATGTTCATCACAATAATATTAATAGTATAACTGTATATCAATATAATTACAACAATGCATAGTATCTTCATCATCAAATTTTCTCCACATTTAAATTTCCCTCTTTTTTATATCTCCCCCTATCTAACTTCTGTTTCTATGGTCTAACCATTGATAAAATACATCTCACATCAGAAAATATTCAATTTCTTCTTTACCCTTAATAATGAGCATTAATCTGTCCATTTCTGCGCATTCTAATATGGCTAAGGAATGGCTGCGGTTGTTGAGTTAGTCACACAGTTAAGGGAATCTTACTTTTCCATTGACTTTGTCAGAAGGCCGCAAAAGGGGGAAATCGTGTGACCCCAGGATCCTGCCACCGTCATAAATGTGAGTCACTTGTCGAGCATTCTAATGTAAATCAGATGGGGATGGTGCAATGGTCGTAAGTGTGAAAAATGGTCATAAGTCGCTCTTTTCAGCGAGACTTTTGGTTAAGGGAGTGTCGCCTCACTGAACCACCTTTTCTTGCCAGAGTGGTCAAGGCAACCGCCTTGTTGTTCAATTAAGTTGTTGGTAAGGGTGTTGCTAATTTAAATGGCCGCCGTGATTCATTTAACAACCCTAGCAATGAAGGCCGTACAATGGGGCAACATTCACTTAAATGTTTCGCCTAGCGGCAGAAATATTTGGGCTCCCTTGAGGTTGTAAGTCAAGAACTATCTGTATAGTTTTCACCATGGGGTTAAAGGACTCTCTTAACGAATGTCTCACTTAGCAACCTAAACCCTGGGCACGGTCGCGGTCGTAAGTCGGGGACTACCCGTAAAAGGTGGAGGGGCGCCAAGGGATTCAATTGGGTGGGGGTGGGGGAGAGAAATGCATTTGAAACCCACCCACCCACCCAGTTTTGGGGAAGAGGCCAAGCGAGGCAACCACGAGGAGGAAGAGCAGCAAACAGAAACCACGTGGAAGGAAGAGAGCGGGGGAGGGAGGGGCCAAGGGGCGGTTTCCAAGGGAACCGCGCGTGAGGGGCTCGCGCCGAGGGGCGGGGCCGCAAGGCAGGGGAGGGGGCGGGGCCGGCCCATGTGCCGCGCGGGAGGGGCCGAGCGCCTCTTGAAGACGGGAGCCTGAGAGGAGGGGGGGGGGTGAAAGCGCGCGCAGGGAAAAGCCTTTCCCCCCCCTTCCCTTTTAAAGCGAGGCCTCTCCCGCCCTCCGCCCTCGTATTTCCTCCAAGCGCCTACTCACCGCGCTGTTCCCTCCCTCCCCCGAAGCTTGAGGGGAGGGACTCAGGTGGGCAAAGCGGAGCCGCGCCGGAGCCGCCCGCACTGACCAGGCAAGACGGTGTGTGTGTGTGTGTGTGTGTGGAGGAGGCGAGGACGGCCACCGCCGGGCGTGCGTGCGTCACGCGCGTGCGCGTCAACCAGCCGGATATATAAATATATATGTATATACCGGGAGGCGCAGCGCAGCTGCCCGCGGAGAGGATGGCGTGCGGCAGGGCGGTTGTGGCGGCGACTGTTCGAGACACTGCGCATGCGCCGGAGCCGGCAAAAAAAAAAAAAGGTGGGAGAGCGAGAGAGAGAAAAAAAAAATCCGAGTTTCTCCTTGCCTCCCTCAGGGTGAGAAGTGGAGTCGGGCGGGCGCCAATAAAATAATAATAATAACACCACGGGGCTAAATCGCGTGGTTTGTAGTTCCCCGGGCTCTCGGGTGTTGAGTCGTTTCGGGTCCAGGTGGAAAAGAGCAGAGGAATATATATTTTTTTGGACCGCGGATCGGGTTGCCGGTCCCTTGAAAAAAACCAAGACTAAGTGGCAATTTTTTTTGGGGGGGGGTTTCAGTTTGGAGGGGGCGAGTGTTATCAAACCTTGAAAACAGACCCTGTGAAAAGGGAGGACTCTGGAGAATCCTGGGCCTGATCCATAGTTTGCTCTGACCATGGTTTGTTGAATAAATCATGGTTTGTTGAATCCTTATTTGCATGTATTGCCTATAGTGCAATAAGCATATAAACCAGAATTGGTAAGCCGGGGTGCAAATTGCCAACAGTTCCCAACCTAGAGACTATGGTAAATATAAGGGAAGGTGCAGGAAGGAAAACCAAAAGTAATGTATATAATTATGGGCTATCAGTCATGTTCAACTCCTTAACCTATTTCTTCAGATCTTCCAACAGTATCTAACATTTCATAAGGTTGCCAGATTTTGTCAGATTTCAAAATCAATGGGGCGACTTTTCCCAATTAAGTAGCAATAGCAATAGCAGTTGGACTTATATACCGCTTCATAGGGCTTTCAGCCCTCTCTAAGCGGTTTACAGAGTCAGCATATTGCCCCCAACAACAATCTGGGTCCTCATTTTACCCACCTCGGAAGGATGGAAGGCTGAGTCAACCCTGAGCCAGTGAGATTTGAACCGCTGAACTGCAGATAACAGTCAGCTGAAGTGGCCTGCAGTACTGCACCCTAACCACTGCGCCACCTCGGCTCATATTATGACCACAATGGAGCCCAGAATTTATGTTGCTAAATGAGCAACAGGCAGTGGGGCAGCATGGGACAGTGCAGAGGCACTTACGTCCACAGCTAGTCCTCAACTTATAGCAATAACACTTAGACTTATATACCATAATGCTTTTACAACCCCATCTAAGCAGCTTACAGAATCAGCCTATTGCCCTCAACAATCCAGGTCCTCATTTTACCCATCCTGGAAGGCTGAGTCAGCCTTGAGCCTGGTGAGATTCGAACCGCCGAACTGCAGCTAGCAGTCAGCTGAAGTAGCCTGCAGTACTGCACTCCAACCGCTGCGCCCCCTTGGCTCATATTATGACCACAATGGAGCCCAGAATTTATGTTGCTAAGTGAGAAATAAGTTTAAAGTGAGTTTTGCCCAATTTTATTACTTTCATGTTAAGTGAGTCGTAGTAGTTGTTAAATTAGTAACACGGTTGTTAAGTGAAGCTGGCTTCCCAATGGACGTTGCTTGTTAGAAGGTCGCAGAAGGGGATCGCGTGACCATGGGATGCTGCAACCGTCGTAAACGTGAGTCGGTTGTCAAGCTTCCGAATGTAAATCACATGACCATGGGATGTTGCAATGGTCATAAGTGTGAAAAATGGTCATAAGCCTTTTTTTCAGTGCCATTGTAACTTCAAATGGTCACTAAATGAACTGTGATAAGTCGAGGACTACCTGAAGTAGGTTGGGTTCACTCCATTTATAAATAAAGATAGCCACCATTAAAACAACACCGAAAAAGAATTGGCTATTGCATTAGGGAACAAAGTGGGCGGGTAATCCTCAACTTACAACCATAATTGAACCCAAAATTTCTGTTACTAAGTGAGATATTTCTTAAGTGGGTTTCTCACCCCATTTTACAACTTCACAATTGTTTACTTTGCTTGTCAGAAAGTCACAAACAAGACCCGGGGACATTGCAACCATCACAAAAACTGTATTTTTCGGAGTATAAGACACTCTGGAGTATAAGATGCACCAAGATTTTGAAGAGGCAAATTTTTTAAAAAAGGTTTTGCACTTTGTAGAAATGCACTCCCAAAATGACCCTTTTTTGTCAAAAAAAAAAAAAAGGCACGCATAGCCTTTAGGAGGCTTATAGAGTGCTCCTGGGGCTGTGGTGTGTGCATGATAAGGGAGGAGCGCTTGTGGCTTAGAGGTTAATATAACTGCCTAACATGTAGAAACAGCCCATTTTTTGCTCATTTCTGCCCTCCCCAGCACCCAGGAGCAGTCTGAAAGCCTCCTAAAGGCTATGCACGGCCATTTTGGTGAAGGGAGCGGGGTTTTGGGAGGCAAAAAAATGCTGTATTCGGTGTATAAGACGCACCCAGATTTTCAGCCTCTTTTTTGAGGGAAAAAGGTGCGTCTTATACTCCGAAAAATTACGGTAATATGAGTCAGTGGCCAAACCGCCTGAATTTTGATCACATGCCCATGGGGATATTGCAAGTGGTTGTAAGTGTGAAAAATGGCCATGTGGCTTTTTTCAGTGCCGTTGTAACTTCCAATGGTCACTAAATGAACTAGTGTAAGTCTGGGACCAGAGGTGGCATTCTACCGGTTCGGACCAGTTTACCCAAACCGGTAGCGGATATCGCGGGTGACCACGCCCACTCGCCCGGCTCTACAGTATCCCATTTAGGCCCTTTTTTCACCAAAAACGCATGCGTAGAAGCTGAGCGCATGCACGGAGTGGCACCTGTGAGCGAAGAGAGCACACACACTCACACTTGCAAACCAGTAGGGAAGGGAAGGGACTAACACACCTGTCCGGAACTATCTTTATTGGTTCAGCTCTATTCCATGGTGAGCAGCAGCTAATACCGTATGGCTTTTTCTTCCCTACAGGAAGGGCACAGCTATTTCCTCCTTCAATGGGTCCTTCGTTATTTATTTATTTATTTATTTATTTATTTATTTATCACATTTTTATACTGCCAATCTCACCTAAGTGACTCTGGGCAGTTTACAATAAAAATTATTACAAATTTGACTAAAAGAAGCTCATACAAGGTTAAGTGCCCCAAAGAGAATCTTGTGATTAAAAACTGAAAACTCTGATTAAAATGAAAAACTTCGTTAACAGACCCTGCAACAGTCTCTCCTTAGAGCTTAATCCGATTAGTATCGCAGACCCCGGTGGGGTTTTATTCTTCTGAATGGCACTGTCACAACATTGTTAGAAGCGCCAGAAGCAAGAGTCTCGGGTCAACTTCAGACTTGAGGTTCTCATCGGCCAGATGGCCACGCAGGTGGAGGCGGGTTGGGGGGGGGAACTGGGGTTGTCGCCCAACACGCCAGGAGGACTGTGAGTTTGAAAAGAACTTAAACAGAAAAGAGGATTTCTGAATCTTGGGATTTAAAAAAAAACAACCCGCCAAGCTTTAGATAGAGTCCATCAGCTGTTCTTCTGCATTGCCAGTACATTAATTCCACCCTACTGGATGATGGCCTAAGCCTTGGTTGCAGAGTGTTAAAAAAAATGATCAGGGACTCAAGAGGAAGACCCTCCCCCAAGCCAATGGGATCTTAGCGCAGATCTCATGAAGGTGACTGTGCCTTTATTAAAAAGCCTAACTGCACAAACTATAAACAACTAGACAGGAGGACATTCCCCCCCCCCCCAATGCCATCACTCTGCTAAACAACTAATTTCCACACACTGTCAAAACTATTTAAAGGTAAAAGGTTCCCCTCGCACATATGTGCTAGTCATTCCCGACTCTAGGAGGGCGGTGCTAATCTCCGTTTCAAAGCCGAAGAGCCAGTGCTTTCTGAAGACGTCTCCGTGGTCATGTGGCCAGCATGACTAAACAGCAAAGGTGCACGGAACACTGTTACCTTCCCACCAAAGGTGGTTCCTATTTTCCTACTTGCATTTTTACATGCTTTTCAACTGCTAGATTGGCATAAGCTGGAACAAGTCATGGGAGCTCACTGCATTATGTGGCGCTAGGGATTTGAACCACCGAACTGCCGACCTTTCTGATTGTCAGGCTCAGCGTCTTAGCCACTGAGCCCCCCCAAAACTATTTAGTAATAGGAAAGATGAGGTAATAGGAAATATATTTAGTAATAGGAAAGATAGGTAATAGGAAAGATGAAAAAAATAATAGTAATAGTGTCTTACAAAACTATTTAGTAAGACACTATTACTATTATTTTTCTCATCTTTCCTATTAACTATCTCTCTTTCTACTTAATGACTATAATTTGTTGCTTGTAATCTTTACAATTTATATTGTTTAATTTGGTTTCATTTAGTACGATTTATGTTGATTGCTTATTTAGTATTCTATGACTATCACTAAGCGTTGTATCTTATGATTCATGATGAGTGTATTTTTATGGTGATTATGATCATGATTTACCACTTGCATGCACCAAAGACAAATTCCTTGTGTGTCCAATCACACTTGGCCAATGAAGAATGCTATCAGTCAGAATAGAGCTGGAAAGGACCTTGGAGGTCTTCTAGTCCAGCCCCTTGCTCAAGCAGGAGACCCTATACCAACTACTCATAGATCAGAGAAGAAATCTCAACTGGACCTTCTCCAAGACCATCTTCTGGACAGAGAAAACTGAATACAGGAGAGCTACCAAGGGCCTAGTAGTAATATAGCCTTTATTGTCATTGTAAAACATGCATACAACGAAATTGATTGTGTAGATTAGTAGCAATATTATTAGTATTATTAGTCTTCAACTTACAACTGTAATTACAGTGGTAACTCATGCCAGTCATTAAACGGCTCTCATCGTGACTATGCCTGATTTTAAGACATTTTTTTGAGGTGCATGGTAAGCAAAGATCAAGCAAATCCATTGTCCACAATGGCTGCTGTTGTTGTTTTTGCTGGAAACCAGAATTAAATGCTAAATTTCCAGGAAAAAAATGTTGGCAATCACAGCCACATGACCACAGGCTGCTCTGAGCAAATGTGAGCCAGTTGCCAAGCACTCGAAACGTTATTGCATGGGGTGAAGCGTGGGGCTGTTTGAAGCGCAAATACAGCTCATTAAGTGGCCCTGGGAAGGCCCGTCGTAACTTTGAACAGTTGCTAAGGGACTGGTCATAAGTCCAGGATTACCACTAAACCATTTCATTCTTATTCATTCTCTCTCTCTCTCCCTCCCTCCCTCCCTCTCTCCCTCCCCCTCCCTCCCTCCCTCTCTTTTCCCTCCTGTAACCTGACAATTAGAACATTCACAATCCATAAATGTGTGGTTTAAAAACAAAATCAAAAGTTAAAGGGCACAGGGCTCATGAACGTGGCTTTATCTGGAAACTAACTGGGCACAAACACACAACTGTCTAACACCTAGTCTAAAGCAACCTTGGCCAGTATGGAAATTGCTAACTAGACTGCGTGGGAGGGAGGAAGAATCATCAATTTTAAGAAAAAGGAGTTTTATTTTGAAGTTACTTTATGTATTTTGAAGGTACTCTGTGAATGTGGAGAGCAATCCATCTCGCATATGCTATGCTGCATACAATGTCCTTCAACATGTATGGGAGGAATGTCTATGGAGGTCCTTGTTGTCCCCAGGGTGTTTTTTCAAGAGGCAACGGGACTTTCTTGTTTTCTCTTTAGAAGACGTTTCACTCCTCATCCAAGAAGTTTCTTCAGCTCTGACTGGATGGTGGGGAATGGAAGGATTTGTACTCCTTGAAGGCAGCTGGTCCTTTGCATCCTTTTTAGAAAGACATGGAGGCCGTTTGGAGGTTCATCTGTCCTCAGAGCTCCCTGAGCAGTGCAAATGGGTAGATAAACCTCCAAGTGACCTCAATGACTCTATAAAAGGATGCATATGACCAGCTGTCTGCAAGGAGTATAAATTCCCCACCATCCAGTCAGAGCTAAAGAAGCTTCTTGGATGAAGAAGAGCCAGGTCTTGGTGGCTTTACAGAAGGCCGGGAGAGTGAAGGGTCCGGATCTCTACGGGTAGATCGTTCCACAGGGCTGGCGCAGCTACAGAGAAGGCCCTCCCCCGGGGGGCCGCCAGCCAAGCCTTAAGCCTTAGAAATGTGCCGGATGTCAACTTCTAGAACCCCTGATGGGCAAAATCATTCAATTGGAAAGTGGTTCTTTTTTTTTTTTAGAAGCTGCACAGCTATTTCTACCATCATAGATACACCAAGGTGATACTGCCAGTATGTCTATGGAGGTTCTTAGTCATCCAGGTGATGGTTGACCCAGAGGTGTTTTTTCAAAAGGCAACTCGATTTTGTTTTTTCCTTGAAGACATTTCGCTTTCAATTAATACATAAAAGTGTGTGTGTGTGTGTGGTGTGTGCATGATAAGGGAGAAGCGCTTGTGGCTTAGAGGTTAATATAACTGCCTCGTGACCCGTCAAAACCGCGGAGGACAAAATTGCGCTCGACGAAAGCGCGCATTTGACGTCATCACAGCGCGACGAAAAAAATTAAAAATTGAAATAAAATTAAAATTAAAGCAAGCCGATTCACATAAAGGTAAGGGTTAGGTTAAGGGTTAGGGTTAGGTTTAGAGCGTTAGGCTTACGTTTAGCGTTAGGTTAAGGGTTAGCGTTAGGTTTAGCGTTAGGTTAAGGGTTACGTTTAGGGTTAGATTTAGGGTTAGGGTTAGGGTTAGGTTTGGGGGGGTTAGGGTAAGGTTTTCGCTTTATTTTTACATTTTTCGATCACAGCGCGATGTTTTTGTCGCGCTGTGATGACGTCAAATGCGCGCTTTCGTCAAGCGCGATTTTGTCCTCCGCGGTTTTGTGGTGGAACCAACTGCCTAACATGTAAAAACAGCCCAAGTTCGAATCCCTGCAAGGAAATAGATCTATACTAGTCTCCTGCCAGCCTCTGCTTCGCTGCTGCTTTTCGGCTGCCATTGAAACAGGGAGGGGGGGGGGGCATGGTATTTAAGAAGGGAATCATTCTGTACTGGAGGACTCTTTATTAGGGAGTTATTCTCATCATCTCTTTGCGCATGTGGAAGGAAGGGAGGATCGTCCTTCCTTTCTCCCTTCCTTCCTTCCTTCTTCCCTCCCTCATTTACCTCCCTCCCTCCCTCATTTACCTCCCTCCTTCATTTCCCTCCTTCCTTCCCATCCCATCACCCTTCCATCCTTCCTACCTTCATCCTTCCCTCCCTCTCTCATTTACCTTCCTTCCTCCCTCCATCATTTTCCTTCCTTCCTTCCCATATCATTCCATCCTGATTCCTCCTTCCTTCCTTCCTTCCTCCCTCCCTCCCTCCCTCATTTACCTTCCTCCATTTTCCTTCCTTCCATCCTTCCTTCCCATCCCATCATACTTCCTTCCTTTTTCCCTTCCTTCCTTCCTTCTTCCCTCCCTCATTTACCTTCCTCCTTCATTTTCCCTCCTTCCTTCCCATCCCATCGTCCTTCCATCCTTCCTACCTTCATCCTTCCCTCCCTCTCTCATTTACCTTCCTTCCTCCCTCCATCATTTTCCTTCCTTCCTTCCCATATCATTCCATCCTGATTCCTCCTTCCTTCCTTCCTCCCTCTCTCTCTCCCTCCCTCCCTCCCTCATTTACCTTCCTCCATTTTCCTTCCTTCCATCCTTCCTTCCCATCCCATCATACTTCCTTCCTTCCTTCCTTCCTTCCTTCCTTCTTCCCTCTCTCATTTACCTTCCTCCTTCATTTTCCCTCCTTCCTTCCCATCCCATCGTCCTTCCATCCTTCCTACCTTCATCCTTCCTTCCCTCCCTCATTTACCTTCCTCCCTCCATCATTTTCCTTCCTTCCTTCCCATATCATTCCATCCTATGATTCTCCCTTCCTCCCTCCCACCTTCCTTTACCTTCCTCCATTTTCCTTCCTTCCATCCTTCCTTCCCATCCCATTGTCCTTCCATCCTTCCTTCCTATCTCCCTGCCTTCCTTCCTTCCATCCTCCCTCCCCCAGGCAGAGAGAAGCCTCTTCAAAGATGGCTGCAAACACATTCATTTACCTGCAAACGGTTTGGGGAAATGAAGATTATGGTGCAATTTTTATTAGCCTTCACTCTGAAAAATCCCAGGCATGATTTTAAAAAGTTGCCATCTTGATTTTTTATTTTTTTTTGTCCACACCCAGATATTCCTTGCCAACATCCCATTTGCAAGCAACAGCGCTGGTAGGTTTTCGTGAAACCCACCCACGTCTACCACAGGTTGTGCAGAAAAGGAACAAGTCTGTTTCCTAAAAGGGGAAACTTTTTGTTTCCACTTACTATCACTTTGTGTCACACCATTTAAAAAAAAAAGTCCCCAAAGAACAGGGAACTAAAGTCACACGTTGACAGCAGGGGAAACTTCCAGTTAATGTGGTCTGGAATAATCATTTGGTTCCTTCTTTGGAGAAATGAGATTTGTGTCTTAAAATATAACCCCAACTGATGGTGTGGAAGAGCTAAGATGTGGTGTGAAGGACGCCTGGGAGATTGCAGAACAAAACAAGGCAAAGACATTTCCCAAAGAAGCCAGATTAGCAGGTTGGGGATAATGGGATTTGTAATCCACACCTTAAATTGGTGCAAACTCTGAGCACAGGATTAAAACGCACCACCTCCCTTCTAGGTGTGCCAACCCACATTCAGAGCTATCATTGGTGCCCCTGCTTTGAAGTGTCCACACACACACCCATTAACCCCCTTGCTGACTGCAGGTGCTGGGAATTGTAGTTCAGTAGCATTTCAGGGCCTTCTGTCTTAAAATATAACCCCAAATTGATTGTGTGGAATAGCTGTGGTGTTAAGGACGTCTGGATGATCACAGAACAACCCAAGGCGAGGAACATTCCAAAGGAGCCAAACAAGCAGATTGGGGATAATAGCAATAGCAGTTAGACTTATATACCGCTTCATAGGGCTTTCAGCCCTCTCTAAGCGGTTTACAGAGTCAGCATATCACCCCCACAGTCTGGGTCCTCATTTCACCCACCTCGGAAGGATGGAAGGCTGAGTCAACCCTGAGCCGGTGAGATGTGAACAGCCGAACTGCAGAACTGCAGTCAGCTGAAGTAGCCTGCAGTGCTGCATTTAACCACTGCGCCACCTCGGCTCCATTAATAATAATGGGAATTGTAATCCTAATCTTAAATTGGTGCAGACTCTGAGCAGGATTCCAACATGCCATTTCCCTTCTAGGTCTGTCGACCGACATTTAGAGTCTATGATTTGTGCCTCCGCTTTGAAGTGTTCCACACACATCCATTAACAGCCTTGCCGACGGCAGGTGCTGGGAATTGCAGTTCGGCAGCATAATCACCATTCCTGCTTTATTTGCCCTGCAGAATTTTTTCAAGGCAAGATGCAACAGTCTGGATTTAAGATGCGCTTGCTTCTGTACAATCGCCTTGGGTTCACCTTTTCCTACAGCCTGCTCAGAAAAGGTTACGGAAGCAAAGGGAGTGGAAAAATATGGGGTAGTTGGGGGAACCCAACTTGTAGCCACTGTAGCTGGGAGAAGGAACTTGAAAAGCAAGGCAACCCCAGAAAGAAGCTCCAGACATGGTTGGAATAACATCACCAGGCCTGTTCCCAATAAGAGCAAGTCGTTCCCAACTCTAGGCGGGTTCACCGACAAAAGGGCAAACGACAAAACCGCGAACGACTAAACCGCGGTGACAAAACCGCGTGTTCTAAAGCGCACCGACGAATGAGCGCTGAATCGCGCCAACAACAGCACGGCGACAGAAGCCTGCTGTAAAACTAAACCTAACCCTAAACCTAACCCTAAACGTAACGCTAAATCTAACTCTAAACCTAACCCTAAACCTAACGCTAAACCTAACCCTAAACCTAACCCTAAACCTAACCCTTATCTTAAGTTAAAGCACCCTTCTGTCTCCGCGCTGTTGTCGCCGCGCTGATGACGTTGCGGTTTTAGCGACGCGGTTTAGTCGGGCGCGGTTTTGTCGTTCGCCCTTTTGTCGGGTCACGCTCTAGGGGGGCGATGCCCATCTCCATTTCAAAGCCGAAGAGCCAGCGCTGGCCGAAGACGTCTCCATGGTCATGTGGCCAGCATGACTCAATGCCAAAGGCGCACGGAATGCTTTTTCCTTCCCACCAAAGGTGGTTTCTACCGTATTTTTCAGACTATAAGACGCACTTGGAGTATAAGACACATCATGATTTTGAAGAGGTACATTTTTTAAAAGTGTTTGCACTCTGCAGACCTCCCAGACTCTCTGCACGCCTCGTTTTTTGCAAAAAAAAAAAGGGGGGGGGACATGCAGAGCTTTGGAAGGCTTGTAGAGTGCTCCTGGGGGCTGCAGGGGCAAAAATGGGCTGTTTTTGCTCATTTTTGCCCTCCCCAGACCCCAGGAGCACTTTGCAAGCCTCCCAAACCCACTGCACATCCATTTTTGCAAAGGGGGCAGAGTTTCAGTACGCCAAAAAGGCTGTATTCAATGTATAAGGCGCATCTTATATCCGCGTCTTATACTCCGAAAAATACGGTATAACAGCAATAGCTGTGCTGTCCCAACAGTCTATAGCTAATGTGTAGGAATTAAGAACTGTCTCCTTTAAGAAACTACCTCATGGGAAATGTATCCACCTTATGGGAAATGTAGGCAGAAGTCCCTTGTGGGAAATGTAGTTCCATAACATGTGACCACATCTGTGTTCCCTGATTGGGCAGTGGGTATTCTGCCCGGGAAAGTTGATTTATTACTGGTAATAAATCGCCCTGGGTTAACTGGGATGGCAGCCACCGCTCATCCCTTCATCATCTCCGCTCATCAAGGGAGATAGGAAACCACAGACTTTTTACACTACGTGATGGGACAGATCATGGAAAGTCAGAAGTATCTTAACACTGAACTGTACGTTTGCTATTAAGAATGCCTGATAATAAACTTGATCTAACAGAGCGTCCTAAGCATGGAGTTTAACTCCATGCCCCGAAACTCCGGAGGCAGAACAATAGCATTTAGGCAGATCTAGTGCAACTCGCCACAGCTGACTCACCTGGCCATCTGCTGTGGGACAATTCAACCCAGGATCACTCAAGAGAGGGACTAGTGAATTGCAGCAGCCCATGTGTTGCTTTAGGTTTGAACCTTCTCAAGTTAGAAGTCCTCAAGGCTGGGATGAGCTGCAATTCTACTTGTCCCTCTCTTGAGAGATCCTGCACTGAACTGTTCCGTGTTGAGTTGTCACGCTGTGTGACAGCCATGGATTAGAGGCTAAAACATACAAAGAATGGTTGCTGGAACTGGGTATGTCTAATCTGATGAAGAGAAGGACCAGGGGAGACATGAGAGCAGCCTTCCAATATCTCAGGGACTGCCACAAAGAAGAGGGAGTCAAGCTATTCTCCAAAGCACCTGAAGGCAAGACAAGAAGCAACGAATGGAAACTGATCAAGGAGAGAAGCAACTGAGAAGTAAGGAGAAATTTCCTGACCGAACAATTAATCAGTAGGACACCTTGCCTCCAGAAGTTGTGAATGCTTCAACACTGGAAGTCTTTAAGAAGATGTTGGATAGCCATTTGTCTGAAATGGTGTAGGGTTTCCTGCCTAAGCAGGGGGTTGGACTAGAAGACCTCCAAGGTCCCTTCCAACTATGTTATTCTATTCTGTTCTTAACAATACAATACAATACAATAGCAGAGTTGGAAGGGACCTTGGAGGTCTTCTAGTCCAACCCCCTGCCTAGGCAGGAAACCCTATACCATTTCAGACAAATGGCTATCCAACATCTTCTTAAAGACTTCCAGTGTTGGAGCATTCACAACTTCCGGAGGCAAGGTGTCCTACTAATTGTTGTGTCAGGAAATTTCTCCTCAGTTCTAAGTTGTTTCTCTCCTTGATTAGTTTCCACCATTGCTTCTTGTTCTACCCTCAGGTGCTTTGGAGAATAGTTTGACTCCCTCTTCTTTGTGGCAACCCCTGAGATATTGGAAGACTGCTATCATGTCTCCCCTAGTCCTTCTTTTCATTCAACTAGACATTCTCAGTTCCTGCAACCGTTCTTAGCACCTCCGAGATGTTCCAGCTGCTCAGCGGAGCATCTCACAGGCGCTGTGCGTGTGCGCGGAAGTGCAGAAGACTTAAAAGACCGGTAAAGAGCTCAGGTGGGCCCTCTGGAGCACCGTACCGGAACGGTATGCGGTGCTCCGGGCTGGCTCCGGTACGCCTGTACTGGGGCGTACCGCCTGCAGCCCACCACTGCAGTAGTACTTAGACTTATATACCACTTCACAGCCCTCTTTAAGCGGTTTATAAAGTCAGCCTCTTGCCCCCAACAATCTGGGTCCTCATTTTACCCACCTCGGAAGGCTGAGTCAAACTTGAGCCTGGTGAGATTCGATCTGCCAAATTGCAGGCAGGCAGCAGTCAGTCGAAGTAGCCTGCAGTACTGCACTCTAGCCGCTGTGCCACTGTGGCTCTTATGAATCCATCCGGTGTTTTCTTTCTAGCCAACCCCTTTCTAAACCGTGAAATCGCTTAGAGGCTACGATTCAGCCTATGGCAGATGCATCCTTCGATAAGTGAGCAGGCGAGATGGGAAATCTCGGGCCCTGCATCTGGTCTGGCATAAAGAGGATAATCTGCTTTTTATTCAAACGAAATCTAACCAGCTCAGCCTACGATAAAAGCGGCTAGGCCATGTGATGGATGCTAACACTTGGATAATTGTAGCCAGCTTCTTAGAGATGTCTCAGACAGAAGAAACTTTTGGCTTAAAGTCTCTAATCACTGGGAAGGAACTCTGTGCTAATCGGTGCCGCTTATTAGATTTAAGTTAGCATGTGACAAAACAACAGGTAACGACTGTAGATGGCCTGGAAGATTTCAATTAAAAATTAAGGTCAAAATTCCCCTGACAAATTATGTTTCAATTTTACACTTCCTCTGGAAAACTAGGTGAAACCTAAAATCTCTTGTCCCTGGTTTCCTAGAGCATCATAAATTTGCAAAACATTTTACAGTCTTGTTTTTGCTTTCCATTCTGCTTTTCATTCCAACATCAGATAAATAGGGGACATAAACTAAGAGCTAGTAGAATTATTTACATCTCTCCCTCTCCTCCTTTCTCTCCCGCTCTCTCTCCCTTCTCCCTCTTTCCCCTTCTCCCTCTTTCCCCTTCTCTCTCTTCCCTTCTCCCTTTCTCCCTCTCCTTTTACAATATCTTTATTAAATTTCAGATGCAAACGTTAAAATACAAATTAGCATAAAAGAGAAAAGGAAGGGGAATAATATAACAAATTAAAAGTGACAAAAAGTACAACAAACCAATTTATAACAATGATGATCTCGAACTATCTTTAGTCCAGAGATAATAACAATTCAACAACCTCTACATTTCAGCAAACAATACCAATGTTGTAAATTACTAAATAATTAAGCCTCTAAAAGATCCATACTCATAAAATATTCTTCCCTTGATTTTAATCTAACAGAAGATAAATTGGGAAATGAGAGTTATATTTTAAAAGGTGCAACTTTTCTCTTAATTCGGTCCAATCTAGTTGTCAAATCCCAAAGTCAAAATTTTACTCCTTGTTTTGTAAGAAATTGAACAGTGGTCTTCAAGGGTTTTGTTTTTTTTTAATAATAAAATCCACTGAATTTGCCACTGTAAGAGCCAAAATAAAGTGGCAAAAATCTATTAGCGATGAATCCCAAGTGGAAAGTTGTGGGCCTATCAGATTTGACCTTAAGGTAAAGGTTCCCCTCGCACATATGTGTTAGTCGTTCCCGACTCTAGGGGGCAGTGCTCATCTCTGTTTCAAAGCCGAAGAGCCAGCGCTGTCTGAAGACGAAGACAGTCATGTTGCCGGCATGACTAAACATCGAAGGCGCACGGAATGCTGTTACCTTCCCATCAAAGGTGGTTCCTATGCTTCTCCTTGCATTGTTACATGCTTTTGAACTGATGGGTTGGCAGAAGCTGGGATGAGTAACGGGAGCTCACTCCGTTAAGCGGCGCTAGGGATTCGAACCGCCAAACTGCCAACGTTTCTGATCAACAAACTCACTGTCTTAGCCACTGAGCCACCACGTCCCAGATTTGACCTTAGAACTACAATAGTTGAATGGATTTAGAGACTGAAACTCTAATTAGTTCCTAAAAATACAGATGCCTGAAGATTCAAGACCAGCTAAGAGAGAGATAGTGAAAAGGCTGTTTAAAAATCTCTGCTTCTGCTTGAAGACATTTCATTACCCAACTAGATAACATTACAGATTAACAGAGTAGAAGGGACCCTGTAGGTCTTCTAGTCCAACCCCCACCCCCACCCCCACCCAAGCAGGAGACCCCTACACCATTTTTGACAGATGGCAGTCCAGCCTCTTCTTGAAAGCTCCCAGTGAAGAAGCTCCCACAACTTCTGAAGGCAACTTCTGTTCCATGGGTTGATTGATCTCACTATCAGAACATTTCTCCTTATTTCCAGGTTGAATCTCTCCTTGGTCAGTTTCCATCTATTGCTTCCTGTCCTGCCTTCACGTGCCTTAGAGAATAGCTTGAATCAGGGGTGGGTTCCTGCCAGTTCTAACCTCTTCCAGAGAAGAGGTTCCACAAATCTACAGTGCCGTTTAGAACCGGTTCCAGCTCCCTCCTCCCACAAGTCCGCACATCATCAAGATGAAGAGCGAGAGGAGGAATTCTGGGAGTTGAAATCCACAAATCTTAAAGCTGTCAAGTTTGAACACCCCTGGGATTTTTTTCTAAAGGGTTAGGGGTGCAAGGGTCTTGTAACTTGACAGCTTTAAGACTTGCGTGCTTCAAATGCCAGAGTTCCTGAGCCAACATTTTGGTTGCTAAGCAAGAGTGTTGTTAAGTGAGTTTCACCACATTTTACAAGTTGGCCACGCCCACCCTGTTACATGGCTGGCAAGCCGCTCCCACCCAGTCACATGACCGGCAAGCCACTCCCACCCAGTCACATGGCCAGCAAGCCACTCTCACAAAGCAGGCCACATCTACAGAAGAGGTTCTAAAAAAATTTGAAACCCACCACTGGCTTGAACCCTTCTTCTCTGTGGCAGCCCCTCAAATATTGGAACACTGCTCTCATGTCTCCCCTGGTCCTTCTCTTCACTAGACCAGCCATGCCCAGTTCCTGTAAACATTCTTTGTATGTTTTAGTCTCCAGTCCCCTAATCATCCTGGTTGCTTTTCTCTGCCCTCTTTCTAGTCTCAATGTCTTTTGTATAATTTTTTTTTTATAAAACTGGATGCATTACTCTAGGTGTGATCTTATTAGGGCTTTATAGAATGGTATTAGTATCACACTTGATTGTATCCCTCTGTTAATGCAATTTAGGATTGCATTGGCTTTTGGGCTGCCACCACACATTGCTGGCTCATATTTAGCTGGTTGTCCACTAAGACTCCAAGATCCCTCTCACAGTCACTGCTTTTAAGCCTGGTTTCACCCAGTCTATATGTGTACTTTGGGTGTTGCCTAAGTGTAGGACTTTACTTTTCTCTAGATTGAATTTCATTTTGTTAGATAGAGACCATCATCATCAGTGCCGACAACTGTGGATATTACCTAGTTAGGTAATGAAATCTCTGCAAGAATATAACCAAGCTCAGAGAGCACCAAGGACTCCAAGCCACAATTGACTAAATCCAACTTCCCTGCCTAGGCCCGGGGTCAGGAACCTTAAACACTCAAAGAGCCACAAAGATCCTAACCGGAAGATTCTGGAACTGACTAGAAGTCCAGTTCCTCCACCATAGAGTCTCCTCCTAACGCAGCATCCTTCTTCCTCTACCTGTCCTAACCAAAAGCCCTATCAGTTGTGGAGCCGATTGGCGACAGAGGGACGCAGCAGAAGGATGAAAGAGCCACATGCGGCTCCAGAGCCACAGTTGCTGATCCCCTGGCCTAGGCCAAAACCGAACAAATCATATTATAGCTTAGGGCATTACAGTGGAACCTCTGGTCATGACCGTAACCTGTTCCAGGACTTTGGTTGACACCCAATTTGGTTGTGACGAGAAGCAAGACTGACTGCGCATACGCGTGCGCACACAATAAAAAGACGCGGCAGGGGAAATGGCAGCGGCAGGCAAAATCGCTGCGGCTCTGTTTGATCGCCACCCGAGGATGTGTTCGTGATCAGAGTGAAACATTTAATGGATTTTTTGGTCGGCACCCGATTTGGTCGTGGTCAGAAGCATTTGTGACCCGAGGTTCCACTATATGTGAAACCAGCCAGTGTCCATTACCGTTAGCAGGTTGTTTTCCCTTTTGGAGCTAAAATACACCTCCAGAAAATGCTTTTTTCCCCAAGTTCCCTCAACTTTCAGAAAGGTTGATTCAAAGTCTTCAGGGGGTCACGTGAAGTTCTTTTTTCCTTTCTCCATTGTCTTCCAACCTCTCTTAGCTCCTCGGCCTTAAAGTCTTAACTTCCCTTACCAACCAGCCCCACTCAATCAGAGAGCTCTTGAGCCATATCGAACACACCCTTATCAGACTAATCCGTTGAGGAAAAGGAGTCACAGGTTGTGTTTCCCACCCAATTCCTCACGACTGCAAACAAGGACAGAGAGATTTTGGTGCTGGAATGTGGTCGCAAGTCTAAAAAAGGCCTGTGTTTTTTAAACTAGGCCACTTTAAGGGTTCCACCACAAAACCGCGTTCGACTAAACCGCGCTCGACGAAACCGCGTAGCTGACGTCATCAAAAGGGGACAACAGCATGGAGACAGAAGCACGCTGTAAACGCTAAACCTAAAATTAACCCCTAAACCTAAACCTAACCCCCCTAAACCTAATCTTAAACCTAACCCTAAACCTAACCCTTAACCTAACCCTAAACCTAACCCTTAACCTAACCCTAACCCTAACCCTAACCCTAACCCTAACCCTTAACCTAACCCTAAACCTAACCCTAACCCTTAACCTAACCCTAAACCTAACCCTAAACCTAACCCTAACCCTTAACCTAACCCTAAACTTAACCCTAAAGCTGATCCTAAACCTAACCCTTACCTTAAGTTGAATCGGCTTGCTTTCAAAGCGCTATTTAAAGCGCCCTTCTTTCTCCGCGCTGGCTGTTGTCGCCCTGTTGATGACGTCAGCGACGCGGTTTAATCGGGCGCGGCTTAGTCGAGCGCGGTTTTGACGGGTCACGACTTTAAGATGTATGGACTTCAACTCCCAGAATTCCCCAGCCAGCCATGTTGTAGTAAAATGGTAGATGAAGAGTCCTCTGGAGACCAATCAACACATCTCTAGATCTACCTGTGTTTGCCTCATTAAAGCTAGCTTGTTCTTTTATAGTACATGCAGATCCCCAAGGAGGCTAACCCTGAAAACCTGGCCTATTTTGCCGGGGGGCGGGGAGGGTGTTTCACTTACCTTCCCTACCAGTTCGCAAATGTGCACACGCCCCACCTCCACGCATGCAACCGGCCTTCTGCACATGCACTTTGTTCAAAAAAATGTCGCGAAATAGATGCCAGGACAGGGGAACCACGTATTTAGTTTTACATATCCTAACAGCCGCAATGATCATATTTGCAAAAAAAAAAAAAAAATCAAATTTAAAAAATAATAAGTTAATATAATTATATGCAATTTGAAGTTAGCCCATGATTGGAATAGAGTAACAAGAGTTGGAAGGGACCTTGGAGATCTTCTAGTCCAATCCCCCCCCCCCTGCTTCGGCAGGAAACCCTATAGCATTTCATTGACAGAATGATTGACAGCCATTCGTTTAATGATGGTTTCAAATTACGACGACTCTGAAAAAAAGGGACAGGGCCATTTTTCACACGACCGTTGAGGCATCCTCGTGGTCATGGGATTGAAATTCAGAGGCTTGGCAACTGTCTCGTATTTATGACGGTTGCCGTGTCCCAGGGTCATGTCATTCCCTTTTCCGACCTCCTGATGGGCAAAGTTAACATGAAAGCTAGAGTCACTCAACAACCGGCTTGCTAACTTATCAACTGAAGTGACTCACTTACCAACGGTAGCAAGAAAGGTTGTAAAATGGGGGCCAAAAACCCCTTAACAAATGTTTCACTTAACAGCAGAAGCTTTGGGCTCAATTGTGGTCGTAAGTTGAGGACTACCTGTAGAAGCCTCACCTCTTACATACCTGTGTGCCCATCGGAATGCATTACCAAAAGCACAGAGCTCACAATGCAGATTTCAATAGAGTTAGGTCCTCCACTTACAACAGTTCCTTTCGTGAACCTTTGAAGTTATAACGGCATCAGTGATATTTTTTTCACGCTTAAGAACTATTTCAGCATCCCCAATTACACACGATCAAAATTCAGTTTCTTGGCAACAGTCGTGGTGTCCCGGGTCACGTGATCGGGGGGTGGGTGGGCTGCTGGGGGTTTGCAGGGGTTCGGGAGAACCTCTAGCTAAGATTCTGTGCAGTTTGGATAACCTTCAAATTCCACTCCTGGCTGGCCGCGCCCACCCCGCCCCTCCCACAAGACCCATGCGGCCCATTTGGGATGCAGGCAAGTGCAGGACGCACACGGAGGCTCGGGGTGTGTGTGTGTGCAAAAAAATGGACCTGGGGAGGTTATTTTCACCCTCCCAGAACCTGGGGAGGTTATTTTCGCCCTCCCGGAGGCTCGAGGAAAACTTCCGGAGCCCAGGGAGGCCAAAAACACAATGCAGGCGGCTGATTAGGCCATGCCCGCCATGGCCATGCGCACCCAGCAACTGGGCAGAGAACCCCTTGCTAAAAATTTTAAAGCCCACTCCTGCACATGGTTCTCTTTTGCGACCTTCTGACAAGCAAAGTCATTGGGGAATCCCGACTCCCTTTTAACAATTGGGTTACTAACTTAACAACTACGGTGATTCTAAGGGAAAACCTAACCTTGTACTTAAAACGAAACTAATTTACAGGAACCTCTTGACTTACGACTGATCGCTTGGTAACAGCTCCAAGTTATGACCTACCTGAAAAAGGGACTTACGACGCAGATTCGAAGAGATAGCCAGATCTACCATCCCTTGTTAGAGAAACATGAAAGACGGGGCAAAAGTCTCCTGTTTTTCATACGGGAAGTGCTTCTCCAACTCTGCAGCCGCTAAAGTCCTTTCCTTATGGCTTCATCACTTTTTCCCCCGATAGAAAAAATCACTTAAAACATGATTTCTGGAACTCTTGGGGATTCTTGCCTAACCAATTCCAGTCCTGATGAAAATATATATTTCCAAAAATCTAGACAGAGATCTAAGTGTATTGCCTTGGGAATAAGTCTGGTTGCACTTTGGCCCAAACCAGTAGAGGAAGCCCCTTGACTCACAACATTTGTTTAGTGAGCATTTGAAGTTGCAAGGCCGCTGAAAAAAGTGACTTACAGCCAGTCCTCACGCTTAAAGCCTCCCCATGGGAATACAATAGAATAGGAAAAAGAAATAGAATAGAATTTCATAGCATAGCATAGCATAGAATAGAATAGAATACAAGGAATACAATAGAATAGAATTGCATAGCATAGAATAGAATAAGATATAGAATAGAATAGAATAGAATAGAATATGAAAAAGAAATAAAATAGAATAGAATTGCATAGCATAGCATAGAATAGAATAGAAAAAGGAATAGAATAGAATAGAAAAAGGAATAGAATAGAATAGAAAAAGGAATAGAATAAAATAGAATAGAATAGCATTGCATAGCATATAGCATAGAATAGAATAGAAAAAGGAATAGACTAGCATAGCACAGCATAACACAGAATAGAATAGAATAGAATAGAATAGAATAGAATAGAATAGAATAGAATAGCATATAGAATAGTATATAGCATAGCATAGCATAGAATAGAAAAAGGAATAGACTAACATAGCACAGCACAACACAGAATAGAATAGAATAGAATAGAATAGCATATAGAATAGTATATAGTATATAGCATAGAATAGAATAGAAAAAGGAATAGACTAGCATAGCACAGCACAACACAGAATAGAATAGAATAGCATTGCATAGCATAGTATATAGAATAGTATATAGCATAGAATAGAATAGAAAAAGGAATAGACTAGCATAGCACAGCACAACACAGAATAGAATAGCATTGCATAGCATATAGAATAGTATATAGCATAGCATAGAATAGAATAGAAAAAGGAATAGACTACCATAGCACAGCACAGAATAGAATAGCATAGAATAGCATAGCATAGAATAGAAAAAGGAATAGACTAGCATAGCACAGCACTGCACAGAACAGCATAGAAAAGAGCAAAAAAAGGAATAGAATAACATAGCATAGCATAACACAGCATAACACAGCATAACACAGCATAGCATAGCATAGAATTGCATTGCATTGCATTCAATCGAATTGAATTATTTATTGACCAAGTGTGATTGGACACACAAGGAATTTGCCCTTGGTGCATATGCTCTCACTGTACATAAAAAGACAAGATACATTCGTCAAGAATCATAAGGCACAATACTTAATGATAGTCATAGGGTACAAATAAGCAATCAGGAAACGATCAATATCAATATAAACCATAAGGATGCAAGCAACAAAGTTACAGTCCTGCAGTCATAAGTGGGAGGAGCTGGGTGATAGGAACGATGAGAAGATTAATAGTAATAGAGTAATGCAGCCTTAGTGAATCGTTTGACAGTGGTGAGGGAATTATTTGTTTAGCAGAGTGATGGCGTTTGGGAAAAAACAGTTCTTGTGTCTAGTTGTCTTGGTGTGCAGTGCATGTGATCCAGTGGTGGGATTCGAATAATTTAACAACCGGTTCTCTGCCCTAATGACCAGCTGGGTAGGCGTGGCTCGGTGGTCATGTGACTGTGTGGGCGTGGCCAACTCAACATCACTCAGGTCGATGGGCGCTTCGCCTGAGCTGTTACAAAGTAATAAGGGTTAACCGGAGAGGCAGTTTCTGTAAACAGAGCAATAAAGATGAGGCTAGAAACAACACCAGAATGTTTCCTTCCTGCTTTCCTTACAGGATTAGCCCTGGAAAGTGGGGAAAAACAAAAGGAGATTTCTTCCAACAACCAGTTCTCTAAACTACTAAGAAAGTTAACAACCGGTTCTCTCGAATAGGTGCGAACTGGCTGAATCCCACCACTGATGTGATCAAAATTCAGGTGCTTCATAACTGACATGTATTTACGATGGTTGCAGTCCTGGGGTCATGTGATCAACATCAACAACCTTCCCAGACAGCTTCCGACAAGCAAAGTCAATGGGGGGGAGCCTGCTTTGGCTTTTACAACGATGTGGTTCATTCAACGACCGTTGCGAAATAAAAACCTTGTACAATCAGGCACAGCTCACTTAACAACCGCTTTGTTTAAGCAATGGAAATTCTGGTCCCAATTGTGGTTGTAAGTCAAGGATGACTCATAAGCAACTGTAGCCTGTGTTTCTGAAAACTTCTTACTTACTAAAAGGAGGACCCAGATTTTGGGGAGGACATAGGCTGGCTCTTTAAACCGCTTAGGGAGGGCTGTAAAAGCACTGTGGGTTGGTATATTACAGCTATGAGCTGTGGTGGCGTAGTGGTTAGAATGCGGTACTGCAGGCTACTCCTGCTGACTGCTGGCTGCCTGCAATTTGGCAGCTCGATTCTCACCAAGCTCAAGGTTGACTCAGCCTTCCATCCTTCCAAGATGGGTAAAATGAGGACCCAGATTGTTGGGGGCCATAGGCTGACTCTGTAAACCGCTTAGAGAGGGCTGTAAAGCGGTATATAAATCTAAGTTGCTGTTGCTATTGCTACTTATGGTGATTCAAACAAGCAAAGACTGAGCCACCATACAGTGTCTCCATACAGGTTTCTTGGTAAAAAAAATATCAAAGCACTTTCTCCTTGTAGGGTTTCCTTCCTGACCCCAGGGTTGGACTAGAACAGTGTTTCTCAACCTTGGCTACTTGAAGATGTCTGGACTTCAACTCCCAGAATTCCCCAGCCAGCGAATGCTGGCTGGGGAATTCTGGGAGTTGAAGTCCAGACATCTTCAAGTGGCCAAGGTTGAGAAACACTGGACTAGAAGACCTCCAAGATCCTCTTCCCACCCTGTTCTTCTGTTCTTCTAATCTAGCATACAGCCAAAGGATTCTCTTGCGACCCTCCACCCAAATCCTAGCCAGATCCAACGCTGCTCAGCTTCCCCAAACCCAAGCCATCTCCCATCGGGATAAATGTTGAGCCCACCCATCCACCCACCCACCCACCCACCATTTTCTCAGTTCCAGGCATCTTTTTTCCCCTCCCTTAACTACACGGCTAAATTCACACAACCCCCGAGACCACCATGCGGCGGCTGCCTTATATGCTCGGGCTTTTGTCACGTCAAAACAACCCCTCAATGCATCCCCACCGATTCTACAACAGCGGATCCGATTGCGGAACGGGATGGGGAGGGGGGAAGGGGCGCGGATAGAATCGGAACCCCTCTGCAGATTTACCCCCAAATCCCCAGATCTCTCCCTCTCCCCCTTTGGCGATGGGGATTCTTCCCCTCCCCATTCACACCCAAGCGAGATCTAGGAGAAATTTCCCACGCCCGGTGCGAGAGGATGGACCCTCCCGGGGGGGCGTTGCGACCTCCACCCAATTTTTTTTAAAATACCATCCTTGCCTTTAATCTCACGGAAGCATCGCCCCTTTGCGCCCTCCACGGAGAAATCCCCTCTCCCGATCCCGGACAGGATCCCGACGACCACCGGATCCCCCCCCCCCGGATCCTTACGACCACCGGATCCCCCCCCTCCAACAACCCCACCGCGTGTGTGGAGCCCAGGCAGAGACGGGCGACGTCCCCTCTTCAATCCGCCCCGCCAGCAGCGCGCACAGGCTGGCTGGCTGGGAGCCGGAGGATCGGAGCGAGGCGAGGCGCGGCGCGGCACTTGGATCGTGGAGCCTCTGGGCTCAGCGCGTGGCCAGGCGGGCAAACGGGGCCAGCCCCATTCAAAAGAGCTTGGGCTTTCCCTCCCGAGCGGGATCAGACACAAAGCAAAAGGGATCGGGGGAAGGAGCCGGCTCCCCTTCGGATCCCCCCTTATCGCCCAATGCCCATTTGCGGATCGCTCCATCGCTCCCTTCTCTTTAAGGATCGGGGAGGGAGGGGGGAGGACGCAAGAGAAAGCACCCGCTAGGCATTAAACCCCTCTCCACGCCTCCGCCCCACTGCGGTGGGTTTCCTCGAGGGTCGTCTTCCTCAGCCCCCCCCCCCCCCACACCTCCAAAGCCATCGGAAGCCCCTCGATCGGATCAGTCCCGGATCCCAAAGCCGGGAAGCCACTCACCGTTCGCTGCTGCTGGGCGCCGATCCCTCGTAACCAGGTTGGGCGAAAAAAGCAGGCGGGCTACCGCTGGAGAGCCCCCTCCCCGCCAACACACACACACACACACACCGCCACCAACCCCCAGGAGGGAACAAAAAAAAAATACCCCCAAACCCAAATGGAAAAAGAGAAGAAGAAAAGGGGAACGAGATTCCTGCAGCCTCTTGCGAAGGCAGCCGAGCTTCCGGGTTGGTGGACGGCCCAACGTCACTTGCTACAGGTTTACGAGGGAGAGGTGGTGGCGGCGGCGGCGAGTAGCAGGCGCGCGCGAGAGAGAGACAGCTATAAAAGGAAGGGATCGGGGAAAGGAGGGAGGGCGGAAAAGAAAATGGGGAGGGGGGAGAGAGAGAGAGAGAGAGAGAAAGGGAAGGAGGGAAAGAAAAAAGGAAGGAAGGAAAGAAAAGACAGATAGAAATAATGAAAAGATAGAAAGAAAAGACAGAGAGAGAAAGAGAGAGTGAAAGAGAGAGACAGAAAGAAAAAAGGAAGGAAGGAAGGAAAGACAGGCAAACAGAAATAGAGAGTGCGAGGGAGAAAGAAAGACGAAGAAAGGAAAGACAGACAAACAGAAAGAAAGAGAGGGAGAGAGAAAGAAAAGGAAGGCATGGCAGACCAATAGAAAGAAAGAGAGAGGGGAGAAAAAGAAGGAAGGAGGAAGGAAGAAAGGAAGGAAAGACAGAGAAAGAAAGAGAGGGGGGAGGGAAGGAAGGAAGAAGGAAAGGCAGACAGACAAACAGAAAGAAAGAGAGGGGGAGAGAAAGAAAAGGAAGGAATGGCAGACAAACAGAAAGAAAAAGAGGGGGAAAGAAAGAAAGAAGGAAGGAAGGAAGGAAGGAAGGAAGGAAGGAAGGAAGGAAGGAATGGCAGACCAATAGAAAGAAAGAGAGAGGGGAGAGAAAGAAGGAAGGAGGAAGGAAGGAAAGACAGACAGAAAAAAAGAGAGGGAGAAGGGAGGGAAGGAAGGAAGGAAGGAAGAAGGAAAGGCAGACAGGCAAACAGAAAGAGAGAGGGGGAGGGAGGGAGAAAGACAAGAAAGGAAAGAAAGACAAACAGAAAGAAAGAGAGGGAGAGAGAAAGAAAGAAGGAAGGAATGGCAGACAAATAGAAAGAAAGAGAGGGGGGAGAGAAAGAAGGAAGGAGGGAGGGAAGGAAAGACAGACTGTTAGATACCAGAATCAGTTACAATGGTTTACACCAAGGTCCTCTGTTCCGGTGGGAACAGAGATTCAACCTGATTGGTCAAAGGGTCTGACAACTCCCTATAAAAGGGCTGCTGTCAGTGAACCTTTGCTGGATTGTACATAGTTGTTTCAGAGTTAATAAAGAGCTGTTGCTGCCTAAGGCTGAGTGTGCCTTTCCTTTACCCAATCTAACACTAGCGACAAGGATGGGATTGGAAGGCAACTAGGCAAACAAAAAGAGCACAACACTCCAGGAAATAAATCGAGCCCGGAGCTCAGCACAGCATCGAGCAGCCATCTTTGAGCGGCAAATTCAAACGCGCTCAGGGACACAAGATGTCAATGCACGCCCCACCGACTCCGTACAACCCAGTCATCGAGCACTGGGAATCCTACATGCTGAGGTTTGACTGCTTCCTCGAAGCCAACAACCTCATGGGCCTTTCTGAAGGCCGGAAAAAGAACATGTTCCTGAGCTACTGCGAACGAGAGGTGTTCGAGACAACAAAGGACTTGTCCGAGCCAACGCCACTCCAATCGGTCGCTTGGTCAGTGCTACAACAGACGCTGAGGACACACTATGCTCTCAGACCGTCTAAACACAGCTGAAGGCACAAATTCAACATTCGTAACCAGAAAGAGGGTGAATCCATCAATGAATATGTTGCGGCGCTCAGAAAGGCCGCAGCGTACTGCGAGTTTAGAGATCTCGATGAACTGATACTTGACCGCATCATATGCGATGTTTGAGACAGTGGCCTGCAGAGGAGACTACTAGCGAAATCTAATCTGATGCTCCAAATTGTCCTAGACGAAGCCAGGGCCACTGAGTCTGCTGTTAAATCAACAGAAACCCTGCAGCGCCATAACATTCCTAAAAGCATGCGGAAGAGCGCAGGCGTGCATCGCGAGGCTACAGAGCCTGAAGGCTCGGAGAGCAACGATGACAGCTACCGCATGCGTAGTGACCGCACCAAGCCGGCGCAAAAATTCAAACCACGTTTCCTGCCTTGCGCCGGCTGCGGAGGAGACCATTTCAGAACACATTGCCGTTTCCGCGATGCAATCTGCCAATGCTGCGATCGAAAAGGGCACATCGCCAAGGTATGCAGAATCAATCACCCCACTACAACTTGGAAGCCCAGAAGCCAACCTAACCGCCAGCAGAGACCCAACCAAGGGGCATGGCAGCCGCCACCACGGCGAACAGTAGGCGACACCAGAGTCACCTACTACACCTCCATAGGCCAAGTCTGCATGAAGCGGCCAAAAAAGCTGAAAGTCACAGTCCTCATTGAGGACTCTCCATGTGAAATGGAGATTGACACTGGGTCATCCTTGACCATAATGCCTTGGGCAGCACTCAAGCAGGCTATCCCTAACCTTAAGAAGCAGCATCTACGGGTTCCTGACATCTGCCTTCACAACTACCAGGGGAACCGAGTCCCCATCATGGGCCAGGGCACCTTCCATGTGAAATTCAAGACTTTCTGCGGCCAGCTACCAGTTACGGTAGTCAACGGAGACCTGCAGAGCCTCCTGGGGCTTGACTGGTTCGAAGCCCTGGGCCTAGAAGTGACCGGAATCAACGCCATACGAGACGAAAGCACTCCAGAACTCCTTAAAAAGTTTGAGGACATCTTCAGCACCGTTCTAGGTAAGTATATGGGGACCCCAATATCTTTTAAATTGGACCCCAATGTAGCCCCCATCAGGCTGAAACCCAGGAAAGTACCTTTCACTCTCCACCCTAAAATTGATTTGGAACTGGACAAATTGATAGGCCAGGGAATCCTAGAGCCAGTAGATCACGCACGCTGGGAGACCCCTATTGTGACACCTGTCAAGTCTGACGGGTCTGTCTGCATGTGCGCAGACTACAAATGCACGATAAACAAAGCTTTGCAACAAAGCGCTTATCCTGTACCCATTGTACAGCATTCACTATATTCATTAGGCCCCAGATATATTTTTTTGCAAAATTACACATGGCGCAGGCATACCAGCAGTTGCCTGTAGATGGTGCCATGGCAGAGGCCTAAACCATTGTGATGCACAGGGGTGCATTCAAATGCAATCACCTGCAATTCGGAGTTATTATCCCTTGCACGATTGGTGTCCCTGGAGAAACCACACCCCCTCTGGTCCATGGAAAAAACCTGTCTCCACGGAACCAGTCCCTGGTTGCCCCAAAAGGTTAGGGGTTACTATTGTATGAGGCTAGCCAAGGGGGAGGGTGGTGTAAGGATCCGGAGACATTCGCCAACTGAATTAATCCAAGCATTGTTCTAGATCAATGTTTTTAAACCTTAGCAATTTAAAGATACAGTAGTTGGACTTCAATTCCCTGGATTCTCCAGTCAGCGCACTGAGGTTAGCGTCAATCAAAGTTGGGTTTTTAATTGATCTGATGAAACATGCAGCGTGAATGCTATTTCTAGAATTGGGGCTATCGGATGGATCTACCTTGCAAGAATACAGATGACCACTAGGGGGCCAAAGTCCTGCTACTCTTTGCTGCCCTCTAGTGCTCCTAATGAGCTTCTGAAACCTGGATTTATTAACAGTACAGGTATCCTCAGTGATGCTTTTTATCTGTTATGATTGTAAACTGCCCAGATTTACCCTGAGGAAAGATCGGGAGCCAGCAAATTTTATAAACAAATATATATGAGATGGATATTGTCCTATCCTTGCTCAATTATGAATAACGTAGAACAGCCCAATGAGGGACATTGCATTTTTGAAACCTGTGTACAGGTAGCCCCCAACCTATGACCACAATTGAGTCCCCAAATTTCTGCTGTTCAGTGGGACATTTGTTAAGTGGGTTTTGTCCCATTTTGCAACCTTCCTTGCAACCCAACCCAACCCATCTCCTGCTCCTCCTGCTCCTCCTCCTAGAAGGAACAGCATAGACACTAAACAGGATTCCAGTCCTGGATTGGGGAGGAGGGATCTCTACATGGTGCAGGGCCTCGTGGCTCTCTGCTCTGTCCACTTCTTTTGAACATTTGTATGAAATGACTGGTGAGGTCCATAGTTGCCATGAGATCTGGTATCCTCAGTAAGTTGATGCTACCCAGTTCAGACATCTTGGCCTCTGGCAAGTGGCAGGCAGCGCAGCTGAAGTGCTGAGCCCAAGGAGCCCACGTTTGTCTCGAAGCTCCAAAATGTAATTTGTGCATGGCCCCATATATGCGCCTGCCCCTATGCATGCATGCGTGGCCCCCCAGCATGTGCCCCACACCCCGCCCATGCATGCTTCACCTTATCATGTGGCCCACCCTATGCACGTGCATGGCCCTGCATGCACTCTCCCTCCCTGGGATGGTTTGGCCCCCACATATGCATGCACCCCCCCCCATATGCATGCACCCCACTCACCTGCACATGTGCGAGCAGCCCCCTGCATGTGTCACGGCCTGAGTGCATGGGTGGCATAGACCCGAAGACCAGCAGGGTGGCGGAAGGCGTGCGCGCATGCACAGCAGGGCTGAGCTGGGGCGATGGCTCATGTGCCCACAGAGAGGGCGCTAGTTGCCACCTCTGGCACGCAAGCCATAGGTTCACCATCACAGGTATACGGTCTCCTGCTTGAGCAGGGAGGGGGAGTGGACTAGAAGACCTCCAAGATCCCTTCCTACTCTGACATTCTGTTATTCCCCACAGAGGTCTGTTCTGTTCTTTTTGATCCAGATGTCTGGAGAGTTAAGATCTGGCGGGTCCATTTAGTACAGGAGGGGAAGAGCATATTGTGAGCGAAGGTTAGAATGGGGCAAGCACTTCCACTTTGCCTATTATCTGTTTGTTATTTTGATGTGGCCAGCTTTGCTTATGTTTTTATTTTGACAGTCTTGATCTTCAGTCGCCCAAGGTCTTCTGAAATGGGAGCGCCCAAATAATAAACAATATTATACTTGCAGAGCCAGTTTGGTTAGTGGTGTAAAGGCGGCAGGCTCTAGAAACTGCGAGGCTTAAGAGTTCTAGTCGGGTGTGTGAGGCACAAAGCCAGCTGGGTGATCTGTGGCCAGTCACTCTCTCTCGTGACCCGACAAATGCGCGCACGACAAAACCACAGCAAGAAAACTGTGAGGTCGAAATCGCGCCCACAACAGCGCGCCGACAAAAGCGTGATTAGGGTTCTGAAAATCCAATTTTTTTTCTCTTTCTTTTTTCTTTTCCCTTTTTTTTCTTTATTAACTTTTTTTCCCCTAACTTTTTTGGTTTTAATACATCTTAGACTGTGTTTGATAAAAAGTTATACCGGGTACGGGCTCTGGGAAGTCGGGAGGGGGGAAGGGAGGTGGGGTCATAGGGGGGGAGGGGGGAAATATAGTATGTGCCAGATTTTAAAGTAATATGATTGCACTTGTATACTGTTGCTTTTTTAAAATTTTAGTATAAAAATAAGAAGCTGAATATATCGATAGATAGTAGAAATACACCGAAGCGAGGAGCAGAGGGAAAGAAGAGGGAGGGGTAGAGAGGGTGGGAGAGAGGATCGGAAGGAGGGTGAGATGGAAGGGAGGGGGAGAAAGGAGTGTTAGAGGGGGAGGGGAAGTAGGAGAGGGGAATGTTGGAGGGGAGAAAGGAAAGTTGGAGGGGGGGAGAAAGAAAGGGTGTATGGAGGGCTGAAGTGGTATATTGGTTTTGTATTTTGGGGAGTACAAGGATGGCTGTGTTTATTGCCCAATGTTATATGGCCCCAATCATGCACAGTATATATGTGACTGTATGAAATGAAAATGAAAAATGAAAATAAAACATTTGAAGGAAAAAAAGCGTGATTAGGGTTAAGGTATGGGTTAGGGTTAGGGTTAGGGTTGGGATTAGGGTTATTACCTTGTTTTCGCGTTGTTTGTTGATGGCGCGCTTTTGTCGGCGGGCTGTTGTCAGCACGCTGTTGTGGGCGCGATTTCGACCTCGCTGTTTTCTCACCGCGGTTTTGTCGGCACCCTTTCGTCATGCGCGCATTTGTCGGTGAACCCTCTCTCTTAGGCCTAGAAGGAGACAATAGCAAGCTACTCTTCCCTCCCTCAAAAACTCTTGCCAAGAAAACTACAAAGACTAGTTCCGGCAGTTGCCAGATGTTTTAAAAAAACAACAGATTCGAATCTACAAAGAAGCTACTCCCACAAAGAATGGGTTGAATTATTTCCCAAAGCACCAGAAGGCAAGGACAGAAACAATGGATGGAAACTTAATCAAGGAGAGCAGCAACCTGGAATTCAGGAGAAACTTCCTAACAGTGAGGACAATTAAGCAGTGGAACAGAAGTTGCCTTCAGAAGTTGTGGGTGGCTCCATCCCTGGAGGTTTTTAAGAAGAGGCTGGACAGTCACCTGTCTGAAATGGTATAGGCTCTCCTGCTGGAGCAGAGGTTGGATTAGAACAGGGGCCATTAATCTTCTGGACCTCAGGGACCACTACATTCACAATTTTAAATCCCACAGACTACTAATATGATCTGCCTAATGATCAGCTGTGTAGCTAGGTGGTCATGTGACTGGGTGGGCATGGCCAAATCGTTGTCACTCACATCAAGGGGCACCTTGATGGCCTCTACTTGCCCCTCCCCTCCCAGCCACTCCTCACCGGCATGTCCAGACTCCTTAGGGCCCCAACAGGAAGCAGTTGTTGGAGCTAAGCAGCCACCACAAGAAAAAGTTGGCAAAACAGCTGGCTCCATTCAAATTGGATCTTACCAAGAAGGTGGCTCAGCAGAAGCATCTCACTTGAGGACTACGAGCAGAGGCTTTCCAAGTAGACCTGCCGGAGTACAAGGCCAGGGAACGGATCCTGGAGGCTCAGCGGGCTGAGATGGACAGCTAGTTCCAGGCCATGATGCAGTCCCACTGGAATGAGCCCCCCCCCCGGCTCTTCATTATCAGCGGCGCTTCCCTCCAGCCTTCGCCCAAAGCCCCACAGCTGGAGGCTGAAGCAGACCCCAAGTTGGAATTTCTGCTCCTCCTTCTGCCCCCCACAAAAAGACCCCAAAGGGGGAGACTCTCTGCAGCCACACAAACGTTCATTGCATGTATCCGGCCCGGGGGCCGTAGTTTGAGGACCCCTGATTTAGTGCAATATAAAAAATGCAAATAATTTTTGCCAAATTTTGTCACGAACCACCAGTGGTCCACAAATCACCAGTTGTTGACTGCTGGATAGAAGACCTCCAAAGTCCCTTCCAACACAGTTATTCTGTTATTTGTACCCGGACGCCCCATGCAGCCGCATTCTATTGCAACTTAATTCCTATCTATTTCCGATTGCAGAAAGACACGGTTTGATAAAAAGACCATTGAGATGTCTGGGATCAACGGAATACATTTATTTAAAAGCAATTTTAAATATTAAAAAAGTAGAAATTAACACATACAGTACTCCAACGGTCACATTAAACACATAAGGAAACAAGTGTACTGATGGAAGAGGAGGAGTGTAACATTCAAGAGAGATTTCAGTATCGTCTAGAGCAGTGTTTCTCAACCTTGGCAACTTGAAGATGTCCGGACTTCAACTCCCAGAATTCCCCAGCCAGCATTCGCTGGCTGGGGAATTCTGGGAGTTGAAGTCCGGACATCTTCAAGTTGCCAAGGTTGAGAAACACTGCTCTAGAGTACAATAAGATCTGGGTTTTTTTCTTCTTCTACAGGTGGTTGCAGTATGTCATAAAAAAATAAATAGCAATTGCTGTTCAACAGTTAAGATAACACATCGTTTCCAGAACTTACTTCCCTCCCTGGGGGGAAAAAACAAAACAAAACTCAAAAGCAAGCAGGCTTTCCAAATATATCATGAAATGTACAAAATTGCAGATAGTGGCTCTTGAGCTTAAATAGAACCTTGTACTTAAAACTCAAGCTTATATATCATACATTGCATCTTAATCATCCTATGGACTCCTAAATCAAATAATCAGCTCTTGGGTTCCCCGATGGAACTCGTTTTATTTTTTTAAAAAATCCATATGCTACTTCAAAAAGCTTACAAAATAATAGACATTTGACTCTACATCATTTTACACATCTTTATAGGTTCGCTTTTATTTGTGTGTTGTTGTTTCTTCTAAACGTGGATGCTGAGTTTGTTTTTAAAAGACAATTGAGAAAGCGGATGAGTTTTTCCCCTTCAATGCACTGGAGAGACGTTTAAACAAGTAATATGGACTGCTAACTTGTTTTTGTTCTAGCGTTTGTATAAACAGCATTAAGTTTACTAAATGTGATTTAATTTATTAAAAACACTGACATTAGCAAGCAGGCTCACTCATTCATCTTATACCTTTGAACAAAATGTCCATGACCTGGAATTCAATGTTTTGAAAAACCACTTTCCAATAAGAGCTAATAATTGCTTTGCTTTCTTTCATTCATGTTAAAGAGTTCTTAAACTGATTGTATTTTTTTTTTTTTGCATGTTAACCCCTCAAATAAACATTGGTTTTTTTAATTATTATTATAAAAAGGACATATGGCTTTGGCTACGGATGGTTTGCAAAAACTCTTACTTAATGTTTATTTGATTTTAACGTGCAATTAATTGGAGCTCGTGCTTGGAGTGAAATGCATTGTTTTCAGATGGAATTTCAACAGACTGTGCTAGAGGAAATGAAACTTCGGGTCTTTTGGCAAAATCGCGTTTTTAACCAGTTTCTGCCCAGTTGAAACTCCAAAATGTGTAAGAAAACACTAGCTCTACTCATTTCTCCTTTCCAAAAGGCATATTTATCTGTTCTGAAAATGTTTAGGAAGAAGTCCTTTGGCCCAGCAATTCTCTGCTGTTTATCAGACATTTTTTTGTAGGCATCCATGCAAATCTGTAAAAATATTTTTTTTTAAAATGTACTGTCGCTTTAAGGGACCAGCTCCTTCAATTGAAAGGAGTGGCACTTTTTTCCAGGGTCTTGCAGAAATCTCAGACACAACCTGATTGTGTAGCAGAGAGTGGCCATTGCGCAAAAGCCCGAAGCCGTCTTCCAAATCGTGTTTGAAGCATGCACGATCTTGCCAAATAAATATGTAGCTAAAAAGACTATGCCCTTACTACTTTGATGGGGGGGGGGGGACCCAAATTGAAGCTGCAGTCAATCATATTTTATGATATTTCTAATAATCACAAGTCCAAACTGGTCCTCCTTATATTATTATTAACTTTGTGGCGGCCAGACTCTTGGCACTCTTCAATTCAAGAAAGAAAACTACTTCCAGATGCTCTCGTGCCTTCTCTTCCCAGCTGCTATTTTTCAGGAAAGGGTAATTTTTATAATTGTTTCGCTAACGATTTTGATTTCTCCAGGCAGTAATACGAGAACGATATTGTGACTCGAGGACAGTATGGCTTAGGTCAAGGGTGTCAAACTCAAGGCCCGGGGGCCGGATCTGGCCCGCAGGGTGCTTAGATCTGGCCCGTGGGGCCACCCTGGAAACAGTAATCTGGCCCGCGGTGCCTCTGCCAGCGAAAACGGAGCTCGGGAGGGCCATACACGAGTCCTCCCGAGCTCCGTTTTCACTGGTTGCAGAAGGTTGTCGTAGCCAAAAAAGGAGCTCGGGAGCCCGTTTTCGCTGGCAAAGCACTTGGGCCACCATAGGTGCCCCCGACACAAGTGATGTCATGCTGGCCATGCCCACCATGGCACGCCCCCTGCCCCCTGAGGTCAAACACAACCCTGATGCGGCCCTCAACGAAATTGAGTTTGACACCCCTGGCTTAGGTGTAAGGAAGGCTGAAATCTCCCAATAGCTTCATGAACCAATTACTGTATTTTTCGGAGTATAAGATGCATCTTTTTCCCCAAAAAGAGGGTGAAAATCTGGATGTGTCTGATACACTGAATACAGCATTTTTGGCCTTCTGAAACCCCGCCCCCTTTGCAAAAGTGGATGTACAGAGGGTTCGGGAGTGCAATTTTTTTTTTTTCAAATTTACCTCTTTAAAATCTTGTTGCGTCTTATACTCCGGTGCATCTTATAGTCCAAATAATATGTTAGTTATCCAGCAGACCGGCTGATATTTCGATCTGGGTGGTAAAGAGATCATTGCCCCCCGAAACTGCCCTGCTTGAAGCCAAAAGACAACAGCTGATAAATGTTTCAAGTTCCCACCTGAACGGAGACGATAAGCACAGATACGAAGCAGCAGCCATGCACGCAGGAATGCACTTTGCAGCAAGACACACCCCCCCCGAAAGAAATCCTTCCGCCAGGAATCTTGCGTGGTTTCCTTTGCGAGAAGGGAATCATTTTTATTGGGAGACTTTGAGATGGAGCCCGGTGAGGTCAAAGACCAAAGTTACAGAATACGAACATGAACAGGTGGCCTATGCACCGTTAAAAAAAACCCTACCGGTTTTACCTGTAGCATTAGTGCCTATTTCTGTTGGATGGATACATCGGACACACACACACATACACACACACACACACACATATATATTTCTAAATGAATACCAAGGAAGGGGATTTCACAAGCTGTCCACGGTGCACGTGGGGTAGCCGGCGACGGACATCGGCCGTTCCTTTGGGGGAAAAAAGGAAACGGTGCTAGCTAGCTACTTCCGAGAATACTGATGTATTATTAAGGATGGTAAATTCTGTACAGCTGAACGGGAGTGAATCGGACTAACAGTTTATTTAGAAAGCTGGCAGTTCATACACACAGACGGATTTTTTTTGTTTTCTTAAGTGCTTGATGCCAAGGATGGCTTGAGCAACCCAATAAGGCATGCCAGCTCCGACAATGACCATAATACTGGCAATGGCAAAGGAACGCCTTCTATATACAATTACAGGTATGACAAGCCCTTCGTATGAGCAGGACCGACTTCTCGCCTGGTTAACAGCAGTTTTATATATATATACATCGATATCCACAATTATGCACAGAATTACAGGGATGCAGCAGCTGTCTCGCTTCGTGCTTTAAAGCCTGACTCGCAGGAATGATGTGCAATACTCAAAAGGTTTCCGGCTGGAGTTAGTCTGATAAAATGTGGACGAAGGAGACGGGGAAGACGCCTTTCCGTTCCGGCTTTCCTTCAATGTGGCCGATCTGCAAATAAAAACCCAAGGGTGTGAGGGGTAATTTGTGAAGGAGGTGCTCTTGCTCGTGTTCTGACCCAGCGTCCCAAATACTACAGACCCTCTGATGTTAACTCAAAGATTCTGTTATAAGGAAGCCCCAGCAGCCCCGCCCAAGTTTCTCTCTCAATGCAGGCCAACAAGCCCATCCGGCATGGAGATGAGTAATTGTCTGCCTCATATATTCATCTCCGCCGCCTGCCTTTTATCCCCAGAACTAGGATGGGGCTTCATTGGCAGCAGTGGTTCTTCTGGCCCAAGGATCGGCCCATGGATTTCCACTGCTCTCCTCTCCTCTGCCTTCAGCACCTCAGGCACTGGACCCAGCTGTTCCTCCTCTTTTTCATCAGCCACCTCCACACCTGGGGGCTGTTGACTCTCCATCTGAGGGCTGACAGATGGCCCAGGCTCTCTGTCTCTCCCTCTCTCTCTCTGTCTGTCTCTCTCTGTCTGTCTCTCTCTCTCTGCCAGCTCCATTCCCTCTTCCCCCTCAAAGCCCTCAAGTGGCCTTGATGCTGACCCTGGACTCCCATGATTCTCCTCCTCCACTGATTTGGCTGCTGGAGGGGTTGGTGGCCGATAAGCCACAAAAGCGAGGAGGTAGCGTTTGAGAGGCATCTACCACTGTGTACAGGTAGTCCTCGACTTACGACCACAATTCAGCCCAACATTTCTGCTGCTGAGCGAGAACAAGTTGTCAAGTGGATTATGCCCCGTTGTACAATCAGTCTTGCCACAGCTGTTGTGGAATTACAAGGCTTGGCAAAAATAAACATTACGAATTGTATGGAAAATGGGTGTCCCGAAGATGCTTTTTTCCTTGAAGACTTTTCACTTCTCATGCTTCAGCTCTGACTGGATGGCGGGGAATGGAAGGATTTATGTTCTTTGCAGACAGCTGGTCATTTCTGCCTACAAGGAATATAAATCCTTCCACTTCCCATCGGTGAGGAATCTAAATCCTTCTATTTCCTGTCTGCAAGGAATATAAACCCCCACCATCTAGTCAGAGCTGAAGAAGCTTCTAGGATGAGAAGTGAAAAGTCTTCAAAGAAAAACCAGAAAGTCCAGTTGCCTCTTGAAAAAAAAAAACACCTCTGGGACAATCATGACCTGGATGACTGGATGGCATAGATATTGATAATGGGGTTCAAGCAGTGGTGGGTTCTGGATCCCGGTGCAACTGGTACGGTGAAACGGGGCCCAGCGTCCACAACACATATAGTACATGCACAGGGTGCGCATGCATACTTACCACTTGCGACGCTCCAGCTGTTTGGTGGAGCATTGCGCAGGCTCTGTATGCTCCGTGCGCATGTGTGGAAGCGCCGAAGAGCTCAAATACCAGTAAGGAGCGTGGGCAGGCAGGCGGGCCCTCCGGAGCACTGCACCGGAATCTGGTACGCCTGTACTGGGGCGTATCAGTCGTAATCCACCACTGGGTTCAGGTCAAATTTCCAGGAGCCAAAAGAAACCAACCTTAGGTTTCTTTTTCCATATGCAATAATGTAAAAACCGCCAATTACGGTTGTATGATTCGTTGAACTTAACAACATCATAGTATACACGTGGCTCAGTGGTTAGAGTGCAGTACTGCAGGCTACTTCTGCTGCCTGCCAGCTGCCTGCAATTTGGCAGATTGAATCTCACCAGGCTCAAGATTGACTCAGCCTTCCGTCCTTCCGAGGTCAGTGAAATGAGAACCCAGATGGTTGGGGGCAATAGGCTGACCCTGTAAATCGCTTAAAGAGGGCTGTAAAGTGGTATATAAATCTATTGCTATCCATTGTCAGTTCTGACCTGCCCTGACAGCTTCCTACAAGCAAATCAGTAGGGAAACCGGCAGGAGGTCAAAAATAGTGATCATGTGACATCCTCCCTTAATGACACGCACCCCCAATAGTTTACTTAACGACAGCCAGAAGTGCCAGAATTTCCATGGTGGTCATGTGATGTTGCATTTTGTGACTATGTCCCTTAGTGATGGAAACGCCAGTCCCAATTATTGCTGTTTATTAGGACCATTTGTATAAGGTAAAGATAAAAGTAAAGGTTCCCCTTGCACATAGGTGCTAGTCATTCCCGACTCATCTCCGTTTCAAAGCTGAAGAGCTAGCGCTGTCCGAAGATGTCTCCGTGGTCATGTGGCCAGCATGACTAAACACTGAAGGCACACAGAACGCTGTTACCTTCCCACCAAAGGTGGTTCCTATTTTTCTACTTGCATTTTTACATTGCTTTCGAACTGCTAGATTGGCAGAAGCTGGGACAAGTAACGGGAGCTCACTCCGTTACATGGTGCTAGGGATTTGAGCCGCCAAACTGCTGACCTTACTGATCAACAAGCTCAGCGTCTTAGCCACTGAGCCACCGCGTCCCTGTTGTATATTGCTTGTGTACTGTTCTGTATTATATCCTCAAAAGTTTATTTTATTTAACTGTTAAAAGTAGGGGGGAAATACTTACCCACCACTCCTGATCCTCCTCTCCTGTTACAATAATAATTTCACCTTCCACAAACGTAAGCTCATCGTCGTTATCTGCTTGGCAATCGTAGATTGTCTTCACCCTCCTGACTTTATTCCTTGCCTGAATAACAAAAAGCAAACAGGTAACATTTTAGCGAAGATGGAACAAAAATTATTTGTTCGGTTGCTAATTGTAAGCGGAATGGGACAACCTACCGCAGCCAACTTGCCATGGCCAATTGTCCCTGTGGGACAATTTAACAATTCTACTTGATTTACTTAAAATAAATAAAAACATATTTTAAGTTTTGCCATGCACATTTTACTCTGTCCCCCCCCCCCTTCTGCATCTTTTCTTTAATGATTCTGCTTCTATTCCTATTTTTATTCCATTTCTGCAATATTAGTGTAACTCTTGTCCTGCAATGAGTTGGCCAGGGTAAATTAGCTGTGGCGAATTAACAGATTAACAGAGTTCAAAGGGACCTTGTAGGTCATCTAGTCCAACCCTCTGTCCAAGCAGGAGATCCTACACCATTTCTGACAAGTGGCAGTCCAGTCTTTTCTTGAAAGCCTCCAGTGATGAAGCTCCTACAACTTCTGAAGGCAACTTCTGTTCCATTGGTTGATTGCTCTCCCTGTCAGAAAGTTCCTCCTTATTTCTAGGTTGAATCTCTCCTTGGTCAGTTTCCATCCATTATTCCTTGTCTGGCCTTCAGGTGCTTTGGAGAATAGCCTGACCCCCTCCTCTCTGTGGCAGCCCCTCAAATATTGGAAGACTGCTATCATGTTGCCTCTGGTTCTTCTCTTCACTAGACTAGCCATGCCCAGTTCCTGCAACCGTTCATCGTATGTTTTAGCCTCCAGGCTCCTAATCATCCTGGTTGCTCTTCTCTGCATTCTTTCTAGAGTCTCAACATCTTTTTTATAGTGTGGTGACCAAAACTGGACTTGTCATAGATCCAATTGTTAAGAACAATGAGCCTATTCAGATGCAGCCAGAAAATCTAGGGCAGGTTTCTGTGCCACTGAGATGAGGCTGGTCCTCTTGTGGCAAAATCTTTCCACTTGATGATGCAATTGTCTCTTTCGGAACACGCATAGCAATCCTTGCTTTACTGATCATCTAGAAACCTAAAGATTTCTTGCTCTCAAAGCCATCGCATTTTATAGGTATAATTTATCCCGTCGTGCAGGTGTATTTCTGAAATGCTGAATTCATACATATGCCAATAATTCTGCTCAACCAACCAACATACCTGTGCCTGGAGATCATACAAATTTGGAGAATAATTAAGGACTGCTAAGCATCTGATTTGCCTATTTGTTTTAGGATTATAGGTAGTGCTTGCCTTGTGACCACAATAGAGTCCAAAACCTCTGTTGCTAAGTGAAACAGTTAATTTGACTCCATTGTACAACAGTTGTTAAGTGAATCACTGCAGTTGCTAAGTTAGTAACACTGTTAAGTGAACCTGGTTTTCCCTCTGGACTTTGTTTCTCAGAAGGTCACAAAATGGGATCACATGACCCCGGGAAACTACAGCTGTCATAAATATGAACCAGTTGCCAAACGTCCAAATTTTGATCCCTTCACCATGGGGATGCTACAATGGTTGTAAGGGTGAAAGACGACCATGTGCTGTTGTAACTTCTGATGGTCACTAAATGAATGGTTGTAAATCAAGGACTCGCTGTATGGCACCATCGAACACTTCACAAAAGTAGCGCAATAGTGAAGGACAAAGAGAGACCTAACTAGTGGTGGGTTGCAGGCGGTACACCCCAGTACGAGTGTGCCTGAGTCTGCCCGGAGCACCGGATACCGTTGCAGTATGGTGCTCTGGAGGGCCCACCCATCCGCCCGAGCTCCTTACCTATCTTTTAAGGCTTCCATGCTTCCGTGCACGGTGCGTACAGCGCCTGTGCGACGCTCTGTGGAGGAGCTGGAGCCTCGCGGAGGTGCTAAGATGCATGCACGCGCTGCACGCTTCCATGTGGACAACGCCGGGCCCGTTCCAACCATACCAGTTGGAACGGGATCCGGAATCCACCATTGTACCTAACCCACAGAATCATTAAGAGTTGGACGTGACTGAATGGACATCATCATCATCATCATAGCAACAACATTGGCGGCAACATCAAAAGCAGAAGCTATCTACCTACCACGTTTATTTTTCTCGGAAGTGGCACAGGGGTTTCAGCTGACCCCGGGGTCGTATCTCCAGAGTCTTCAGATGCTTGTTTCTGGACCATCTCTTTCGATTGTATCTTTGGGGAAAGATCCATATTGGGCGATTTTTGATTGGCCTCGGGAGGCTGAGATCTGGGGGATTGTTCCCCACCAGGAGATTTTGCCAAAGTTTCTCCTAGTTGTGGCTTTGGAGGGAGGTCCTTCATTTGGGGTTTCGGAGGTAAGTCGGCTAGCTGGGGTTTGGGGGGCAGGTCCCCCAGTTGGGGTTTGGGGGGTAATTCCCCTGGTTTGGGGGCTAAATCTGCAGGTTGGGGCTTCTGGGGCAGATCGATGCAAAGAGAGGCCGACTTTTGAAAGATTTCAGAGTGGTGGCTGGATTTGTCTACTGAAGGAAGGTGAATCGTTTCTATTTTTCGTAATGCCACTGAAACAGAAAGCAAAAACAATGTGAGAATTTCAGATGAAACCTTTCTTCTTTTCCTTCCTGTTTTCGTTAAAACAAACCCCATCTGTCTCCAATGCCATTTAAAAACTGCCAATTTATTGAGCAGAATATATTGATTTATACTGGGACCTGGTGACAAGCAGAAGAAGAAATGATAAGCATGCAATCTCAAAAGCCCAAATGCAATCTTTCGCTACAGCACAATGTTTTATTTATTTTTTCTTGCAAAGATACTGTTCTGACCTAGGCTTCCCAAGAGCATGAAGCAAGCTCCTTGTCCTGACAAAAACCCATTTTATTAATTTACTGCGCATTCAGCTCATCCAGCAAAGTCTTTCAAGGGAGGATTTACAGTCACAGACCTTATCTGGCTTGGAGAGCTGCCAGGCTGATATCTGCAAAACTTGGCAAGGAGTCTCAGAGAATCACGAGCCAATTAAGAGAACTAATTGTCTCCTGCAAACTCCACTCCCCTTTCGCTCCTCTTTTATTTCCTCTGGGAGGGGCCATTCATCGTCCACCTGTGGCCTTACTCCCAAGTTGACCCGTGTTCTTTAGCTGTTTCCTTCGTCTGGCAACGCTGCACATGCTCACACTGGGAACAGGCTCCAGCTGTTCTTCTGCCTCACTGATATCTGACTCCGAAGGCAGCTGATAACTGTCAGATGGCCCTGGCCCCCTCCCTGCCTCTAACCCAGAGCCCTCTTCAGAGCCTTCCCCAGATTCCAGGACAGGTCCATCATGTTCCTCCCCAACCTCTTCACTGTCCGAATCTGCTGCCAACTCCACTGGCGGGTCACAACACTCAGATTGTCCAGGGTTTTTTGGGGGGAAGTAAAAACCCCTCAGCATAATACATGCTCACATAAAATCCCCTTGAATCAACTTCAACAGTTCTTAATAATGAAATCCTTTCATGGTATTTCCCCTCCCCCCCCTCAAGTTCTCATTTAACTTACAGCTCTGAGATATTCTTGCGGTTTCCCATTCCAAAGCTAACCTTGTCTGACCCTGCTTAGCTTGTTTCATGATCAGACTTACCTTTCTGAGGTAGTTTAGGAAGCACTCTTGGGCCCAGGGCACTCTTAGCAGACCCGGTGCTGATGAATACACAAGGGGTTAAATTCTATAATTAATTATACATACATACATACATACATACATACATACATACATACATACATACATACATACATCTGTGCTTGTGCGTGTTTATTTGTTCCAGCATAACTCTGGAATGCCTTGAGCAATTTCAACCAAACTTGGTACACAGATGACTTACTCTCTGGAAACAAATACTGTGGGGGTAAGACGCCCCTAAAACCCTCGGGGGGGTGGTGGTGGTGGTGTTCTGTTAAGATACAGCCTGTTGTGCCTTAACACGGCTTCTGCTGTACTGCCTTAAAATGGCTTCTACTGTAGAGTAGTGGAGTTGCCATGGTAACGGCTTCACAGTACTCCACAAGGGAGCTCCCTCTGGTAAGGGGGAAAAGCCAACATTAGAAATTACGTTTCATCTGGACATTTCCCCCCTACAAATAAATTCCTGGGCAACGCCGGGCTATCAGCTAGTAATAATTTTAAAAAGCCCCATATCTGGAATAGAGGCATTCACCAACATGGCCAACATAAAAATATTCAGACCTAAAATCTTAACAGTGGCATTTATTATCATTTTTACCATGCTTACTAAGCAAACCCTGAGGTCTTGAAGTGAACTCAGCTTCCCTGATTGACTTCGCTTGTTGGAAGTCAGTTAAGGAAGGTCACAAACGCCGGTCGTGAGATCGCAAGATGCTGCAAACTTTGTAAATGTGGGTTGGTTGCCGAGGGTCCTGATTGCGGTGTGATTGTGGGGAATGGTGCACCAATTGGAAACTGATCAAGGAGAGAAGCAACTTAGAACTGAGGAGAAATTTCCTGACAGTTAGAACAATTAATCAGTGGAACAGAAGTTGCCTCCAGAAGTTGTGAATGCCCCAACACTGGAAATCTTTAAGAAGATGTTAGAGAGCCATTTGTCTGGAATGGTATAGGGTTTCCTGCCTAGGCAGGGGGTTGGACTAGAAGACCCCCAAGGTCCCTTCCAATTCTGCTATTGTATTGTATTACTAATTGTAACTTCCAAGAATGGATCATAAACCACTTTTCCCAAGAGCATCGTAACTGTGAGCCATCATTAAATGAGTGATTGTGAAGTCAAGGACTACCATCGTAGGCAAACAGTGCAATGGCTAGAACAGGGGTCGGCAACCTTAAACACTCAAAGAGCCACAAAGGTCCTAACCAAAAGCTCCCCGTTCAATTCTGGAGCTGACTGGAAATCCAGTTCTCCCACCATAGAGTCTCCTCCCAGCGCGGCATCCTTTTTCCTCTGCCGACCAGAAGTCCAGTTCTTCCAACCATAGAGTTTTCTCCTAACGCGGCATCCTTTCCCTCTACCCGTCCTAACTGAAAACCCTATCAATTGTGGAGCTGACCAGCAACAAGGAGCCACAGCAAAGGGATGAAAGAGCCACATGCGGCTCCAGAGCCGCGGGTTTGTGATCCCTGGGCTAGAAGAAGCTAAGAAAAAGGGGATAGCAATGTGTGTATGTGTGTGTGTTTGTATTGTGTGTATAAAATCCTTAACATGACAATTATATCTACGTTTACACAGTTTGCGTGATGACAGGAAGTATAAAAAGTAACATCAACACATAAATATCTCACCTTGCCTGTTGAGACATCCCTTCAAATTTGTTTGCCGTTTTGGTGGCTGGTGGGCCCAGATCATTACCTAAAAGTAAGAATGATGAACCATTAAATATTTTAAATGCAGCAGCCATGACATTAAATGACATTAGCAGACGTGGTACAAAGATTTGGATATATATTCTTATTCTATGACTTAAAGCAAAAGATGCATTGCTTTCCAACACATTATAGGTAGTCCTCGACTTATGACCACAATTGAAGCCAACGTTTATGTTGTCAAGTAAGACAGTTGAGGGAGTTTTGGCCCTCTTTTCACGACTTTTCTTGTCACAGTTGTTAAGTGAATCACTGCAGCTCTTAAGTTAATAACCTGGTTGTTAACTGAACCCCCATGGACTTTGCTTGTCAGAAGGTCGCAAAAAGGGGGATTACATGACCCCGGGACAATTGCAAACGTCATAAATATGAACCGTTTGCCAAGTGTCAGAATTTTAAGCACGTAAACCGTAGGGATGCTACAGCAATCATAAATGTGAAAGACGGTCAGAAGTCACTTTTTCTTTTAGTGCCGCTGTAACTTTGAACTGTCAGTCAAAAATGGTTGTAAGTTGAGGACTATCATCTAATTTGAGACAATAAAAACCAGGCTGCTAATGGCGAAAGAATATTCAAAATGAAACCTAAAATTCAACCTCATGTCAAAACTCTATTTCATCTACATTACGGGGGACAACCTCGTGACATCACGTTGACGTCACGTGACTTCCCGCAGTGTTTTTTCCCCCTTCACAGAGCTGGGGTGGACGTGGGCTGTGCGTGACACATCTGGCCTGTGGGCCGCTAGTTTAACACACCTGATTTACATCGTTCAACACTGACTGCATCTCAGAGTCTGTCCGTCTGTCATGCCTTGATCTCCATCTCTATCATCAATCGTGTTTTCCCCAAAATAAGACCGGGTCTTATATTAATGTTTGCTCAGAAAGACACATTAGGGCTTAGTTTGGGGGAAATACAGCACTAAAATGTGTACGTCTGGCTGACAATCTTAACTGGCGCTTATTTTTGGGATAGGGCTTATATTATGTGCATCCTGAAAAATCATGCGAGGTCTTATTTTCCGATTTGGTCATATTTTTCGGGGAAACATAATATCTATCAATCATCCATCTATTCGTCCATCTCTATCACCTATCCAACTATCCATCTACCCACCAATCATCCATCCATCCATCCATCCATCCATCCATCCATCCATCCATCCATCCATCCATCCATCCATCTATCATCTCCATATCTGTCATCTATCTATCATCTATCTATCTATCTATCTATCTATCTATCTATCTATCTATCTATCTATCTATCTATCTATCTATCTATCTATCATCTATCTATCTATCTATCTATCTATCATCTATCTAGCTAGCTATCTCCCTCCATATCTGTCATCTATCTACCTATCTATCTATCTATCTATCTATCTATCTATCTATCTATCTACCTACCTACCTACCTACCTACCTACCTACCTACCTACCTACCTACCGTCTGTCTATCTATCTATTTATCTGTCTATCTATCTCTCTATCATCTATCTATCTATCTATCTATCTATCTATCTATCTATCTATCTATCTATCTATCTATCTACCCACCTACCTACCTCATATATCTATCCATCTTTATACATCTATATCATATTTGTCTGTCTGTCTATCATTATCCATCTACCCACGAACCCATCCAATTTGTCGATCTATAAAATTCGTTGGCTGCCCATCTTACCATAAGATAACTCTAGGTTTCTTATAGTCATAAAAATATATATCTACATTAAAACATAAATTAAAACCAAATATTAAAATTTAAGGACATGTGGGGAAGGTAGACGGGGGTGGGGGGAGAATGGGGGGGGGCAGGTGGGACCTGTTGTTACTCGATCAACCACTGTGCTGTTCCCCCCCCCCCGGGGCCCCAAGGCAACTGGAACAGCCAGAATCTACAAAAAAAGCAGATCAACCCCAACTATTTGTGCATATCCATTCCCTCTACACCAGGGCTGTCAAGGCCAGATGCATCACGGGCTGGCCACGCCCACACCAGTTGTAGCAAAGGGGGTGGGGAGAAAGTTCCAATACGTCATGTGACGCCACTGTGATGATGTGAGTTTGGCACCCCTGCTCTACATTGTTTGTGGCTAAGAAGCCAGGCAGGAGATTGAAGAATTAAAATCTGACCTCACACTTGCTTTCAACTTTGTCAAAATTTGTCCAGATACGGAGATCATTATTTATGTAATGATGGATGGATAGATATTTTTAAAAAGTATAAGAAACTTCTTTTGTATTTTTCTTTTGCTAGGCAGTGACTACGCGTCCCATTTTTAGCCCGTCCCAGCCGCCTATTCCCGCTGCCTGGAACGGGCCAAAACAGGGATGCGCAGAGACCACAAAGAGGCAAGTGGAGGCTGAAAACGGGATGTGCAGAGGCCAAATATGGGGCACGTGGAGGCGTCAATAGGTGGCAGCAGTGATGGGTGGCAGCCATCCCCATAGCCTGGAACAGCTGATAGGAGGTATTCCGGGAGGCAGACCCAACCGCCAATCAGCTACTCATAATGAATCAGACTGTGCTAAAGGTGACACCGTTTGCTGTTTGCTGCAAGGAGGCGAATTGTTGGAAGGCAGAGGCCAAAGGGTGGGGGCCACCAGATGGGCGGGGCTTCGGCAACATTCGCTCTTTAAGACACAGACTTTTCCACCCACTTTTTGGGGTGGGGGAAAGTGCGTCTTATACTCCAAAAATACGGTATATACTGGTACTTAAAAGGTTGTGAACCCTTTTGAATTCTCAATATTTTATTTTTTATGAATACGACATAAAACTAAATATGGCTTCCCTTGATTTGTTCTCAACCCGAGTCCTAAAAGAAGAGAACAAAATTATACCAATCCGTTAAAAGCATTATATTTTAATTTATTTATTGGGGGGAAGATGATCCAAAGCTACATATTTTTGTTTTCTTTATCTAGTTTTAGGATGTGTGTGGAGAATAGACAATGTTTTAGCTCATGTTTATGTACAAATATTGAAATTCTCCACACATTTAAAAGGGTTCACAAACTTTTAGGAACCCCTGTAGGGGGTGTTGAAACTCAATTTGTACATTCTCATTCCTCCATTTCTAATGAAAAGTTTACTTAAAATTCAAAACGTACACAAAAAATTACAAAACAACGGAGGTAATAAAAACAGACAAAATACATTCAACACATGAAAACTGCAGACACGCTAACGCCAAAAACAACACACAATACGTTATCTACAAATTCCGTTCTTCCCCTCACCTGTCATTGTTACTACAGATTCAGAAGCTGACTTGTAATTTATAGTTAATTTTATTTTTGATCTTGTCTTCTGCTGTTTAATTATGTTCAGGTTTGATCTAGTGGTTAAGGCGCTAGGCTAGCTAGAAAGGGGGAGACCATGAGTTCAAATCCCACCTTACTCATGAAAGCCAGCTAGGTGACTGTGAGCCAATCACCAGGAGACAGTGAATTCTAGCCCCACCTTACGCATAAAAGCCAGCTGGGTGACTTTGGGCTAGATCACTGTCTCTCAGCCCAACTCACCTCACAGGGTTGTTGTTGTGGGAAAAATAGGAGGAGGAGTTTTAAGCATATTCACCACCTTGAGTTATTTTTAAAAGAATAATAAAGGGATATAAATAAACATAATTTGGTAGTCAAAACAATATAGAATAGAATAACATAGTTAGAAGGGATCTTGGAGGTCTTCTAGTCCAACCCCCTGCTTAGGCAGGAAACCCTACACCACTTAAGACAAATGGCTATCCAACATCTTCTTAAAGACTTCCAGTGTTGGGGCATTCAAAACTTCTGGAGGCAACTGTTCCACTGATTAATTGTTCTAACTGTCAGAAACTTTATCCTTAGTTCTAAATTGCTTCCCTCTTTGATTAGTTTCCACCCATTGCTTCTTGTTCTACCCTCAGGTGCTTTGGAGAATAGCTTGACTCCCTCTTCTTTGTGGCAACCCCTGAGATATGGGAAGACTGCTATATATAAAGGTAAAGGTTCCCCTTGCATATATGTGCTAGTCGTTCCCGACTCTAGGGGGCAGGGCTCATCTTCGTTTCAAAGCCGAAGAGCCAGCGTTGTCCGAAGATGCCTCCGTGATCATGTGGCCAGCACGACTAAATGTCTAAGGCTCATGGGACGTTGTTACCTTCCCACCAAAGTGGTCCCTATTTTTCTACTTGCATTTTTACATGCTTTTGTTGGCAGAAGCTGGGACAAGTAATGGGAGCTTACTCCGTTACGCCGCACTAGGGATTCGAACCGCTGACCTATCTGTTCAACAAGCTCAGTGTCTTAGTCACTGAGCAACCACGTCCCTCCTGCTATATATATGAATATATAATTCAACGGATTCCTGTTCAGCTGTTTTGCGCTTCAGGGAAGAACTACATTTTGTATAAATCTAGAAATATATCTGGCTATCATTATATGTCACTTGCATTGATATATAAGAGACTTGAATATGTAGCAACTGCTGATAACTTTATAAAGAGATTAATTTGATTTTTAATCTGATATAAAGTCCACTCATCTAGAGCACCAGTGATTAAATATGTCAGCCTTCACTAAGTTTTGAATCAATTTTCCATTTCTATTAAATTTCAGTAGTCCTTTAGAAACACTTTTTAAAATGTTGAACATAAATCAACAGCTAAGTTTTTCAGTTTATGCTGTTGGACTCAAAACCATTCACAATAAAGTATGTGGTTCTAACAATCCTTAGACCCTTTTTTAGAGCTAAAATTAAAAACAGATAACTTAATGCATAGAATCATAACAACTTAATCAAGTAAAAATTTAAGGCCTCTGGAATGTTCTGAAACTATAACTGAAACAACCTGTGTTTATTAATGGCTTTTTAGCCTTATAAAATGCTAATTTAAACCATTTTCCACACAACAGTAAATTCATGTGTTAGAGTAAGGTCAACAGTTGGATGACAAATATGCTTCAAAACTTACTGCCACCTCGTCTCCCTACACAAAATATACACTAATTTAAAGACTGTTACTCTAACAAACTTCCTGGCTTATAAAGGAGGTCATAAATTTCTATCTATCACAAGTTTCAGAAAAAAAAACCAATGAGCTACCCTGTTTCCTTGAAAATCAGATCTCCCTGGATAATAAGCCCAATTGGGCTTTTGATAAAGGTAAAGGTTCCCCTTGCATATATGTGCTAGTCGTTCCTGACTCTAGGGGGCGGGGCTCATCTCCGTTTCAAAGCCAAAGAGCCAGCATTGTCTGAAGACACCTTCGTGGTCATGTGGCCAGCACGACTAAATGCCTAAGGCTCATGGGACGTTGTTACCTTCCCACCAAAGTGGTCCCTATTTTTTCTACTTGCATTTTTACATGCTTTTGTTGGCAGAAGCTGGGACAAGTAATGGGAGCTTACTCCGTTACACCGCACTAGGGATTCGAACCGCTGACCTTTATGTTCAACAAGCTCAGTGTCTTAGCCACGGAGCCATCACGTCCCTCCTGCTATATATATGAATATATAATTCAACGGATTCCTGTTCAGCTGTTTTGCGCTTCAGGGAAGAACTACATTTTGTATAAATCTAGAAATATATCTGGCTATCATTATATGTCACTTGCACTGATGTATAAGAGACTTGAATATGTAGCAACTACTGATAACCTTATAATAAGCCCATTTGGGCTTTAGAGCGCATGTGCAAAAAAAAGCCCTCCCCAAAAATATTGCAACATAGCAGCAGCCATGAGGTGACCATGCTCACTGCCTCCTGCACCTCAAAAATAATAAGATCTCCCTGAAAATAAGGCCAAGCACTTATTTTGGGGGTAAAAAGAAAATAAGACCCTGTCTTATTTTGGGGAAAACATGGTACAACATTTTGGGTTAACTCTAAAATGTCAGCAGGAGCATCTAATTTAAAATCAGTGGTTCCAGCTCAATTAAAACATCATATCCAATCATACTTGGTTCTAAAGTTGTAGAGAATTGTAACCATGGCTTAAACTTTCAAATGTTAAGACTATTATTTTTAACCTGTTTTCATTTTGAATTTGTTTTTATATTCTTCCACGTAGAAGGACTCCAGACACACAGTAACGTTAAGATTCGTCAAGACGTGACACCAAGCCAACAGTGGGAATCATATTTCCGAAAGATCAAACCGTAACACGGGACACCAGTTAGGACTAGGATCGCCTACCAGCTGGCAATTTAATCTCCCACTACAGTACATCATAACGTGGATCTAATCAACTAACAGTCAGCATTACATTGGCATTAGGAAAGACTTAATGGAATTCAAGAGGGATCTGGAGTTGGCTCATTTGTGGGAATGTAATGATTCCAGGCTGGTTCCTCTCTTGACTCCATCCCCAGGCTCTACCTATAAGTGTTGAAACTAAATCAGTATGAATATTATTATAACTCACCCCAAGACATTTGGACCTTATTCTGGGGCCCATGTGGTTGTGGGCTGGGTGGGTCTGATAGGGTTCTTTTGTGTCCAGGGGGTGGGGGAGGGGGCTTCTTCTTAGACAGGGTAGAGCTGCCACTAGAGGCTGGAGTGCTTAATGGGAGAGTTGAAGGAGGGCATGTTGGACCTGTGGAGATAAACAAATATCTTCTTATCAACACAAAGATGGGTTAACACCAATACAGCACACAGGAAACTCAAAATCAGACAACAGGAAAATACAGCAAAGGACTGGGAGTGAAAACAACAATTGGCCATTCCAAAAAAAATGCAAAATTATTATCCTACTATTAACTTTTCCAGCAATTAGCAGTTAGACTTATATACCGCTTCATAGGGCTTTCAGCCCTCTCTAAGCGGTTTACAGAGTCAGCATATCGCCCCCACAGTCTGGGTCCTCATTTCACCCACCTCGGAAGGATGGAAGGCTGAGTCAACCTTGAGCCGGTGAGATTAGAACCGCTGAGCTGCAGATAACAGTCAGCTGAAGTGGCCTGCAGTACTGCACCCTAACCACTGCTCCACCTCGGCCCTTCTTGTGAAGGGAGAAGCAGATACATGTGGTAGAGACATACACATGGTTTCAGAGAGAAGGTAACACAAAGAAATTTAAGATATTAAGATGCAAGAAGAGAAGTTTACATATAATACCAAGTAAATCCACTGAATCCAAACTAGGTCGGTCACGGGGACTAGAGATTTAATCCTCGGAGCTTTCAGATTCATGCTTGAGCCCATCCTCAGAGAACTTCTCTCTCACCAGAATGGGTCTCATTCCCTTTGGGTGGGCTCCAGCAGGAGTCCAAAAGCTCGGAAGACAAAACCTCTGGTCCAGAGACCGACCCGGATTCGATCCTGCAACATTATTCAGGGACAGGTATATTTGTCTTTATTTGTAAATCAACAGACTTAAGTAAAGGTAAAGGTTCAACTCGCACATATGTGCTAGTCGTTTCTGACTCTAGGGGGCGGTGCTCATTCTCCGTTTCAAAGCTGAAGAGCCAGCGCTGTCCGAAGACGTCTCCGTGGTCATGTGGCCGGCATGACTAAACGCCGAAGGCGCCCAGAATGCTGTTCCCTTCCCACTAAAGGTGATTCCTATTTTTCTACTTGCATTTTTATGTGCTTTCGAACTGCTAGGTTGGCAGAAGCTGGGACAAGGAATGGGAGTTCACTCCATTCCGCAGTGCCAGGGATTTGAACCGCCAAACTGGTGACCATTCTGATCAGCAAGCTCAGCCACTAAGCCACCACGTCCCAATGGGCTGATATTAAACCATTATGAAATGTCTTTCAATATTAGTATTCAAAGATATTTCATAATAACATTCATTAGAATATTAAACCCATTATTCCAGCAGATGTACTTAAGAATAACTGAGTGCAACATATAAATACATTTAAGAATACAAATATTAAAACAAAAAAATCATCTCTGGCCTCAACCTTAAATTTTGGTAAAAGAGCTAATGCAAAGAGTGTTATTATTTAAATGGTGGTGATGTCCCATACAAATAATCTGCACTATGTTGAGTCTTAACAATAGAATAAGTTAGTTACTAATGTAAATCCCATTCATTAAAGTTGGTGATTAAGACTAGATCTGACTCACTGTTTACCAAAATAAACATTGGTATGAGTAAATCTAAGCAATAATTTAACTTATTATATCTAAGGTTAAATCTAAAAGAATAGTGTCGACAGCCAAAAGTATAGATTTAATACAGTAAAGGCCCCAAGTTCAAAACACTAACAAGCCAAGGAAAACAATGATTTATCATTGTGAAATACGACTATTCTTGATTATGCTATTCATTCTATGAATAGAATGTTCAACTATGTTGAACATTCTATTCAACTATGTTGAATGTCATTTCATATCTTTAACAAATGGATTTAGCAAGATCTAGTCTTGGAATAGATACGTTTCAACACTGGTATATCGGTTATTTGTTTTTATATTAATTTCAGTATATTTATATTTTTGCTTTGATTTATTCTTCCTCTAGAAAATAACTGGATGTAGGATTATAAGCAAATACATTACTACTACTACTACTACTACTACTACTACTACTACTACTACTACTACTACTACTTTAATGACCCCATAATCCCATGCATCGGGATGGAATCGGGGCATCTGAATGGAGCTGAGTGATTACTGGCTGGATGCCCTTCCTGACACCAATGCAGAGTTCACAGCAGATATATTCTCATTGTGCCCTGAGAGAGAAACATCTGCCTCTACCTAGGATCAAACTCACAGCCTCCTGATTGTGAGGTGGGAGCTCCACCTCTTGGCCACCATACCATTCAAGCAAACACATTAATGAAATAGATTTAATCAAACTATTCATTTTTGGGTAGTGTGCATACTAAGCAACAACACAGCATATACAGTATCTTCCTTCACTCTATTAAGCTTGATTAGCATTCTGATAAAGAAGTGCTAGTCAGGTTAAGCAACAGTGGTTTGTTAACCATAATCACCAGCTTCTTTGCATTGTCAATTAAACCATTTTATTTGAAACAAGGCAATGTTGATCGCCTGAATTACAGAATAATTAAATCAGATTAAATCTGTGTCCATTGCTCAAGAGGGAGCATGTATCAATTGATACGGGGGTTTTCACCTCTTTTAGGTGTCTGTCATAGTTGGACATGACTACAGTTGACCTTATGTAGACACTTCAGGGCCATCAAGCACTATAAAGCAAGATACCGTATTTTTCAGACTATAAGATGCACTGGAGTATGACCCACCATGATTTTGAAGAGGTAAATTAAAAAAAAAGAAACACACATTTTTGCACTCTGCAAGCCTCCCAAACCCTCTGCACGCCTCGTTTTTGCAAAAGGAGCAGAGTTTCAGTAGGCCAAAAATGCTGTATTTAGTGTATGAGACGCACCCAGATTTTCACCCTCTTTTTTGAGGGAAAAAGGTGCATCTTACACTCTGAAAAATACGGTAGTTCATTTATGAAAAGGATGGAAAGCTATGGGTTCAAATCACCATGGTTTATAGTAGGATGTGCAAAGGCAATCAATGAAGCTCTTTCTCCTTGATTACAATAAAGATTCCTTCAGATAAAATGTGTCTATAAAGGTTCTTTCGAACCCAAGCCTAGGTTTCAAGTTTGCTAGCCAAAGTTAAGCGGTCTCTGACTAAATTCAAAGCATTTCAAGAATGCTTTGAATTTAGTGTCAGCAGAATGATTTCCAAGAGGTGGCGCAGTGGTTAGATTGCAGTACTGCAGGCTACTTCAGCTGACTGCTAGCTGCAGTTCGGCAGTTCAAATCTCACCGGCTCAAGGTTGACTCAGCCTTCCATCCTTCCGAAGTGAGTAAAATGAGGACCCAGATTGTTGAGGGCAAGATGCTGAGTCTTTAAACTGCTTAGAGGGGGCTGTAAAGCACTATGAAGCGGTATATAAGTCTAAGCGCTATTGCTATAAGTGCTATATAAGTCATTGTCCAGAAATTTTGGAATTTACAACCTCAGTGAAATGCCCTCTAAAAATGTTACTCAGCTTTGTATAATACATAAAAGAAAAATAAGTTGTTTACATTTCTATAAATACGCTACTCATCACCAAGGTTCACCACACCATTTGAAAATCCTGTTCTTCCAGAAAGCTAAAATTAAACAGTTAGGTTTCTATAGGATTGGGGGCAAAACCGAAATCACGCCCCATTCCCGCCAACACTCACAGCAGCGCCGAACAAATACCTTTTCCAGCATTTCTTGGAGGAAGCGGGGGCCCATCCACAGTTGTTGGTGAAGTGGCAGAGTCGATGCTGCCAGAGACAAAAATCTGATGTGGGAAGGCACCGTAGGAGAGCCTCTGTTTGTCTCGTGGAGTGCTAAGACCCGGAATAGCCATTTTGTCTTGAGGGGAAATACTGGAAGAATGACAAAAACTCTGTGGTCTCGGAGAACGCTCTTTCTTAATCGGACTAGGCTGTGGGGACAAAAAAACAACACTTTTATCTCAAGGTGCCCTCTCTATTTAACTAGTAAAAGTCAAAACTTTCCAGCTGAAGGACGGGAAATGATGTTGTTGGGTAAATTACCGAGGCATGAACAGTGTTTTTCAGTTTTGTCATAGGAAGTTTCCTTATTTATTTCAGCGACGGGTACAATTTTGCATTATACATCTCGTGAGAGAGAGAGAAAATCTACTTCAAAAAAGACATTCTTGAGCTCATGGAAAGCTCATGAACTCTTCTAAACTCCCCCATGAATCTTAGAAGCGTAGAAGCTCTGCTTTCCCCCTCTTTTTGGGAGGCTCGTGGGAGGATGGTCCCTGTGATTGGTGCTCAATTGAAAACTAATTCAGGTAGCCCTTGACTTACAACCCAAATTTAAGCCCCAAGTTTTTGTTGTTAAGTGGGATAGTTGTTGTGAGTTTTGTCCCATTTTTAGATCTTTCTTGCCACAATTGTTAATGTTTAATAAATTTATACGCCACCCAATCCCGAAGGACTCCGGGCGGCTTACATAAAAACAATTTAAAAATACTAAAAAATTTAAAAAATAGAAAGACAGAGAAGTTAAAAAAAAACACAACATGCACTCAACCTTAGTGGGGCTGGACCTCATTCAAGAGGTCAACAGCCCCAGGCTGGAATAGCCAGGTCTTAATAGGCTTACGGAAGGCCGAGAGAGTGGGGAGGGTCCGGATCTCTGGGGGTAGATCGTTCCATAGGGCCGGGGCAACTACAGAGAAGGTCCTCCCCCGGGGGGGCCACCAGACGTCATTGTCTAGTCCAGTGTTTTTCAACCTTTTTGTGCAAAGGCACACTTTTTTCATGAAAAAAATCACGAGGCACACCACCATTAGAAAATGTTAAAAAAATTTAACTCTGTGCCTATATTGACTATATATAAAGTGTTTTTCCCACGGCACACCTTACACTGTCACGGCACACTAGTGTGCCGCGGCACAGTGGTTGAAAAACACTGGTCTAGTCGACGACACCCGGAGAAAGCCCACCCTGTGAGATCTTATCAGACACTGGGAGGTATGTGGCAGAAGACGGTCTTGTAGTTAAGTGAATCCCTGCAGTTGTTAAGTTAGTAACACATTCATTATACCCTACAATCTATGCATAGCTAGTTGTTAAGTCCCAAAGGTGCTTTTTTCAAGAGGCAACTGGACTTTCTGGTTTTTCTTTGAAGATGTTTCGCTTCTCATCCAAGAAGCTTCTTCAGCTCTGACTGGATGGTGGGGAATGGAAGGGTTTATATTCCTTGCAGACAGCTGGTCATTTGCATCCTTTTAGAGAGTCGTTGAGGCCACCTGGAGGTTTATTTGTGTCCTCGGAGTCACCTTAGTACAAATGGGGAGGCGCTTTCTTGTAGCTGTTGAAAGGACGGTTCTGTTCCATTCCTTCCATCCCCCACCAGCCAGTCAGAGCTGAAGAAGCATCTTGGATGAGGAGCGAAACATCTTCAAGAAAAACCAGAAAGTCCAGTTGCCTCTTGAAAAAAGCACCTTTGGGACAACCATGACCTGGATGATGGAGAATCTCCATAGACAGTTCTTAAGTGAATCTTCATTGACTCTGCTTGTCGGAAGGTCACAAGATCACATGACCCAGGCCACTGTAACCATCACAAATATGAGTCAGTTGCCCAGGGTCCAAATTTTCATCACGGGACCATGAGGATGCTGCAACGGCCATAAGGGTGAAAAATGGTCGCAAGTCACTTTTTTCAGTGTTGTTGCAACTCTGAAGGGCCTCTAAGTGGACTGTTGCAAACCGAGGACTACCTGTAATCCCCCCCCCCCATTCTTCTTTACCTTGTCATCGAGGTCATCGTCACTTTCATCCATTTCTTCCTGCCGAAGATTCCACTCGTATTCGACGTGAACGTGCGGATTTAGTTTCCCCACTTTGGCCTGGGAAAGCTGAAAGAACAGGTAATTCTAAAACGCTCGCCTTTTGCACTTGTGAAAAGCATATTCTCTTCTTGGCAGAGACATTTTGTACTAGATTGAAATGCCTGGCTTTGTTCTGATTGATGAAAATCCTTTGTGATTGTAAAAGACATTAAGAAATAAGGTAAAGGTAAAGGTTCCCCTCGCGCATATGTGCTAGTCGTTCCTGACTCTAGGGGCGGTGTTCACCTCCCTTTCAAAGCCGAAGAGCCAGCGCTGTCCGACGACATCTCCGTGGTCATGTGGCCGGCATGACTAAACACCGAAGGGGCACAGAACGCTGTTACCTTCCCACCAAAGTGGGTCCTTATTTTTCTACTTGCATTTTTACATGCATTCGAACTGCTAGGTTGGCAGAAGCTGGGACAAGTCACGGGAGCTCACTCCGTTACGCGGCGCTAGGGATTTAAATTGCCAAACTGCCGACCTTCTGATCGACAAGCTCAGCATCTTAGCCACTGAGCCACCGTGTCCCCACTAAATTAAGAAATAAAGCATGGTAAACTTTCTCATGCAAGGGTTCACGCTTTCATCATCATCTTCTTTTAACGAACCCATAATCCCTTGCGGGGTGGAGTCTGGGCAACTGAATGGAACAAGTAGAGTGTTTTAAGGCTGAAAAAGAACAAAATATCAGTCTGGAATCTCTGTCTGCAGCCGATTCATCCCATTCTACGTGTGCAAAAGAGAGAGGGAGGGAGAGGGAAGGAGAAACAAATGTTCATGCAAATTTCCCCTTCTCATCTTTTAATTGTAGACAAGCATGATTTTCTTACCAAATCTTCACACTGGATAGCTTTCTGTCTCTTCGCCGTGTCCAGGGCAGTTTCGCCAGCTTGATTTACTGCAAATTGTCAGGATAAAATTAAACTATCAAACTTTGCAATAAAGTTCAATATTCATTCACCGTTAAAAAGGAAAAAATGCAATGAAAATTGTACTGAAGACAAATTATTTTTTTAAAAAAGTTTTTTAAATTTATTTTCCATTTTAAAAAATATATAAACATTTCATCTCTCCTTAAAAAAAGTTTTATTTATTTATTTTCCATTTTTTTTAAAAATAGAAACATTTCATCTCTTAAGCTTAAGCAGTGTGTTGTCTGGGTACAAATATTTCTGTGCAACATCCTTCCACAAATTATATACATTGAACAATTATAGCATTCATTTCCTTCATAACATATCTCCTAATAAAAATACAATAACAACATTAAATATAATTATTCTCATCATACTCCTGTTATCAGTTGCCATTTTATTCTTATCTCTATCTTAATATATGTTCTGTTCTTCTTGTAAGGCAAATTCCCTCTATGTCTAACCACACTTAGCCAAATAAGTTATATATATATATATATATATATATATATATATATATATATATATATATATATATATATATATATATATATATATATATATATATATATATATATATATATATATATATATATATATATATATATATATATATATATATATATATTACGAGCCGATTGACAGATGATGGAAGCAGTTAGCTTACCAGGGGTTGTGACTCTAAATATATACCTTCTTCCCTGGCTTCGCTGATAACGGATAAGAGCCTGTGGCCTAATGGCTAAGATGTCTGCCTAGTATGTAACATAGCCCAGGTTAAAATCCCAGTAAGGGTATGGCTAGCTGATGAGAGCTAAATAGCTTGAAATAGATCTATACTAGTCTCTCTTTATTTATGTATCAGCACAAATAAAACAAAAAACAAAACACACACAGACACACACACACACACACATATATAAAACTACAGGAAGGAGGCACTGTGGATTCGTTGCTTTTCCTTTCCAAAAGTGACCTCCAGAAAAAGTGGAATGAGGCATGACCAGGAGGGGAGAGGCCCCAGTGTATGAGACCCAGGGAGTGGAGCATGTAGTGCCTCATGGGGTGGAGGAGCTCAGGGCAGGGCCACATGGGAGATGGGGAGGTGCTGCAATGCAGGCTGAGGCCTGTGTCAAGCTTCCAAGGGTCTCCCCCACTCCTGTGCACACCTCATGCTCCGTTTAACAACCCATGGGGTCACTAGACTACTGCAACAGGGCCAGTGGTCATTAAAATGCGATCATATGAGTACCTCACTTAACAACCATCACAACTTACAACTGGTGAAATTCTCTGAAGTCTGCTACTGGTTTGCTTGCGCGCGCATGCACGGCGAACTTTTTTTCCTTTTTTAAAGCATTTTTTTTGCTACCGGTTCGGGTGAAGCGGCCCGAACCGGTAGCATTTCACCCCTGCTTACAACCATAATTCTGGGCTTAATTGTGGTCGTAAGTTGAGGACTACCTGCAATTAGAATACATGGAAATTTATATGTGAGTCAGAAAGGCCACACTTCAGAAGAACAATACAAGATATTTTTCGAAGATGGAATTGGCAAAACGAAAATCATGTTTTGCTTTGGACCATGTGAGCAAGTAGGCACAAACTAGGTTCTTGATTACCGGTGTAAAAACTAGATAGGGGAATCAAAGAAACAGAATTACAAATTATGGTCCTTCCCATATTATATTTCATTTATGAATGTTGGGACCGCACTTGAAAACTGTTCATTATTCAACCCTTTGATCAAGGGCATCTTATTTTAATGTTAGCTTCAAAAGCAGTGACAGCTGAGGTAAATCATCAAAGGCCTAACTGAAATATGAACAAAATGCAAATTGAGGATCATCAGGAGATTGCACATTGGGAAAAGCTTTTTAGGGTAATTACTAGAGGAATATTGATAATTACTTCCAGTCAAATGTGCCTATTTTATAGTGAACTAGCTGACAACCCGGCATTGCCCCAGTATTTATTTATAAGGGCAAAATGTCCGGACCAAACATAATCTTTAATGTTGGATTTTCCTCCTTACCAAAGGGAGCCCCCTTGTGGAGTATTATGAAGCTGTTACCATGGCAACTCCACTGCGCTGTACAGTAGAAGCTATTTTTACAGCAGGTACAGTAGAAGACATTTTAAGGCACAACAGGCTGTGTCTTAACAGAGTACATACCCCAAGGGGTTTTAGGGGTGTCTTACCCCCACAATATTTGTTTCCAGATAGTAAGTCATCTGTGTACCAAGTTAAGCTGGAACACACACACACACAAAGCCTTTATATATACATATAGATACATACATGCATACATACATACAGAGAGAGAGAGGGAGGGAGGGAGGGAGGGAGGGAGACAGAGAATATTTAAAGTATATATTCACAGACACAGGGACATGCAGTCGGGGGAAGGAGGGGAGGCAGAGCCTCACCACTGTCATCATGAAAAGAAAAAAAATTGTAAAAGGAAAAAGGCAAGAGCTGAGGTCAGGTTGAGCTACTTGTTGCCAGTCACCGTGGATGACTCTGCTTAGTGCTGAACTGTTTAAAAAAGCCTCTTAAAAAGCGCTCTCTACAGGAGGAGGCAGGAGAACGATGTGTCTCATCTAGTCTGACTTTAGGTGTTTTGGTAAAACATTTTATTTTTATTTCATTTTCATTTTCATTTTATACAATCACTTATATACTGTGCATAAAAAAAAAGAAAAAAGGAAAAGAAAAAAAACAAAAAAAAAAAACCCCCACATAACACTTCATTCCCCCATACACCCTCTCCTCTCCCCCTCCAACTTTCCTTTCACCCCTCCAGCATTCCCCTCCTACTTCCCTACCCCCTCAGACATCTCCCCCTCCCTCCATTTCACCCTCCTCACATTCCCTCTCACTCCCTCTTTACTTCTCCCTTCTCTTTCCCTCTTCTCCTCACTTTGGTGTATTCATACAATTCAATTTGTTTTTTACAATAAAAGTAGAGAAAGAAAAAAAGAAAAAAAAAAAGAAAAACGAGCCACAGTATACTAGTGAATTCTTATTGTTCTAAGGATTGAAACTGTAATTCCCCCCTCCCCCCTCCCCTCTATAATCCCCCCTCCCTAACCCCCTTACGGCTTCGCAGGTCCCATGCCCGGCATAGTTCTTTAACAAGCATTTGAGTATAATAAGGTCAGCTAACTTTAAAATTAAAAAAATAAGATAAAAATGAAGCCAAAAAGAAAAAGGAAAAATAATAGAAAATAAAAAATAAGAAACAAAAAAGAAACACCCACACTCACACACAAAAAGAAGAAAGAAACAAAAAGGGTCAATAAACCCACTACGTTAACACAGCTTCCCATTATCTGTAAATCTTAAACAATGTAATTCATTCCAAATTTCGATTATTTTGCTACTTGCAGGGTTTCAAACTATATTAGAACCAGGTAAGTTGATCAATTAGAATTCCCCAACTAAAAATCTCCTTGCTTTGTCTATCTATTCAAACCTTTAATTTATCTCTTTTTTATCCAGGTATCCAAACCTTTCTATAACACCATTAACTCAAATACTTCTTTCATTTTTCATTTCCAACACCTCCCTTTCTATCCTTACCCACCTCCACATATAAATTTTTTACCTTCCACCCTGCCTTTATCCATATCCACATATATATTTTGTCCACATTCCTTGCTCCTCCCATGTTTACTCCACTTTCCTGAAGATTCTCCGACCAATCTTTCTTAACCTTATATTGATATAGCAGCTCAAACAAACATCAGCTTGCGTTCTAGCCCCAAGTAATCTAATTACACTTTCGCTGCCCTTCCCTCTCCCACACACCTCCCAACTCCGTTCGTTCCAAACCGCAACTCAAAAAGATCACAATTTCCACTCTCTTCGTCTAAGAAAATAGTTCATGCACGATTAGAGTTAGAGTTCAGACAAAACTTCTGTACAATATATGTCCACAATCAGCAACGCTTCTTTCAGTCTCCATGTCTCATCATCGATATGCCACTTTTCCATTTTATCCCAGACGGAAATCATAAAGCTTTAAAAACATCGCTTAGTCTTTATTCTTTAGTCTTCTGCCCTTCCGGAAGAGGAAAGCAACACGCTCCGCCTTGTAGCCACGTGTCTCGCTGTTTGTCTTCTCCTTCTCCCTGTCTCTCCCCAGATCCGGATGAATCAGGAAGTCCCGCCTTCAGAGTCTCGTAGTAAAATTTTCGGGCTTCACAGACGGAGTTAATGCGGTATTTTTGGTTACCAAATGTAACTGTAATACCAGCTGGGACTTCCCATCTGTATGAAATCTGAGAGTTTCTGAGTTCTTCGGTTAAGAAAGCATACTGTCTTCTTGTTCTTAACATTTGAAATGGTATCTCCTTAAAAACAATCAAGTCGTCCCCATCAATTCTCAACCTCTTTCCGTAGAGCCTCTGTGTTATCTCATTTCTAGATTCCCTTGTGGTAAAGTATATTATTATGTCCCTCGGAAGCTGTCGCTGTTTTGCTACCCAAGAATTCTGGCGGTAAATTCTTTGAATCTGCCAATCAAAATTAAGTCCCGGACTTCCCACCAAGCGACTGAAAGCCTCAAAAAATGTCTGTTTCAAATTCTCCTGTTGGTTTTCACGCAGTCCTCTAACACGTATAGCAAAGGCAGTCTTGTTATAATTTAATTTGACAAGTTCTTTTTGGGCAGATTCAATTTCCTGTTCTAACGTTTGAATTTTTGATATCAGATTAAGGTTAGTTTCTTCCAAAAGTTCCAATTTGTCCTCCGTTTCAGCAATATAATCTGTCATGACTGTCATTACTCCGATCATATCCTGCTTTGCCTGAGCAATTTTAGCATCAAATTGATCAGATAAATCCGAAATCAGTTGATTAATCTCCTGTCTGAAATCATTAAGCGTTTTGAGAAGGAATTCTTGTGTTAGCAAGTCTCCCGTGGAGGGTGTAGGAGACAAGGGTAGCGGCTTCATAGCAGTTTTATTATCAAGGAAGCGCTTCTGTTTAGGTTTGGGAGCCATTCCAGAATAAAAATAAAAGACAAGCAATCAAGCGAGCCAAAAATCAAAGTCTGTGCTCCCCTCAGTTAATCTTTTAGCAATTAGTACGGAGAAGCTTTCAGGAGGGTAGGGTCAGCTAGCTGCGTCAGATCAAACACAAAAGCTACAAGATCGCCATCTTGTGACGCAGCTAAAAAAAGAAAGGGAGCCTTTTGCGAAATTGAAGCTGGTATTTTAAATGGTAATAGAAGAAGTTCCTCGGGAATAGTCCCCGCCCGGATTGGCTTTTAAATAGCTTAGCTTTGTCCTGGGGGGGGAGGCAATCTGCCTAGGCTGCAAAAAAGGCAGCGCGGAAAACTGGCCGGAGTAAAGGCTCAGCTAATGTTGAACCTCTTCTCCATTCACAGCAAAAAGAAAAGCTATGAATTACAAAGAGATCCTAACGACTGACCTTCTCCCTGCCCCTTTCTGCCAGAAAGGGGAGATATCTATAGATCTTATAAGATATACGAACCAGAGTCCTGGCAGGAGCTTTATTGAGCTCCCGACGGCGGCAGCTCCTCCCCTCGAAGCCCTGACTTTAGGTGTTTTATGATCACTCGAGTAGAGTTAAGCAAGGGTTAAAAGCCTAAAAATTCCTGACGTAGGCGAGGCACGTCATTCTCCTGCCTCCTCCTGTAGAGGGCGCTTTTTTAGAGGCTTTTTTAAACAGTTAATCAGAGTCATCCGTGGTGACTCTGGCAGCAACTAGCTCAGCCTGACCTCATCTCTTGCCTTTTTCCTTTTACCTTTTTTTTTTCTTTTCATGATGACAGGCAAGAGCAGAGTTGAAATCCTCTCTGAAACAGCTGGAAAAGGTACGTGTGGGTCGGAGGGAGGGGGAGGAATTCAAACTTCATCCTCAAGTGTAGTTCCCTCCCCAAGTGTAGTTTGATTGCAGGAAGAGCCACGTTGCCTTTTCAAACACACACACACACACACACACACACACACACACCTGGATAAAACTATGTAAGCCCAGCTTCACTGATTACAAGTTTGAAAAGGCAGTGTGGCTCCACCTGCAATCAAAGGCTCAGATCGGCTCCAATCCAACTTCTGTGTTTGTGTTCGTTTGAGAGAGAGTGAGTGAGAGAGGGAAGGAGATAGTCCAATCCAACTTCTCTGTGTGCATGTATCTGTTTGAGAGGGGGGGAGGGAGGGAGGGAGGGAGGGAGGAGGGGGAGGGAGAAGAAAAAGAATGAAGGAAACATTTTAGCAAAGGAGAAAAACAAATGCTGTCGCTTTAAATAAGAACTGAGCATGCCCGGCTGTGGAATTCCGGGAGTTGAAGTCCACAAGTCTAAAAAAATTTGAAATCCACCACTGTGTCAGTGCCTCACCAGCCATAAACCTCACCGCACATCATTGCACAGACACACACAGATGTATGTGGGTCTGTGAATATATACTTCCAGTACTTTTTATTGACTAATAGTGAAGAGAACATACTCACCTATATGCAAAGTTGGCTTCCCCTTCAAAACCAACTTCAAACACTCTGGCTTGTTATATATACTGCAATAATGTAGAGCTGTATTCCCCAACACTGTTTGCTTATCCAGGTTTCCACTAAAAAAATAAAGGAGAAAAAAAATCCTATATTAGTTTGTTAAATCATGGATTTAACATTTGGGATATGCAGTACATATCCATGAATTCATTTTAATTTGTAAAAAGTGTATAATAGATGCGAGCCACAATGACTATGAAATGTGGAGATTCTTCAGGTAGGCCTCGGCTTACAACCATTCATTCAGTGAATATTCGAAGTTGCACTGAAAAAAAAAAGCAATTATTACCATTTCTCACATTTTCACGATCTTTGCAGCATCCCCATGGTCACATGATCAAAATTTGGAAGCTTTGCAACTGTATTTATGACAGTTGCAGTGTCCTGGGGTCCTGTGATCATTTTTTGCAATATTTTGACAAGCAAAGTCGATGGGAGAAGCCAGTTTCTCTTAACACCTGGGTTATTAACAACTGCAATAATTCACTTAACAACGGAGGCAAGAAAGGTCGCACGTTGGGGCAAAATTCACTTTAAAACTGTCTTGCATAGCAACAGGAATTTTAGGCTTGATTGTAATGGTAAGTCGAGAACCAGCTACCTATTCAACACCAAGAGCCAAGCAACACTCACCCCCAGCTGACCAATGGAAGAATGTGCCAGTTCTTAAGTCAATGTCCCCATCTCTGTTTTCTTACCAGTCCTGTGGTACCCAAAATCTCCTCACCCCACTCTCTCTCTCTCCTTAAGGGAAATAAAATCAGCACTTGGCTTCCTCCTCCTGCTCCCCCTGTATTCGCTTTGTCTAATGACTTCATTTATCTATCTGTCATATCTATAATCATATCTGTCTGTCATCTCTTTCTCTCTCTCTCTCTCATCTGTCTGTCTATCAATCTATGTCCTATCATATCTGTCTGTCATCTCCTTCTCTCTCTCTCTCTCTTATCATACCTGTCATCCATCCATATCTATCTATCTATCTATCTATCTATCTATCTATCTATCTATCTATCTATCTATCTATCTATCTATCATCTATCTATCTATCATGTCATATCAGTCATCTCTCTCGTGTATGTGTGTCTGTCTGTCTGTCTGTCTATCTATCTACTATCTATCATGTCATAACATATCTGTCATCTCTCTCGTGTCTGTCTGTCTATCATCTATCTATTAGCTATTTATCATGTCATCTCATATCTGTCATCTCTCTCATGTCTGTCTGTCTATCTATCATCTATCAATCTATTAGCTATCTATCATGTCATATATCTGTCATCTATCTCATGTCTGTCTGTTTGTCTATCTATCATCTATCAATCTATTAGCTATCTATCTATCATGTCATATATCTGTCATCTATCTCATGTCTGTCTGTTTGTTTGTCTGTCTGTCTGTCTATCTATCTATCAATCATCTATCTATCTATCAATCATCTATCTATCTATCTATCTATCTATCTATCTATCTATCTATCTATCTATCTATCTATCTATCTATTATCTATCTATCTATCTATCTATCATCTGTCTATCTGTATATCTATCTATATAATCTGTCATTCCATCTCTTTCTATCTACCATTCTGTGTTTCCCCAAAAATAAGACATATTAAGAACATCTTATTTTCTTTTGACTCCCCAAATGTTACTTGGGCCTTATTATCGGGGGGGGGGGGCGAGGGGGTTATTGGTTTGGGGTTGATGGGTGGCTGCTCTCTTGCAAGCAGGCGCCCGAAGACCTGGACACAGCCTGTCGCAGCAGCGCAACAAAGCCACCATGAGGTGACCACGCTCATGAGCAGCCGCCCGGCAACCCCCCTTTCCAGCTGGGCAGAGCGCCACTCACCGACCCAGTAATATCCCAAAGGTGCTAAGCTGCATGGTGCTCTGCCCGGCTGGAAAGGGAGGTTGCGCGAGCACCTGTTCCGCCCCAGCTCATGTGCCTCCCAGCCTCATCATGCCCTATGCCATCTCTCCCTGCAGGGCCAGGGCACCGCTGCCGCCATGCTACCTCCGCCGCTGTCATTCTCCGAGCATAACTGGCTTCCAAACTCCGGAGATCCGCTGCCGAGTCTTCCGGCAGCGGCCGCTCTGGGACTACGCTCTATGGTTGTGGGCTGGCTGTGGGAAGACTCTTTGTCTCACCAGAGTGAGGCTGCGGCGGCATCCTGGCCCTGCAAGGAGAGCTGGGCCAGGGCATGGTGAGATTGGCAGGCACGCGAGCTGGAGGCAGTATCCCAAAGATGTCAAGCAATGTGAGCTCCTTTGCCCCCCCTCCTCCCAGCTCCTGCATCTTTGTGCCTTCGGGATATCGCTAGGTTGGTGAGTAGCGCTCTGCCTGGCTGGGGGGGGGGGGGCTGTCCAGGGGGCTTATAATTGGGGGAGGGCGTATATTTTTGCCCACAGGAAAAATATGGCATGGCCTTATTATCCGGACATGTCATAATTTTGGGGAAACACGGTAACTATCATTTTTAAGAACTGACCATCTCCTTCACAGAGGGACGCTGGAAGATGTACAATAAATATCGAAAGCATAAAAAACAGAATGTAAAATTGAAAAGAGGCCAGAAATGTTAGAAAGGAAGAGGGGAGAACTTTCAGGGTGCTAATCAGCCCCACGGCTGTGTTTTTATCTGCTTGGCCAAGCAAGGGGAGAGACCCATGTTTTTACTCATTTGCAGAAGGGCCTACCCCACCAAGGCCAGGGGAGAGGAGAGTGTGCACCCTGAGCTATGCATGTGATTACACCGTACAAGTCAGGGAGGCAGTATTTTTATGCTTTATATGCCACCGTAAAAACAAAGAGCTCTCACCAGTTTTGTACAAGGAAGTCGATCAGATGGAGTGTGGTGTGATCAGCAGTCCGGACTGCAAAATGAAGAGCAGTTTCACCTGGCTCCTAAAGACAGAAAAAAAAGATGAAAATTAGCAGCTCTGGGAACATTTGTGTCCTCACAGAATAACAGAGTTGAAAGGGACCTCAGAGGTCTTCTAGTCCAACCCCCTGCTCAGGCAGGAAACCCTATAGTACCATTCCAGACAAATGACTGTCCAATCTCCAGTGATAAAGTCACAGCAGAACTGATAAAAAGCGAGTTACGACCAGTCCTCACACTTATGACTGTTGCAGCATCCTGGGGTCACGTGATCCTCATTTGTGACCTTCCCAGCTGGCTTCCAACTAGCAAAGTCAATGGAAAGAAGCTGGATTCACTTAATGACCTTGTGTGTCATTTAACAAATGGGGTGACTCACTTAACAGCCATGGGAAAAAAACTCATAAAGTAAAAGCCTATTTAAACTGCAGTGTCTCTGTATGCTGGTTTGTGTGTTCTCCAACACAACTCTCACAACACTTTGCTGAACGTACTCGCTCTCCCAACAGGGAGCTTACCTAACACCACCTCTGATTACAAAACACATTACAAAACCACATTACAAAAAAGGCGTTGAGACTTTGGAAAAAGTGCAGAGAAGAGCAACTCAGATGATCAAAGGCCTGGAGACAAAACCATGTGAAGAATGGTTGCAAGATTTGGATTGGCTAGTCTAGAGAAAAGAAGGACTGGGTGTGGGGGGGACATGGTAGCAGTATTCCAGTATTTGAGGGGCTGCCACAAAGAGGAGGGGGTCAATTTATTCTCCAAAGCAGCAGAGGACAGGAGAAGAAAGAATGCATGGAAACTAATCAAGGAGAGGAGCAACCTGGAATTAAGGAGAAACTTCCTAACCAGTGAGGACAATCAACCAGTGGAACAGAAGTTTGCCTTCAGAAGTTGTAGGTGGAGGTTTTTAAGAAGAGACTGGACAGCCACCTGTCTGAAATGGTATAGGGCCTCCTGCTTGAGTAGAGGGCTGGACTAGAAGACCTCCAAGGTCCCTTCCAGCTTTATTCTGATTAAAACAGCATGACTATAATGCAATCCTCGTTCTTCTTTATTTAGCTTTTCTTTGGGCGCATGTGTCTCTCTCTTAAATGTATGCAAATTCAGATCCTTAGTCAGAGATCTCACCTGTCCAGGATCTAAGAGTGGTTCCATTAGCTCGACTCCTTCCGCGTAGACTTGAAGTAGTGCAAGTAAATCCCTGGATCGAACGGCCTCTAGTAGTTCATTCAGCTTAGCTGCCGCCGACACGCAGGTCTTTCTGGAGTACTTATGATCAACATATTTAGCAGTAATGAATTCTTTGCGGGCAGTCCTGAAAAAAAAACCGAACAAAAGCAAAAACATTAACAGACTGCTTTTTTACAGAAATGACCTTGTTCAAAGTTACATTTCAGACCAGACCTTCGGTTTGACGGAGGAAACATGGAGGGGTGCAGCCTGCCAGAAATGGGTCATGGAAACAAGCAAAGCCCCATCGATGGGATGCAGGCCGCACGCGAAACAACGCCCCCACCGGTTTGCGGAAAAACCTCCCTCTGCGGAACCGGTCCCTAGTGCCCGAAAGGTTGGGGGCCGCTGATGTACAACATGCAGGTAAATTTGATAAGTAAATAATAAAAACGGTCTTGGTTTTTATGCTTTAATGACAGGGGTGTCAAGCTCGATTTCACTGAGGGCCACATCAGGGCTGTGTTTGACCTTGGGGGGCCCTGGGTGAGCGTGTTGGGGGGTGCCTGTGGTGGCCCGAGTGCTCTGCCAGCGAAAACAGGCTCCCGAGCTCCATTTTTGGCTGGCATGGGCTTTGTCAGTGAAAACGGAGTTCGGGAGGGCAGTAGCCTTCCCAAGCTCCGTTTTTCACTGGTAGAGGTACTGCGGGCAGGTCCTTCACTGTTCCCAGGGCAGCCCTGTGGGCCAAATCTAAGCACCTTGTGGGCCGGATCCACCCTCTGGGCCTTGAGTTTGACACCCCTGCTACCCACCACCCCAGTGGTGGGTTCTGGATCCCGTTCCAACCGGTACGCTACGGTTGGAACGGGCCCAGAGGTGTCTACATGGACGCGCGTAGTGTGTGCATGTGTCTTAGCGCCTCCGTGACCCTCCGTGACGCTCCAGCTGCTCTGCACAGCAACACGCAGGCACTGTATTTGCCATGTGTATGCACGGAAGTCTTAAAAGACAGATAGGTAGCTCGGGCAGGCGGGTGGGCCCTATGGAGTACTGTACCGGAACGGTATCCGGTGCTCTGGTACGCCCGAACCAGGGCGTACCGCCTGCAACCCACCACTGCACCACCTAGAATAACTTGAGACGGCCAGCTACAGAAATCAAATAAACAAAAAAACATACCCAGAAAACCTACAGAAGGGTCCTGAAGCAGCCCCCCCCTCCAATTTTGCAGCTTTCAGAAGAGCATCAGAGGAACATGTCATTCCCAAATGAAGTCTTTGATGATTTGAACAAGCCTAATAGCTGCAAATTATGCTTTTTGGGTTACTTACATATCGCTTGATGGAGTGGGTTTTGGAGACGGAGTCGGTAAGTTTCCCTCCATAATGTCATTAAAACTATTATTCCCTATATTCTTGGCCAGCTAAGAAGGAAACAAAAAGAAAAAAAAACATGCAATTAAACATATGCCATTAATCTAAGACTTTTCAACCACAATATACACTATATTGTATTTTAAGCCTATTTGATGTTCAAAAACTATCCTTCAACACAATTTTATAAATACTGAGAGATTGAAAAGCAATTGCAAGACTTCATTGTCTATGTCAGTGATGGAGAACTTTTTCGGCACACTGCCCAAACCAGAACCCGCATGCATGCATGCACACCAGAGCACTGTGCTCCATCGTGCTGGTGCTGTACACTCCGTGCGCATAAGCGCCGAAGAGCTCAAATACAGGTAAGGAGGGTGGGCAGGCGGGTGGTCCCTCCGGAGCTCCGGAACAGTACCAGGTGCTCTCGGCAGGTACCAGTACCCTCATACCGGGGCGTACCTCCTGCAACTCATCACTGCCATAGACATTTAGCCTCTGACAACAGAAGCATGTTCCAAGTGTGGTCCAAAGGTACCTTCTGCAGATCCTAAAAGCCGTAAAGTTTTGTAAAGGGAGATGCGTTCCCTTACATTGTTAATGCCTAAGCAATTGAGGAGGCAGGAGATTAAAGAGCTGAAGAAGCTTCTTGGATGAGAAGCGAAAGGTCTCCAAAGAAAAAAAAAGAGAAAGTCCAGTTGCCTCTTGAAAAAGCACCTTTGGGACAACCATGACCTGGATGACGGAGAATCTCCACAGGCATTCAGCACGTTAAATTGTACCTCCTAAACAACTGGGAAATTGCTAAGATATTTTGGTCAGGCAATTGAGTTAACACTCCTACACACTAATTACAGGACCAGAATTCCCTGGAACACCCCAAACTGACTCAACTCCAGATTGAACATAAGATTTCTGAAGAATTATCAATGCAGAGTCAGTTTGGTCTAGGGGAAGAGACAGTTTGATCTAGTGCAGGGTTGTCCAACCATGATCATTTTAAGACATGTGGACTTCAACTCCCAGAATTCTCCAGCCAGCTATGTTGGATGAGAAATTCTGGGAGTTAAAAGGCCAAAGATCATAAAAGTTGTCAAGGTTGGATATCCTTGGTCTAGTGGTTAAGGCATCAGGCTAGACTGGGAGTTCACAAAAGGGTGAGTGACTTTGGACCAATCACTCTATGTCTCAGCTCACCTCACCTCATTAGTGTCAAGACTACTATTTTGAGACAAGGCAGGACCAAAATACAGTACACAGAGGTTTTGTCTTTCAAACAGTGGTTTATCTACAAGACATATCTATCTATCTATCTATCTATCTATCTATCTATCTATCTATCTATCTATCTATCTATCTATCTATCTATCTATCTATCTATCTATCTATCTAGCCATCCATCCATCCATCCATCCATCCATCCATCATCTATCTATCTATCTATCTATCTATCTATCTATCTATCTATCTATCTATCTATCTATCTATCTATCTATCTACCTACCTACCTACCTACCTACCTACCTACCTACCTACCTATCATCTATCTATCTATCTATCATCTACCTATCTACCTACCTACACATACACATACACACTAGGCAAAACCAGGCAATCAATCAATCTTCAACTCTTAACACTGAAGCACACAGGGGGAGAGAAACCGTCCTCACAGGCCTCTCTTATTTAGACATCCTCTTAAAGTGATAACTCTCTGCTGAGGTAATGATGATTTAATAGCTGACCGGCTGCTGTAAGGCTGTAGACTGAGATGCTGCAATGAGAGTGAGTCAGCAGAGTTATCACTTTAAGAGGATGTCTATATAAGAAAGGCCCTGGGAGGGTGGTTTCTCTCTCCCTGTGTGCTTCCGTGTTATAGTTGAAGATGTATTGATTGCCTGATTTTGCCTAGCAAGTGTATGTATGTATGTATGTATGTATGTATGTATGTATGTATGTATGTATGTATGTATGTATGCTTATATATGTGTGTGTATATGTGTGTGTTGCAATTGTGCTGATAAATAAGTAAAGGGAGACTAGTATAGATCTATTTCAAACTATTTAGCTCTCATCAGCTAGCCATACCCTTACTGGCAATCGAACCTGGGTATGGTTGGTCAGTAAGGGTATGGCTAGCTGATGAGAGCTAAATAGCTAGAAATAGATCTATACTGGTCTCCCTTTATTTATTTATCAGTACAACTGCAACACAAATGTAACAAATGTAACAAAGGCAACATTAAAAAAAATGACTTTCTGCCTGGATGGCTCCCAGAGTGAGTCGATAGACAGAAAAGGGAAGCAATATGCTCCCTCCCATATTTGGGCATATCAGGGGTTGTGACAATACACACACACACACTCCCATACACATAAAATTAGTGTGGTTGTTGTGGGGAAAATAAAAGGAGGAAAGAGCAATAGGTTTGTTTGCTACCTTGAGTTACTTATAACAATAATAAAGGTGGAACATAAATGCTAGTCTGTCAACTTTTCCCCTTATAATTACAGCAAGTGGATAATACGTATTTCATAAAGCTGTTTACCAAGAGTTCGGATGTTCCCAATTTGTCCAGTTCTAAAGATTGGATTCGAGAAATATGAACACCCATTTCTCTGTGTATTCCGGAACATTCTATACAGGTTAAAATGCCCAGGTTAGTGGAAAGCCAAGTTGGATCTGAAGAAAATGAAAAATAGATAAGAACAATGTTGAAAATCTTTTTTAAAAAAATATCTTCAATAACGACGACTTTGGGTACAGATTATCCTTGACTTATGACCAATGGATATGAAATTTCCATTGCTAAGCGAGATAGTTGTTAAGTGGGTTTTGCCCCGTTTTATGACCTTTCTTGTTATTAAGTGAATCACTGCAGTTAAGTTGGTAACACAGTTTTAAAGTGAATTTGGCCTCCCCGTTGACTTTGCTTGCCGGAAGATCACAAAAGGAGATCACGTGACCCCAGGATGCTGCAATCCATCATAAATATGACCTAGTTGTCAAGCGCCTGAATTTTGATCATGTGACCCTGAGGATGCTGCAGCGGTCGTAAATGGGAAAAATGGTCATAAGTCACTTGTAAGTTCAGGACTAGGTATAGTTTATTGTAATTGCAAATACCTAATGCTTCTTCATACGTCTGTTAAACTTTAGACTGTGTATCCAGCAGTGGGATTCAGCCGGTTCATGCTGGTTTGAGCGAACCGGATATTCATTTTCCAGTTTGAGGAACCGGTAGTTCTGATGACCGGCTGGCACTGCCCCTACCATGCCCCTCCCTCCCCCTCCCCGGAGTCCACACGTGTTCCATTATGGCTCCCAGGTAAGTGCAGGGAGGCCTCCAAAGCCCAAAACGGGGCACGGGGTGGGTGGGTGCGGGCGCCCCATGGCTCATTTTCACTCCCAGGAGGCTACAGGTCCAAAACGGGGTGGGGTGGGGGAGTGATGTTTTTGCTTCTGGGGGAGTGCAGGGGACCGAGTGATGCCTGTCACACCCCCTGATCATGCCCACCATGGCCACACCCACCCAGCTGGTCAAATTAGTGCAAAGAACTTGTTGCTAAATTAGTTGAATCCCACCACTGTGTGTATCCAAACACATCTTAGGAACAAACTACACATGGTCACAAACTACCAACTCTGTGAGTTGGGCAGCCATTTTTTTTTAATAAAGAGAAAGGTACAAGACCAACCACATGGCATACCCTGCCATTTATCAAAAATATTTCAGAAGCAGTAGAATGCAACTTCCGAGACCTACAAGTGGGCATTGCATACAACCCAGAGGCTACCATATAAGGGCAAATGATGTATTGCAAATATCTTTTGGAGGTGGAAGATATTTCTTATGTAATCTACCAGATCTCCTTCATGGACTGCCTCTGTGATCATGTTGGACAGATGAGGAAGAAGCTAGTCACCAGATTGCAAAAACACAAGCGGTCAGACGAGGACACCTGAACTCATTGGTAGATTCACCTTGCAATGAACAAGGACATCCATTCAATTTCACAGCTACTAAGATTGTTGGCAGAGCAGGTACAAAAATAGCCAGGGGAATGGTTGAAGCCTGGGAAAGAGGCCCTTTATCAGTCAACAGGAATGCTTATATATCATCAGCTTATCAGGTACTTAGGAGCCCAAGGAAACAACACTGCTGGATCTACTTGCCTCAGGGGTTATGTTTGCTATCGGTGTATTACTTGGAACTTTGACACAGCCAATGGCTTAATACTTGGCCATCAACACCCCAATCAATGAACAAAAAGCCAGACACAATGGAATAACCCAAAGGACACATTCCGCAGGGACAGAAGTTCCCTGAAGGTGGACTCCAGCATGAGCCCAAAAGCTCGGAAGACTAAACCTCTGGTCCTGGTGACCCAGACTGGATCTTGCAACAAAAAAAACACACTTCCTAAGCAACTCATTGTTAATGCACACCCAAGTACCTGGTGATCCGCAGTCACAACAGACATCATTTCCACTTAATCTCTGAACGTCATCGATGATGGCTTTTGTAAGATCTTCTAGACTGTTCTCCCCTGTGCTCTGCTCTCCACGGAAGGCCATATTTAAAGCTTCTTCTTTGCTGTTGGTCAGCACTGATATCCACCTAAAACAAGACAGAAATGATCACAACGTAATTTACCCAACACAAGAAACTACAAAAAAGGATACAACAGGGAAGGAGCAGAAGAGGAAAATTGCTCTATATCCTTATTTTATTCCATCGCCTTCCAACTTTGAAGGAGGTGAAACAAAAAAGTCTACAAGGCATGACACCACGCAAGATAGTCCTTGACGTATGACCCAAAATTTCCGTGGCTAAGCAAGGCAGCTGTTAAGTGAGTTATGTCCCATTTTATGAACTTTTTTTTTTGCCACAGTTGTAAAGTGAATCACTCCAGTGGTTAAATTAGTAACACAGTTCATAAATGAATCTGGCTTCCACATTGACTTGGCTTGTCAGAAGGTCATAAGTGGTGATCACATCACTCCGGGGCGTTGAAACCGTCATAAGTACATGCCAGTTGCCAAAGCATCTAAATTTTGATCTACTAGGACCAAAACGGGGCGCGGGGGGGCACACATGCATGGACAGGGGGAGCACGGGGTAGGGGAGTCACACGTGCATGTGCAAGGCTAATGGGGGGTTGTTGCACACGCATTGCATTATGTATGTGGGTGCGCGTGTTTTTGCCACGCAACGACAAAAAGGTTACCCATCACTGGTCTAGAATAACAAGCTAGAGTGAAAATAACCTGGAAACAGATAACCAGGCATTCAACACATTGTGTGAAGTAGCTAAAATATGCACCCATTTTGCCAGCCAACAATAATCTTGTTTATTATTGGACAAAAATGAACTTTTCTAAAAAAAAAAAAAATTCCAGGAATGAAAATGTCCTTACGCGACATAATCTTGCTCATCTTCTGCCTGAAAGTGGTATGTTCTGTTATCTGGAACATAAACATGCAAATCTTTCAAAATAATGAACGTATTAATTGCATTCTTAGAGGGGAAAAAATTATTTACAGACTTAAAAAAGTCAACATTTAGTAACCAAGCACATATGCTGAAATGAGTCAGGGAACCTTCAGAAGTTCTATTTTCGGTGGAAAACATTTTGTTCACATTTATTTTATTTTTATTTTTAAAAAGAGCTAACTCGCTCTTACAAAAATATCCGAGCAAGAACAGCTTTGCCTCCAGAAGTTGTGAATGCCCCAACACTGGAAGTCTTTAAGAAGATGTTGGATAGCCATTTGTCTGAAACGGTATAGGGTTTCCTGCCTAGGCAGGGGGTTGGACTAGAAGACCTCCAAGGTCCCTTCCAACTCTGCTATTGTATTATTATTGAGTAGTTCTAAATCAGACATGGGCAATTATTTTTCCCAAGGGGCTGCATGAGAAACTGGGATCGTTATGGAGGGCTTACACTGCCCCCCCTCCTGGCTCTGCCCCCAGCAATGCCACCGCTGTACCTGACCTCTGCCGCCAACTCTGCTGATGGCCCCACCCAAACCGCCAATACCGTGAGCTGGATTGGGACCATCCACAGCCCAGATATGTCCCAGGATCCAAGATATGTCAGGGTTCCAAATAACACCCCCCAACGAAAGAAGACTCCGAGGCTTGTTAACTTCCTCAAAGTTCCATTTTATTAGAGATGTCATATTGGCAAATCTGGGAAAACCTGAATCTGAAAGCTTCCAAGTTTTCCCCACCTAAAGGAAAATCCAAGCCCCTCCCCAGCACCTACATGTCCATCACATGGCCCAATCAGGTGCCATCATCACTGGGGATGCCTCCCAGTCACGCCACTCCAGGTGTAGGGCAGGACGTCCTTGACCCTCTGAGAAAGGAATTTCATTTTGACTATATCTATCTCACTTATATGATTTCCCCCCCTCCCAATTTATGGCAGGTGGAAAGGCCCAATTGGGCGGCCCAGTGTAAAAGATGGCTTCCAGGTCTGATACAGATGCTATAAAATGCCTAGGCCAGTTCTAAATATACTGTAGGAGATGACTAGGCTGAGCTGAAGGGAGGAGTCAAACACATCATAAGTCTCAAGTCCCTGCGCACCCACAAGAAATTTAAATGCAGCCCATCTTGAATGCCTTTCTTATCTCCCACTCATTTCCCTTGATTGTTAGTTGGTCAGATTCTTATAGCAAGCTTAAGTCTTAACACTCATTTGCAGTGCCTGAAACTCTTGATTTCCCGTTTCCCCGCTGAACATGTATAATCTTCCAACAACTGTTCAAGATAGCCCCAATCCTAAACAACCATTTAACATGCAAGTAGTCAACTTTAAAGACATACGTGTTATCAGGTCAAATGATTTCTTGTCTTCGGCGTTTGGTTTCACTTGGCATGTAAGCAGATTTAATTTAGCAGGTTGCCTGTTTGACTTAAGCATAAGAAAAACACAATTTCAGTTTGCTTAACGTTTGCTTTGTTAGATTTTTAATTGAAAGATCATTCCCGCACAGATGCTGTATTTTTTTCCCCCTTGTCCATTACTAAATGTGTTGACATTTTCAACTACATCAATAGGCCTTGGTGGCGAATAAGGGTGCATTAACAGAAATAAACACTTTCATCTTATCTGCAAGTCATTACTGAGAAATGTTAGAATGTTTGGGAGACTGAAATTGATTTTTTTTCATGAGATGGCCTGGAGGCATATTAATTTTCTTTTCTTCTGTTCAACGGCGTCTGATTCTTAGCTATTGTCTGGATAGATTTTTCTGTAATTTTCTTGAGAAGGTTTTTCAGAAGTGGTTTGCCATTGTGTCTTTTCTAGGGCTCAGAGAGACTAGCTTTGTGCCTAAGGTGGGACTAGAATTCCCCGTCTCCTGGTCCAAAGTCACCCAGCAGGCTTTCAAGCCTAAGGTGAGGCTAGAACAGTCTCCTGGCAATTGGTCCAAACTCACCGACCTGGCTTTCGTGGCTAAGGCGGGACTAGAACTCACAGCCTCCTGGTGATTGGTCCAAAGTCACCCAGCTAGCTTTCAAGTGTAAGGTGGGACTAGAATTCTCAGTCTCCTGGTGATTGCTCCAAAGTCAACGACCTGGTTTTCATGGCTAAGGTGGGACTAGAACTCACAGCCTCCTGGTGATTGGTCTAAATTCACTGACCTGACTTTCATGGCTAAGGTGGGACTAGAATTCTCAGTCTCCTGGCGATTGGTCTAAACTCACTGACCTGACTTTCATGGCTAAGGTGGGACTAGAATTCTCTGTCTCCTGGCAATTAGTCCAAACTCACCAACCTGGCTTTCATGGCTGAGGCGGGACTAGAACTCACAGCCTCCTGGTGATTGGTCCAAAGTCACCCAGCCGGCTTTCAAGCCTAAAGTGGGACTAGAATTCTCAGTCTCCTGGCGATTGGTCCAAACTCACTGACCTGGCTTTCAAGCCTAAGGTGGGACTAGAATTCCCCGTCTCCTGGTGATTGGTCCAAAGTCACCCAGCAGGCTTTCAAGCCTAAGGTGAGGCTAGAACTCACAGCCTCCTGGTGATTGGTCCAAAGTCACCCAGCTAGCTTTCAAGCCTAAGGTGGGACTACAATTCTCAGTCTCCTGGTGATTGGTCCAAACTCACTGATCTGACTTTCATGGCTGAGGTGGGACTAGAATTCTCAGTCTCCTGGCGATTGGTCTAAACTCACTGACCTGACTTTCATGGCTGAGGTGGGACTAGAATTCTCAGTCTCCTGGCGATTGGTCTAAACTCACTGACCTGACTTTCATGGCTAAGGTGGGACTAGAATTCTCAGTCTCCTGGCGATTGGTCTAAACTCACTGACCTGACTTTCATGGCTAAGGTGGGACTAGAATTCTCAGTCTCCTGGCGATTGGTCCAAACTCACTGACCTGACTTTCATGGCTAAGGTGGGACTAGAATTCTCAGTCTCCTGGCGATTGGTCCAAACTCACTGACCTGACTTTCATGGCTAAGGTGGGACTAGAAGTAACAGTCTCCTGGTTTCTAGCCTGGTTCCTTCATCGCTACACTAATATTGCTCTCCATTACTTGTTTACGGTACTCTAAAGGCTACACGAAGTACTTTGTTAGAAAAAGGAAACAGAAATATTCATAAAGAAGAACAGCCACCATCAGTGTAACTTTTAAAAATCAAAATGGGCTTGGTTATTAATGATTTCCAAAAATAAAGTTCTACTATATGAATTTGGCCAGACATGGATGAAGACATATCGTTTTGCAGCTCTACCTGTTCAGGTGAAATACGGAGAAAAAACTATTTCTTCTCCAACCCATTAGAAAATGGATTGAATTGAATTGAATTTATTGCATTTATATGCCGCCCTTTTCCCCGAAGGGGACTCAGGGCGGCTCACAATCCAAGTCAGGGAAGGGGGTACAGATAAGGGTTAAAAAAGACGAACAGAACAATACACAATTTAAAAGCACACAACAACCATACCATTCGAGGGGGGGGGGCAAAAGCTCTTTAGCCCCAGGCCTGTCGGAACAGCCAGGTTTTAAGGGCTTTGCGGAAGGCCTGGAGGGTGGTGAGGGTTCGAATCTCCACGGGGAGCTCGTTCCAGAGGGTCGGAGCAGCCACAGAGAAGGCTTTCCTCCGGGTAGTCGCCAGTTGGCATTGGCCGGCGGATGGAATTCGGAGGAGGCCTAATCTGTGGGATCTAATCGGTCTATTGGAGGTAATTGGCAGCAGGCGGTCTCTCAAGTACCCAGGTCCAATACCATGAAGGGCTTTATAAGTGACGACTATAAGTGAATAGAAACTATTCCCCAATTACTGATGACAGCTTGTTCTTGAATTCAGGAAGTCCTCAACTTACGACCACAACTAAACCCAACATTTCTGTTGTTAAGCGAGATGTTTGCTAAGTGAGTTTTGCCCCATTTCCCCACCTTTATTGCCCCAGTTATTAAGTGAATCACTGCAGTTGATAACTTAGTAACACGGTTGTTAAGTGAATCTGGCTTTGCTTGTCAGAAGGTCACAAAAGGGGATCAGGTTACCCCGGGGACACTGCGACTGTCATAAATATGAACCAGTTGTCAAGCATCTAAATTTTCATCACATGATCATGGGGGAAGCTGCAAAGGTCGCAACTGTGAAAAATGGTCATAAGGTACATTTTTCAGTGCTGTTGTAACTTCAAACGGTCACTAAACGTTGTAAGTCAAGGACTACCTGCACCAAATTCAGCCTCATTTTCCAGACCAAGAATGTTTGGAAAATGGGTTGAACACAAGGGGGCGCTATTCGGCTGACAATTAAATCAGAATGAATCAGACTGGAATTTTTCCTTGCTATTTCTAACCTCTTAGAAGCAACTTTGGCTCAAAAGTTGTAAACGTGATTCAACATTTTAAACGCTCTATCACCGAAACCAAGGAAGCTATTTCTCTTAATGATGGTCATTAAGGGATCATGCAGAATTGCAAACCTCCTAAATTTTGAATTTCTTTTATATAACGGGACACATCGAACTATCAAAAATTGTTTTCAAATGCTAAATTTCCCTGGTGCGTGCCTTCTATGGGCTTGAAGTGAACTTCTGGCTAGGATAGCTATTAAGTGTTATGGGAGCTAATGACAAGGATGATTCCTAATACCAAACCTCTTAAATGAAGGAGTACATTTTGTTAGGAATATAATCTAACGGTTGGGTTGGCAATACATAAATCATGTAACAATGTTGTACCTGTTTCTTTAAATCATACTGTAAAATGTGATTGGTTGCTGTTTTCCTCAATCGGCCATAAGAGGGAGCCAGAATGACTGTTAGCTCTCTGTTTGTTAGATGCTGGGCTGATCTGATCTGAGTGTTTTGGAAGCTGGCTGTTAGAAAGTGCCCTGAGCTATTGCAAGTTGTGTTGCTAAGTGAGACATCTCCATTTTATGACCATTCAGCTGTTAAGTGAATCACTGCAGTTGTTGGTCTGCCTCATTGATGTCTGACTCTGAAGACAGTTGATAGCTGGCATACGGCTCTGGCCTCATCTCTGCCTCCAACACAGAACCCTCATCAGAGCCTTCCCCAGACTCCAGGACTGGCCCTTGTTCCTTCCCAACCTCCACACTGTCTGAATCTGCTGCCAGATCTGCTGGCTGCTGGTGGACCACAACAGTCTCCTGTTTCAACAGGGAGTTGGAGTAGAAGATCTCCAAGGTCCCTTCCAACTAGTCTAGTTTAGTCTGGTTTAGTCTGGTCTAGTCTAGTCTTCTTCTACTTCTTCTACTTCTTCTACAATATTTTGCGACTTTCTGACAAGCAGAGTCAATGGAGAAGCCAGCTTCCAGCATATATATATATATATATATATATATATATATATGTGTGTGTGTGTGTGTGTGTGTGTGTGTGTGTGTGTGTGTGTGTGTATATATGTGTATATATGTGTATATATATGTATATATATGTATATATATGTATATATATATGTATATATACGTATACACACATACACATACATACATACATACGTACGTACGTACGAATTTAGTGTCACAACCCCTGGTAAGCCCCAATTATGGGAGGAAGCTAACTGCTTCCACCATCTGTCAATCGGCTCGTCACAAGAGTCCATCATGACAGAAACCCAATATTTTTACTGTTGCCTTTGTTATATTTGTGTTATATTTGTGCTGATAAATAAATAAAGGGAGACTAGTATAAATAGCTTGAAATAGATCTATACTAGTCTCCCTTTATTTATTTATCAGCACAAATATAACACACATATATATATGTGTGTGTGTGCGCGCGCGCACGTATATATATATGTGTGTGTGTGTGTGTGTGTGTGTGTGTGTGTGTGTGTGTACATATTCACACTTATAATTACTATAGTCACTTAAGGACCATAGCAAAAAAAGTCTTAAACTCACTTCTGGCCACATGGGTCCTCAATGTATGACGAGTCCCAATTGGGTTTGTCAGTTGAAGATAACTGGTTCTACTGCTATTCAGTCAAAAATGAAGTTGATCTGATCTAATCACCAAATGCCTTCACATTAACTTCACTTCACAGGTTAGGGAGCTGTTTACATTTACAATATAAAAAGACTACTCACAGTCGCATGGGAAATGGTCAGGATGCCGTTTTTAACTGTGCATTTTCTTCTCTGCCAAACTTTCCGTATGCTTGATTAAAAAAAAAAGCAATATGAATCAATCAGGTATTTATTGTTCAAAATTAAGATATTTTTCCCATCAGGTGCTGCAGAACAAGCAGGCGCAACCTGATATACATCACGCTTTTGTCAAGAAATATACACAATTTGTATTTTAAATAGGGGGAAAAAACCCCACTTTATTACTCAAGCACACAAACAGGATTACTGATAGCAGAGAGTATTTGTAGCTCAGAGTAGAAGTGTAGGATCCCTGGTGCTCTATGGGCTGGATGGTTTTCTTGCAGAGTTGTCATTACCAAACTAGGTAATAACATCAGTGCACTAGTGCAATCGTTCCCAAACTTGGCAACTTTAAGACTTGTGGACTTCAACTCCCAGAATTCTCCAGCCAGAGCTGGCTGGAGAATTCTGGGAGTTGAAGTCCACAAGTCTTAAAGTTGCCAAGTTTGGGAACCACTGCTGGCTGGAGAATTCTGGGAGTTGAAGTCCACAAGTCTTAAAGTTGCCAAGTTTGGGAACCACTGCACTAGTGAATGAAACAACTGCAAAAAAAAAAAAAAGCACCAAGCTCAGAGAACATCAAGGACATATGTGATTTTCACCGCCCGGTTGAATTTCTTGACTTATATATAAGTTATGTGCAGTGACGCACTACCAAGCAAGCAAATGATCTACTATGTAAGAATGATGGTGAAGCTTTCAGGCTCAGCGTGTCAAAAATTCAGAAAACACCTAACTTACATCTCCCAATGTACAATATATCCCCTCCTTCCGACAAACAATTCATAACAATACTATGTTGAATTTTTTAAAAAAATGTATTTAAGTTTATTAGTGAAGAAATAAAAAAACTTCCGTAACTGTGAATATTTTTTTTCCCAAAGTGCCTATCTGAGGCATCTCCAGGTTGCAAGAGACCTGGATATTTGGGAGAAAGCTCCTGCATGGTCTCAATACGCTAAAAAGAGTAGGAGAAAGGCCCGATTTTTGTGCAGGAGATCAGGCTCTCTTTTGCGATCCAGAAAGCCTAGAGGCCTGATGGATCCTCAAAAATAAAAACAGGTATCACCTGTGCTGTTCACACACCTGTCTTAGGTTTGTTATTACCAGTCTAACAGCCAACAGGTATGTTAGCATAAATATGTTAGTTATATGTTAACAAGTAGCAAAAAAGATGGTATGGAATTTCCTACTTGAGTAGGGGCTTGGAGTAGAAGATCTCCAAGATCCCTTCCAAATATATTCTATTCTGTTCTATTCCTTTTTCTATTCTATTCTGTTCTATTCTATTCCTTTTTCTATTCTATTCTATTCCTTTTTCTATTCTATTCTATTCCTTTTTCTATTCTATTCTATTCTGTTCTATTCTATTCCTTTTTCTATTCTATTCTGTTCTATTCTATTCCTTTTTCTATTCTATTCTGTTTTATTCTGTTCTATTCTCTTCCTTTTTCTATTCTATTCTGTTCTATTCTATTCCTTTTTCTATTCTATTCTATTCCTTTTTCTATTCTATTCTGTTCTGTTCTATTCCTTTTTCTATTCTATTCTATTGTATTCTATTCTGTTCTATTCTATTCCTTTTTCTATTCTATTCTATTCTATTGTATTCTATTCTGTTCTATTCTATTCCTTTTTCTATTCTATTCCTTTTTCTATTCTATTCTGTTCTATTCTATTCCTTTTTCTATTCTATTCTATTCCTTTTTCTATTCTATTCTGTTCTGTTCTATTCCTTTTTCTATTCTATTCTATTGTATTCTATTCTGTTCTATTCTATTCCTTTTTCTATTCTATTCCTTTTTCTATTCTATTCTGTTCTATTCTATTCCTTTTTCTATTCTATTCTATTCCTTTTTCTATTCTATTCTATTCCTTTTTCTTTTCTATTCTATTCCTTTTTCTATTCTATTCTGTTCTGTTCTATTCCTTTTTCTATTCTATTCTGTTCTATTCTACTTTCTATTTCTATTCTACTCTAGATTATTCTGTAACTTTGTAAAGGGGCAGGTGCAGGCTGTCATTCTGCTTGTAATTCAGCAAAACTGGGTTGAAACGGCTACATTATTCTCCCCAATATGTCCTATTTCTTCTTTGTAATGCTCGAAGGCATTTTATTTTTCCTCATGCACAATAGGTGCTTTTCTGAAAAGAAAAGACTGTGTTATTTTTTTCCCCCTTTCCATGATCTACATTTCTCTTTACAAAAGCTCTTTCATTAGGTTTCTTACCCATAACCTCAAGGCCACAGGCCAGCACGTGGCTCAAAATAAGCCTTAATAACTAAGCATACGAGGAACAGCTACATTGATTTATTAATTCGATTAAAGGAACACCAAATTAACATTTAATCAAATGCCATACTGATTTTGGACCTGCGCAATTTGTTTTTTTTTACCACTGCTAAATTGTACCTTATAGTCAAAGCTATGGTTTTCTCAGTAGTAATGTATGGTGGTGAAGTTTAGACCATAAGGAAGGCTGAGCACCAAAGTATTGATGCTTCTGATTTGTGGTTCTGGAGAAGACTTTGGCGAGATCAAACCTATCAACCCTAAAGGAAATCAACCTCAACTGTCCTTTGGAAGGAGAGATGCTGAAGCTCAAATACCAATGAGAAGAGACCATGATGTTGGGGGGGAAAAATGGAAGGCAGAGGGAGAAGGGGACGCCTGTTCTGACTTAGTCTTCCCAAGAGCATGAAGCAGACTCCTTGTCCCGACAAAATTCCTTTTTATTAAGCTAATGTGAATTCTGCTCATTCACATCCAGCAAAGTCTTTCAAGGGTGAATTTACAACCACAGACCTTATCAGGCTTGGAGAACTGCCAGGCCGATATCTTCCAAACGCAACGCTGTACTAGAAAATACTTGGCAAGGAGTCTCTGAGAGTCACAAACAGATCTTCACACTAATTAAATGAACAAATTGCTTCCTGCAAACTCCACTGTCCTTTCGCTCCTCTTTAATCCCTATGGCCTTTTGCCATCCACCTGTGCTTTTACTCCTGAGTCAGCCCTTGTTCCTTAACTGTTCCCTTCTCAAGGCAGCTATGTGCATGCGCACATCAGGAACAGGCTCCAGCTGTTCTTCTGCCCCACTGATCTCCCGACTCCGAAGGCAAATGATAACTGTCGGACGGCCCTGGATCCATCTCTGCCTCCAACACAGAGCACTCCACGACTGGCCCATATTCCTCCCCAACCTCCTCACTGTCTGAGTCTGCCGCCAGTTCCGCTGGCAAGCCACGCCCCCACCAGAGGATGAGATGGTTAGATAGTGTCATTGATGCAATGACTATGACTTTTGGCAAACTCTAGAAGACAATGAAGGACAGGTGGGCCTGGTATGCTATGGTCCATGGGGTTGCTAAGAGTCGGACATGACTTAGCCACGGAACATTTATTTATTTATTTGTTTGTTTATTTATTTGACTTATATACCGCTTCGTAGGGCTTTCAGACCTCTCTAAGCGGTTTACAATTTTTTTTTTAGCAAATTGAGTCAGCAACTTGCCCCCACAGTCTGGGTCCTCATTTCACCCACCTCGGAAGGATGGAAGGCTGAGTCGACCTTGAGCCGGTGAGATTTGAACCGCTGAACTGCAGATCACAGTCAACATCAACAAACTGCACCTCCCGATGCAAAGTTGGATTAGTTTTAATCTGCACAACATTATACCTAATATCATTAGTCCTTTATTAATAGAAATTACTGGCTCACCTACTGGCACACACCTGGAAGTCTTACTAATTTCAGTTCAAAGCTTTTGCATTATTGATTGACTGATATAGTGCAGTGATGGCTAATCTTTTTGATATTGTGTGCTGAAAGCATGTACAACAGCGCCTGACCTCGCCCGCCCGCACTCATAAATGCAATGACCATGTGACACACCCCTGTGTACCCTTCCCCCCTGCGATTGTACGCGTGACCCCCACCCTATTTTCGGCCTAGCAGGCCTCCATGCAGCCTCCTAGGACCAAAAGCAGGCAACGGGGGGACGGGGACGCCACACACCCATGCTCCTCCCTGCCCCCGTGTATACGCACGTGACCCCCCCGACTCCCCCGCATATGCGTGGCAGAGATCCAAAAATCAATTGGCCAGCGGGAGGCGCGCACACATACGTGGTGGAGCTGAGCTGGGGCAACAGTTTGCGTGCCCGCTGAGAGGGCTGTGCGTACCACCTGTGGTACGCGTGCCATAGTTTCGCCATCACGGCTATAGTAGAAAGATTGTCAAAGTTCATATTCCGATTTCTCTAAAACAGGGGTGTTCAACAACTTTTGGCAACTTTAAGACCTGTGGACTTCCCAGTTCCCGAAGCGTGGCTGGCTGGGGGATTCTGGGAATTGAAATCCATAGGTCTTAAAACTGCCAAAGTTGTTGGACACTCTTGTTTTAGAGAGATCGCAATCTGCAATAATTTAAAGTGGGATGACAGCCTTTCTACTAAATTGATCAATAAATAATGCAAAAACAACAAGCATTTCATTAAAAGATAAAGACCAAACTTTAAAATTATTGACACGTTTACTCATATTTTCCCACATCTGAGTGAGTTATCACATTCCACTGGGTTATAATAAATGGAGTTTGGGCTGAATTTTTAATTATATTTAACTCCTTAATCAGAATTAGGAAGAAAGTTGAAAGATATTGATTTTTTGGGGGGGAGGAGGTGGGGATTTGTGACTGATCAATAACCAAAAATAAAACAGGCCGCCTTCCTATGCAGTTTTATTTTTCTGATTTATGGGCAAATAATCTTGAGATTCCACAGTGCTCAGCTATGAAATGGGGCATTATGGTTAAGAGTGCTTGGTATCACGTCAAGTTTTCTTTATTGTGTGTTTTTATTTTTCAGGAATGTGTACGTTGTGCCAGCTTAGGTAAAAAAAAAACTTATTTCAATACATGCTGATTTATTTTTTAAATAAATAAAGCATGAACATTGAAAAGGCTTGCAACTTTTCTATATTTCCCTTTTCTTTTCCCTTTTCCCTCCCCTATTTTTCCTTATTGTTTGCTTTTGTACTTTTTGTATTTTATATTATAAACCTAAAAAAAATGCCTATTTATTAGCTATATAAAAAGATTTATACCCTAGTTCTCAACCAACCACATGGCTCTCCTAAATTGCTGCGAGATGTTTGGTTGGAAAAAAATCGGCGGAAAAGGTCTCACCAGCATTAAACGAAGCCAATTTTTAAAACCCTGAAAGTTTTAGAATGTAATGTAATGTAATGTAATTAATATGTATGTATGTATGTATGTATGTATGTATGTATGTATGTATGTATGTATGTATGTATGTATCAGGGCTGGGTTTCGACCGGTTCGCACCGGTCCCTACGATCCGGTTGGTCGCCGAACCCGGAAGTAAGTAACTTCTGGAAACGGCGAAGCCCCCCCCCCCGCGCCTGCCCGCACACCCGCGCCCGCTCCTTACCCGTTTTTTTTGAATTTCGCGCTTTCCACGCATGCGCAGAACGCCTGCGTGATCCTCCAGGAGCAGCTGGAGCATCGCGCAGATGCTAGTACGCATGCGCACGCCGCGTGCGTGCATGAGGACGCCGCCGGCCTCGTTCCAACCGATCCGGTTGGAACGGGGCGAGAAACCCACCCCTGGTATGTATGTATGTATGTATGTATGTATGTATGTATGTATGTATATATATATGTATATATGTGTGTGTGTGTGTGTGTGTGTGTGTGTGTGTGTGTGGTGTGTGGGTGGGTGGGTGTTCCAGCATAACTCTGGAACGCCTTGAGCAATTTCAACCAAACTTGGTACACAGATGACTTATAGCAGTAGACTTATATACCGCTTCATAGGCCTTTCAGGCCTCTCTAAGCGGTTTTACAGAGAGTCAGCATATTGCCCCCAACAATCTGGGTCCTCATTTTACCCACCTCGGAAGGATGGAAGGCTGAGTCAACCCTGAGCCGGTGAGATTTGAACCGCTGACCTGCTGATCTAGCAGTAGCCTGCAGTGCTGCATTTAACCACTGCGCCACCTTGGCTCTTACTCTCTGGAGACAAATACTGTGGCGGTAAGACACCCCTAACACCCCTCAGAGTGTATGTTCTGTTAAGATGCAGTCTGTTGTGGCTTTAAATGGCTTCTACTGCCCGTAAAGTGGCTTCTACTGTACACCACAGTAGAGCCGCCATGGTAATAGCTTCACAGTACTCCATAAGGGGGTTCCCTCTGGTAAGGGGGAAAAATCCAACATTAGAAATTACATTTGGTCCAGACATTTCTTCCCCTATAAATAAATACCTGGACAATGCCGGGTTATCAGGTAGTGGAATATAAAAGAGAGTTTTGCATTTAAAAAAAAAATCATTTCACTCCATCTGTCAAAAATAGCTGCCTGAAATCCATACCCATCGCTTTTCTTTAAAATGTATCCTTTCTTTTCACTGCCATACTCCTTATTTCCCTGAAGTTGATGCATGCTGTATCCACCTTGCCGGCTCTGTGAATCCTAGACAAAAAGAAAGGGACAAATATATTGATATTTTCCTCCCTCTGACTAGCTCTTTGGCTCGTTTGTTTCAAGTTAATTCCTTTATTTATAGAGCTACAGCACAAAGAATGATTTTGTTTACAGAAGACTGAGAGACAGAATGTTTATTATTTACTTATTTTTTTTGGCTTAGCAGATAAAGGATTATTTGCATACTTCCAGTGCAGAAAAGCTCTGCATGAAAAATCTGAGCACATGTAGTTAAAAAATAAAATCAAAATGTCCTATGTAAGAAATGTAGAAAGAGATGGCAGCCAGCAAGCTATATACACACACGTAAACCACATGTATGTTGATTGTTCAATGATATTTCCAATGATTTAGTTTTTTTTTTTCTTGTTGTTCTTAGTATGAAATTAGAATGAAAATTCAAGGTATACATGTGTGGGATGCCTGTATATTACCTGTGGCGAACATACACAAATACACAAGCCTGATGGAAATGTGACGACAGTGAAGGCAAGATTTGCAAATTTACTGTGAATTTAAATAGCCATTAAAGCATTGACTTACTCTCCTAGACTTCGATCAGAGAAGGCGAAAGAAACAAAGAGAAAGAGAAAAGTAAGACAATTTATTCTTCTAAAAGAACAAAGCTGAACACTTTGCAGCCTTATTTCAATACACAATTAGTAAGGGCAGTAATAATAACAGTCCCAAAAGGGGCATGGATTGTCTTTCACAATAAAATTCTTTTTTTTAAATCATGTTTTATTTCTTTTATTTATATAACTTTCAATTTCCATCGAACAGTGTGTAATCTGGGTACAGTATTTTTAAACAATCCACATTTTTTTTGCAGTATTCGTCACCATGATATTGATCATATAATAAAATAATAACAATAATACTTAACATCTTCTTTAGCAACTCTCCACATTTATATTTCCTCTTTTTATGTCTCTTCCTTTCTGACTTCTCTTTCTGTTGTCTAGCCATTGATAAAATACATCCCATATAAAAAATATTCAGTTTCCTCCTTGTCCTTAATAGTGAGTGTAAATCTATCCATTTCTGTGCATTCTAATATTTTCTTAATTACATTTGTCATCTGACGGAATCACATCGTTTTTCCAAATACTGTGCAAATACAATTCTGGTTGCAGTTAGTATATGTAAAACCAGATACTGTATATAGTCTTTTTTATCATATTTTATCGGTATAATACCAAATAAAAATATCTCTGGTTTCAAGTCTATAGTCTTTCATAATAAAATTCTTAATGCTGATGGAAAGATGTTACACAAATCTCCACGGAAATAGTGTACACAGGTAGTCCTCAACTTACGACTGGCCACTTACCGACCATTCTAAGTTACAATGGACCTCCCCAGGATACTTACGACAATGCTATTCCAAAAATCCTATCGCTGCGCCCCTCTCAGCAGTCATGTGATTACAATTTGGGTGCTTAGCAACTGGCCCAACTTTATGGCCATTTGCAACATCCTATAGTCATGTGGCCACAATGTACAGTGTGTTTTGTTGCACACTGATGTTTATGCCCAGTTTCCAGCCAAAAAACCCCACCACTTGCAAAGAATGGATTCACTTAACAACTGCAGTGTTCGCTTAACGATCACTGCGAAAACAAAAACAAAAAAAGTCATAAAATCGGTTGCAATCACATGATGACCTGCTTAACAACTGACAAAATCTATGACTAATTCCAGGCTCAATTGTGATCATAGGTCACCTTTATGTGTCTATGCTTTTTTTTTTAAAGATAGAAGACAACAGCAATACTTAGAACTGAATTACAACCATCCTAACAGCATATGTTCTGATAAATGGCCACTGATTCTGAATTTGAAATTAGCATCACTAAAATTTAACCAGAATTTGTTCATTTTCATTAAGATTTGTTGAATATGAAACAAGGGCACTTGATTCCCCACAAGATTTTTTAAATAATAAAATTGTTTTTTTTTATTTTTTCATTTTCATACAAATAATCACGTGTATACCATTATATAACTGACACTATTTTGTATTATTAAATATTTATGTCAATTCGTCTTACCATCAACCCACAAGAACTATTATTGGCTCTTCTGCTCTCCATACACCATATTTGTACCCTATCCAACACTTTCTTCTCCCTCTCTCCTCCCCATCCCTACCTCCTTTCTTCCCTCTGTCACCCTCCTCTTCTCTACTTCCCCTTCCTCTCTCCTTCTCCTCTCTCCCCTTTCCACTCCTTCTTTCTCTCCTCCTCTCCCCCCCCCGCCCTCTCTCCTAACCCTCTCTTCTTCCTCTTACCTCTCTCCCACACTCTTCATTTCATTTACATGGTGTATTTCAGCCGCTGAGCAAGCTCAATTTTACGTTGATGGTATTTCCAACAAGATTGGAGTCCTTTTCTTTTTGTATCACAACAACTAATTCAATGAACACAATCCCAGTTTTGGTAGGATGGGTAAATTTGGGAAACATGGAAAATTCCCTTCAAGGAGTAACAGCAGAAATGTAACAGCAGAATACCCCTTCATCCTTCTATATACATGCTTTTGTTTCCCCAAACTCCTTGTCTCCTGTAACCCTCCTGGCCGAGATCCAGAATGGCAAAGGCATTTTTTTTGCCATTTTTCCAGGGAACAAAGGATCAAAGGAGATGATCCGGTTAGCAGAGAAGAGTTTTAAAACCAAGCATTTCCTCTACCTTCTTCTACTTTTAACAGCAGCCTCGGGGGAAATTATCTGTTTTTATTAGGGGGCACTAATTAGAAACCTATGGTAAGTAAACCTATTTTCCTAGGAAATGCTTTTCATTGCAGAAAACGCTACACAAAATGCCAGCATTCGTGTTGCTTTCTTCCTCATGCAAAAAAAACCAACAAAAAACCTTGCAAACAGATTTCCGGGAGTATTTAACACAAAAGCTGTAACACTAAAGAATTGTTTGAAGGGCAGACATGTGCCCATGTATTAGAGCAACAAATCTAACTTTTTAATCCCATCCTACATATGTCCAGGGAGAAAAATGACCTTTGAAATGTGTTGGTGTTTCATTTGCAAAAATTGGGCAGGGCTGGTATTGAACAATAGGACTGGGAGAAAAATAAATACTGGGCATAATGAGATATATTAATCATATTTCTACACTCCTTCTTTCCATTCAATGGTTTCCCCAGAAATAATGTGTTGACTGTTGAGAGTTGGGCCACCAGGAAGGCTGAGCGCCAAAGAATGGATGCTTTCGAACAGCGATGTTGGAGAAGATCCTTCAATGTCCCTTGGACCGCAAGGAGATTGAATCAAGTCAATCCTAAAGGAAATCAACCTTGACTGACAGATGCTGAAGCTCAAATGCTTTGGCCACCAAATGAGAAGAGAGAACTCCTCGGAAAAGACCACAATGTTGGGAAAGATGGAAGGCCAAAGGAGAAGGGATGAGATAGTTAGATAGTGCCATCAACCCAATGAACTGAGAGACTACTAATAGAGGACAGTGGGGCCTGGTGTGACTCTGGTCCATGAGGTTGACAAGAACTCGATATGATTTAGTATCTTGAAGAACAACAACCTGTGTGATGATCATCCTCATTTAACAACCCCATAATCCCTTGTGGGGTGGAGTCTGGGCAAATGAATGGAGCTAGCAGTGTGTTTAATGGCCGGATGTCCTGCCGATTGTAGGGTCTTTGGAAGAAGGACAAAGCAACCATGATAGTTTCTGAAACTAAGAGCTTTCCCCAGAGATCATTGCTGAGAGAAACATCTGGACCAAGGCTACTTGCAATGGCCTGGCATTGTTCACAGCCTGAGGTTTCCCAAGGGACACAAAGCAAAGGTTGCATTCATCCAAAGAATGGAGCTTGCTGTTGCAACAATTCCATTCATGGGATGGACCCAGGGGTGGGCTTTGAAAATTGCAGCAATGGTTTCCCTGCCCAGTTGCTGGGTGGGCGTGGCCATGGTGGGCATGGCCTAGATGGCCTCCTGCACCATGGGGAGGAGGGAGGGAGCATTTTCGGCTTCCCCCTCCCCGAACCTCTCCGCAGGTCCTGCACTTGCCTCCAGACTCTGGAGGCCTTCCTTGAGGATGGCAAAAACTGCCCTCCGGGCTTCAGAGGTCAGAAACTGACCCATTTCCAGCCTTTCGAACTTCTGGGAGGCCCATTTTCTCCCTCCTCGAACCTCTCCGCAGGCCCTGCACTTACCTGGTATCCAAAACAGGCTGTGTGAAGACTCTTGGGAGGGGAGGGTTGGGGCGGGAGGTGTGGGGCCAGCCAGGGGTGGGATTTGGAGGTTCTCTAAACCCGCGGCACGACAAAACCGCAAAGCCCTTATCTGCGGAGACATAAGCGCGTCGCTAAAGCCGCGACATCATCACCGCGCGTCATCACCGCCGCGACAACAGTGCGGCAACAGAAGGGCGCTTTAAAACGGCGCCGAGGCAGAAAGCCGATTTCAATTAAGGTAAGGGTTTTAGTTGTTTTAGGGTTAGGTTTAGGTTTAGGTTTAGGTTTAGGGTTAGGTTTAGGGTTAGGTTTAGGGTTAGGTTTAGGGTTAGGTTTAGGGTACTGAGTGCTTGGAAATGCGCGGATTTGCCCTCCGCGATTATGTCATCGCGGTAGGGTCGCGTTTTTCCTTAGTGCTTCAAACGGCGCGAATTAGTCTTCGCGCTTATGTCTCTGTGGATAAGGGCTTCGCGGATTTGTGGTGGAACCCTCTAAACCGGCCATAATGTTAGCTACGGGCTTTCCCGAACTCGGGCAAACCCATAGCAGTCCACCCCCGGATAAACCTTTCAAGGCCATATGGCTAAGGCCAGGAGACAAGGTAGTAGAAGTAATCATCCACCTCCTTCAATCCTCCATGCGTAAAATGAGGAGTAAATTAAGTTTAAAGAGCTAGGCCAGGGATTTCCAATCTTGGTACCTTTAAGACTTGTGAGCTTGAACTCCCAGCATTCCCAGCCAACCATGCTGGCTAGAGAATTCTGGGGTTTGAAGTCCACAAGTCTTAAAGTTGCCAGGGTTGGACACTCCTGAGCTAAGCTATTTAAAGTTGAATCAAAGAGGACAAACTAAAAAAAAACAAACCAATATTCTAGAAAAAGGGGAAAAAAACAGGAAGCTCCAGAAACAAAAGAGTTATCATTATGGTAATCACCATAATGAAAGGATTCCAGGAGAGATGCATTTAGTCAGGGTTGTGGAGCATCAGATAAATAAAACATGCTAATAACTGAATTAAACGAGTCCCAATAAAATGCTAAGCATCCTGTAACTGGGTGTTTTAAAGTACCTCTTTCAAATATTTAAGCCTAACTGGCCTTTGAGATTGGCCACAAAAATATGGGTCACCGTGCTTCTTGCAGGGCCTTAAATTGGCAGGCATGAGACACAACCTTCTCAGTGGGCTTTTGTGGCTCCATAATTCTCTTTCAAAGATATAATTTCTACTTCCTCTGCAGACTGTTTTCAACTGGAATCTAAAAAAACCTGCCTTTGCATTTGTTCTGCAAAATCTGGTCTTAAAAATAAGAATGTAAAAGTTGTGGTCATTTTAAAGAGGACTTGGGGATGAATTTTGTTTCTGTGTGATTCTTAGCGTACACTTTGCATTCTTTTCATCACTAACTTTAAAGTATGTTCCCTTTTGAGAAAGACGCCTCAGCTCTGAAATGTAGTAGTAAAAGTTGTTAAAATAAATAGCTTCTCACTGAAAAATATTTGAATGATTCATTTAGCAGTCGGCTTCGGTCAAGAGTTAGAACTTGTTCTCCAAAGAAACAAAATAGGTTTTGAATAGTTGAAACTAAGATGAAACTACAAAAATTTAACTTGGTGGGCTATAGCAGTGGTCCCCAACCATTTTATCGCCGCGGACCAGTCAGCCTTTGATAATTTTACCGTGGCCCGCTGAGCGCGCGCAGGGGTGGGGGGGCATTGTTTGCGACGACACATTGATTGTTCAGTATGGCTAGCGTAGATAGCGTAGCACAAACTGCGCCTACGCAAGGCTACGCTACTAGCGCTGTCTACGCTAGCCCTACGTAGCTGCGCAGGCGCTCTTAGGTTTTTTTCAGGAATCGGCCAGCGCTGAAGCGCTGAAAAGGAATGAGAAGAGCGGCGCTGGACACAGGGGGGCGGTGGGCCGCTGGTGACGTCAGAGTGCCACCAGCGGTCCAGTAACACCCCTTGTGCCAGTTAGCCCTAATTTGCATACAGAAAGAAACTATGGCCCCCGGCTGCTGCAGCGATCATAGCCCCCGGCTGCTGCAGCGATCATGGCCCCCGGCTGCTGCAGCGATCATGGCCCCCGGCCGCTGCAGCGATCATGGCCCCCGGCCGCTGCAGCGATCATGGCCCCTGGCCGCTGCAGCGATCATGGCCCCTGGCCGCTGCAGCGATCATGGCCCCCGGCCGCTGCGCGGCCCGGTGCCAGGTACTCCACGGCCCGGCACCGGTCCGCGGACCGGGGGTTGGAGATCACTGGGCTATAGAATATCGATTTAAAGGTGATTCCTACAGTAACACTTGGCGCAATTCATTGGTTATCATCTATAAAGCCCTTTAAGACTTAGGATCCGGTTACTTATAGGACCATCTTCCTCCTCTTTCTGTCTGACCGATCATATCTGAAAGGCTTTCTGCAGTCCAATTCCCCCTGTAAACACTGTCACCTTGAAAAAGAGAATGGAATGGAAGTGGAAGTAGAAGAAAACTAGACTAGACTAGACTAGACTAAACCTAGACTAGACTAGTTGGAAGAGACCTTGGAGATCTTCTACTCCAACCCCCTGTTGAAACAGGAGACTGTTGTGGTCCACCAGCAGCCAGCAGATCTGGCAGCAGATTCGGACAGTGAGGGGGTTGGGGAGGAACAAGGGCCAGTCCTGGAATCTGGGGAAGGCTCTGATGAGGGCTCTGTGTCGGAGGCAGAGAGGGGGGCAGAGCCGTATGCCAGCTATCAGCTGCCTTCAGAGTCAGACATCAGTGAGGCAGACGAACAGCTGGAGCCGTTCCCAGTGTGTGAATGTGCAGAGTTGCCAGACCAAGGGAACAGCTAAAGAACAGGGGTCGACTTGGGAGTAAGGCCACCGGTGAATGAATGTCCCCTCCCAGAGGAAATAAAAGAGGAGCGAAAGGGAGTGGAGTTTGCAGGAGACAATTCGTTCACTTAATTGGTTTGTGACTCTCTGAGACTCCTTGCCAAGTTTTGCAGATATCGGCCTGTCAGCTTTTCAAGCCAGATAAGGTCTGTGACTGTAAATCCTCCCTTGAAAGACTTTGCTGGATGTGAATGATCAGAATTGACAGTAAATTAATAAAAGGGGGTTTTGTTGGGAGAAGGAATTTGCTTCACGCCTCGGTCAGAACAGAGACCCTATACCATTTCAGTGGTTGTCCAATCTCTTCTTAAAACCTCCAGTGATGAAGCCTTACAACTTCTGAAGGCAAGCCATTCCAAGATTAATGGTCTGTGGGATCAGCCTTGGGAGGAGAAAGAGCAACCAAGAGGTAAATGATCAAGTAAGCGTGGAAGGCATCTCAGAAGGGAGCCTCTCTAGTTCCATGGAAAGTGAAGGCAAGGAAGCAGCAGTGTGTTTCGAGGCTCGCAAGATTGATGGCAGTCCTTCAAAGTAGCCCAGACGAGAAACCAACATCATAAGAAATGTCATACTTTATCTATGAGGCTATAATAACATAATCTTTTGAGGTGCTTTCCACACCCTTATTTCTTCTGTGAGCTTAGCAGACGGGGCCTTCTCTTAAGCTGTGTGTACCCTATAAAACAATATCCTCCCAAAATAATGGAAATGGTTTGTGCGAATGACCTTGGGACACAGGGGGAGGAGCCACAGTTAGGGGAATGGTTGGATAAGATAAGAGGTAGCTTAGCCCACAGAAGGAATGTAGGCGTGCAATCGGCTCAGAAGGGGCCCTTCCCAGTTTTCTTGGGCTGTAAAGACGACGGGGAAGAAAGATTCTTTCAGGCTTGCAAGATTCTGTTTATAATAAAGTGCAATTAGTTTTAACAGGGTGTGCTTCCTGTCTGGATTACATCGCAAGGTATATTATGACCCATATGCTGTTGGTTCTTTCATAAAGCTATAAAAACACACTTCTAAAGTAGGGTGATCTGCTCCCTGATCATTTATCCTGATGGGTACAAATAGGTGTGAGTTGATTGGGTTTCCCTAGTGCATGATATGCATTTGTTTCTATTACCTGTTTTCTGATTTAACCGTAATATGTAAGGTGCATTGAGTTACATCCCTGATGGGTGTAAGGAGCTGGTTGGCTGGCAGGGTAGCTGATATATGGAAGGATAAAAAGATAAAGGTTCCCCTCGCACATGTGTGCTAGTCGTTCCCAACTCTAGGGGGTGGTGCTCAGCTCCGTTTCAAAGCTGAAGAGCCAGCGCTGTCCGAAGATGTCTCCGTAGTTATGTGGCCGGCATGACTAAACGCCGAAGGCACATGGAACACTGTTACCTTCCCACCAAAGGGGGTCCCTATTTTTCTACTTGCATTTTTTACGTGCTTTCAAACTGCTAGGTTGGCAGAAGCTGGGACAAGTAATGGGAGCTCACTCTGTTATGCGGCACTAGGGATTCGAATCACCGAACTGCCGACCTTTCTGATCGACAAGCACAGTGTCCTAGCCACTTCTATAGAAAAGAGCTGGATAAGCAAATGATTATCAAATACCCAGAAAGAACGCCATGCTGAGAGAGAGAAAGCTAACCACTTCACAAACAGATAAAAACATATTGGCAGAATACCTAAGTACTTAATGGAAAAAATTGAAGGGATGGTTTTAAAAGGGCACCGACTGACCTAATATTTTGCTGCACAGTATTTTTCATTTATCTGAGCTGATCTAGGAATATGTCCAATTTCAACCAAATCTAGTAAAACCATCATAGATACCAGCAAGTAAAAGAAATGGTAGCAATTGATTTCTGTACCTATTTGGTGTTGAAGTTTTACTTCCACGGATATGTAACATTAAATGCTTCATTCAGACTTATCGTGGTAGGCAGCCCTTGACTATGATGATTTTTCTGCATCTCACAGATGGGGCTTCACTTGCTTGCACGGACCAATTTCTGGCATACTACAGCCCGGTGCCGGTCCATAGAATGGGTGTTGGGGACCCCTGCTTAATGTTGGAATGTTGGAATGTTTATTTAATTTGTATGCCGCCCCACTCCTGAGGGACTCGGGGGGGCTAACAACCAAAGGGGGGGGGAAGGGGGTACAAATAGGACAAAAGACAAACAGAGTAAAAACAACAACAGTCACAACATTTCAAGTGGGGCTGAAAATCCATCAGCCCCAGGCCTGCCGGAACAACCAGGTCTTCGTGGCTTTGAGGAAAGCCTGGAGGGTGGTGAGGGTCCGGATCTTCACGGGGAGATCGTTCCAGAGGGCCGGAGCAGCCACAGAGAAGGCCCTCCCCTGGGGATTTGCCAGTCGGCACTGGCTGGCAGATGGAATTCGGAGGAGGCCTAATCTGTGGGATCTAATCGGTCTTAGGGAGGTAATTGGCAGGAGGCGGTCTCTCAAGTACCCAGGTCCGATACCATGTAGGGCTTTAAAAGTGACGACTAGCACCTTGAAGCGTGTCTGGAGCCCAATAGGCAGCCAGTGCAGCTCGCGGAGGATAGGTGTCACGTGGGTGTACTGAGGTGCACCCACAATCGCTCGCGCGGCTGCATTCTGGACAAGCTGAAGTCTCCGAATACTCTTCAAGGGCAGCCCCATGTAGAGCGGAACACACATATACAACTACATCGAAGTGTTAAGAATGAAGGTGGTGTGGCTTGCTGTCTGCTGGCCCCTCCAGGAGCCGAATCAGAGGAGGAGGAGATATGGGAGTCAGAGTTGGCATCAAGGCAACTTGAGAGCTCCGAGGGGGAAGAGTGAATGAAGCTGGCAGAGAGAGAGAGACAGAGGCGGTGCCTGGGTTATCCATTAGCCTTCAGATGGAGAGTAAACAGCCTCCAGGTCTGGAGGTGGCTGATGAGGAAGAGGAGAAGCATCTGGGTCCAGTGCCTGATGCGCAGAAGTTAGAGGAGAGGAGAGCAGTGGAAATCTACGGGCCGGTCCTTTGGACAGAACAGCCACTGCTGCTAGCGAAGCCCCACCCTAGCTCTGGGGATAAAAGGAAGGGGGCGGAGATGAATAGGTGTGGCAGATAACTATTCATCTCATTGCCAGATGGACTTGCTAACCTGCGGTGAGAGAGAAACTTTTTCCCTGGGCTGCAGACGCTCGTAATAAAGGAATCATTGATTTAAATACAGAGGATTTGTCCGTGGCACGACAAAACCGCGGTCCACTAAAGCGCGCCCGATTAAAGCGCATACCTGACGTCATCAGCAGCGCGACAAATACGACCGCGGAGATTTTAAAAAGCGCTTTTAAAGCAAGCCAATTCACGTAAAGGTAAGGGTTAGGTTTAGGGTTAGGTTAAGGGTTAGGTTTAGGGTTAGGTTTGGGGGGGTTAGGGTAAGGTTTTCGCGTTAATTTTAAGTTTACCGCTCACAGCGTGATGTTTTCGTCGCGCTGTGATGACGTCAGGTACGCGCTTTTGTTGAGCGCGCTTTAGTCTACCGCGGTTTTGTGGTGGAACCGGGTTTGTCGTGTTTGGGGAGCTGGGTCAGAACAGAAGGTTTTTAAAGTCATCTTTATGGAGTACGAAAAAACTTAGAAAGAAAACAAAATATATGGCAGAAAAAAAGTGTGACCGTCTCCTTGTGTTCTGCAGGCCTGAGAGGGACACTTTGTCCACACGAAACTTGCAATTCAAAGGAAACGGACAGAACACACAATAAATTCCATATGTACTTTTGACCTCAAGGAGCTTGAGGAATAGAATCCACAGATGAGAAAAGAGGAAAGGCCAAAGCTTTGTATTTCCTTCCAGAAAGCAGAAGGGCATACTGGTGGGAAGGAAAAGAATGCTCCATGGTAAGACAACAACGTGCATAAATCAGAGGCACAGAGGCAGAAACAGAGAACAGATAAATGACGGGACTCTTTCAACTTCTCTTATTAGGTAGAAGAGCCTCAAGCGTCAACTGTGAAGCCCATCGCTTGAAACAACTGAGAAGGGGGCACTCCTGACTGAAGTAGGAGACAGGGGATTAAAGACGTCAACAGAAAAATCCTCAGAAAATGAAGGGATCCCCGTTACCTTCCCAGTTGGCTTGCAACAAGCACGTCAAGGGAGAAAGACAGATTTGCGTAATGTGATTCGCTTAAGAACCATGGCAAAAAGGTTATAAAATAGAACCCAACAGGGGTGAAATTCAGCAGGTTCTGACAAGTTCTGGAGAACCAGTAGCGGAAAGTTTGAGTAGTTCGGAGAACCGGCAAATGCCACCTCTGGCTGGCCCCAGTATGGGTGGGAGTGGAGATTTTTCCAATATAACTTCCCCTGCCACGCCCACCAAGCCACGCCCACAGAACTGGTAGCAAAAAAAAAAATTGAATTTCACCAATAAATTGGGAGACCTTATAATATTAGAAATCTTTCCCAGGATCTGTTCAGGTATTTTATTTTTTCTTTCATTTTCCATACTCCCTGGCCATGAGCTACCAACTATAAATTACATAGTCTATAATAGAATGTAAATAATACATATAAATAGTATAAATTACATAGTATATAATAGAATGTAAATAATAAATATAATGCAAACATCCCAATTAGAGGGTCTTTTTATGTCACTTTAAATGCTGACTGTAACTAAGTGTAAAATGGAGTCAATGGCATTCAACCCATTGCTGACAGCAATAGCAAGAGCACTTAAGACTTAGATACTGCTTCACAGTGCTTTACGACCTTACCCCATAACCAGTGATGGCGAACCGTGTGGAAACATGCGCGTCTGTGCGCCGGGGCCACACTCCAGAAAAGCCAAAATTCCGGGTTCTAGTGTGCATATGCACCAGACGATCAGCGGGCCGATGCACATGCGCAGGCCGGTTTTTGGCCCTGCTGTGGGTGTCAAGGCATCGTGATCCGGAAAAGCCAAATTTCTGGGTTCTGGCACGCACGTGCACCCAACAGTTAGCTGGCTGGCATGCAGGTGCACAGCAGTTTTTAGCACTGCCGTGCGCACAAAGGACAGCTGATCGTCATGTGCGCATGCATGCCAGAAATCCGGAAAACGAACAGGCAAGGCTGCACATGCCGGGCAACATGGCTTCGTGTGCCACTTTGGGCATGCGTGTCATAGGTTCGCCATCACGGCTCTAAGCGGTTTACAGAGTCAGCCTCTTTCCCCCAACAATCTAGGTCCTCATTTTACCGGCCTCGGAAAGACAGAAGGCTGAGTCAACCTTGAGCCGGTGAGAATCGAACTGAGGAATTGCAGGCAGCCTGCAGTCAGCAGAAGGAGCCTGCAGTTACTGCATTCTAACCAGTGCGCCACTGAGGCTCTTAGTATATAAGTAACTGAGACTGATACTAGTTTTGCTTGTGATTCTTACCTCCTTTTGGTCAAGTTGTAAAGAGGATTTTATCAAGTCCCTCAATGCAGTGAGTTGCTTCTTTTCTTCATCTTGTGTCTGTTTTATCTAGAGCAAAAATATCCACAATTTGTTACCCAGGCGCATTTCTTCATTATTTGGATCAACACAAGTATACTTAAGTGTGTTTCTTTGTGTCTGTGTATAATATTAGATTTTTATCCCTCCTTTGTTAGTATATACGTAAATAACTCAAGGCAGCAAACACGACTAATACTCCCTCCTCCTATTTTTCTCAACATCAACCCTGTGAGGCAAGTTGGCCGAGTGTGTGTGACTAGCCCAAGGTCACACAACTGGCTTTCATGCCTAAGCCAGGACTAGAACTTACAGACTCCTGCTGATTGGCCGAAAGTCATTCAATTGGCTTTCATGTTTGAGGTGGGACTAGAATTCACAGTCTCCTGGTGATTGGCCCAAAGTCACCCAGGTAGCTTTCACGCCTAAGGCGGGCCTGGAATTCATAGACTTCTGCTGATTGGCCCAAAATCACCCAACTGGCTTTTATGCCTAAGGTAGGACTAGAATGCGGAGTCTCTTGGTGATTGGTCCCAAGTCACCCAACCGGCTTTCATGCTTAGGGCAGAACTAGAATTCAGAGTCTCCTAGTTCCTAGCCTCATGCCTTGTACTTTAATCATCTACAGTGGAAGTAAAATATATGCTTTTTCCCTCTCTTCATTATTCTCCGAATACTATAATGAGGAAGTTTTGAGAATGCAGATTTTCTCCCCCCCCAATATATATTCAAAACAAGCTACATTGAGGAAGTGTATTCAATCTCTTTTAAAAGAACCACAGTCACTTTCAAGAAATTACTGATCCCATGGTTTGACCACAAAGAACGGCATTCCTCACGCTACAAAACATAATAACAAGATAACATTAAGCCTTTTTACATAAACTTCCTACACATAAGGCTCTCAGAACAGCGGTCCTAGGTTGATCATAAACTTTAGGCGTGTAAGAGTATTGGATGGCCACTGAATTTATGCTTATCGATCCTTTTTCTAGAAATATAGTTGGACTAAAAGATAAAATTGCTGAAACAAATTCCCAAATAACATTGAAAAGATGTCTTAACATCCAAATGAGTGCAGGGCACAGGAGTTTCAAAAAAGGTATAGGGTTAGAGTAGTGTTTCTCAACCTTGGCAACTTTAAGATGCGTGTACTTCAACTCCCAGAATTCCGCAGCCAGCTTAGCAAGGGAATTCTGGGAGTTGAAGTCCGCACATCTTAAAAGTTGCCAAGATTGAGAATGATTGGCTTAAAAGCGCCCAAGAAGTGTCTAAAATGATAACAAGGTTATTTATTTCTCTAATGTACCAATCCACCAGAGGGTCATTCAAATGTGTAGCTTATTTTTCAAGTAATATAGGAGAATGGACTCACGATAACATAGCAGAAACAATGTCCTTCCACTTGAGGTCACAGTTGTTAATCCATTTCGTTCTTAACAATCTGAGCAAACTAGTCTAGCTGGTTTAAGAAATCTGAAAGTTGTCAAGGCCAGTTAGTCCAGTAATCTTGTGAACCCTATCTTACTTTTCATTCTTGGCTATGCGTACCCAACCGCGGAGAATTATCAAATAGGCCCTACCTTATGGATGACTTACGTTATATAAATCAGCAGCTAGCTTTTCAATGTACTGTTTGAGTTTATCAGCTGTCTTCAAGCCGTCTTGAAAGAAACTATAATGGAAATAAAATGTTATTTATCAGCAATGTTGGAACCTGGTTTTAAATTTCAGTGGTTTTTCCCGCCCAGTACATACCATATTTTTGGGACTATAAGACACACTGGAGTATAAGACGCACCAAGATTTCGAAGAAGTAAATAAGAAAAAAAAGTTTTTGCCTTTCCCCAGCTCCCAGGAGCACTCTGTGGGCTTCAGAGGGCCTGGGGGAAGGCAAGAGCGCCCCGTTTTTGCAAAAAGCAGGCGGAAAAAGGACCGTTTTTTGCAAAAACGGGGGCATTTTTGCCTTCTCCCAGCCCTGCTGAAATCTGGGGGCTGGGGAAAGGCAAAAACGCCTCCGTTTTTCGCAAAAACGGGATGCAGGGACAAGGCTTCAAGAGGCCAAAAATGGCTGTAATCAGTGTGTAAGTTGCACCAACATTTCAACGCTTTTTTAGGGGGGGGGAAGGTGCATCTTGTACTCTGAAAAATACGGTAGGTTAGCCCCATTCCATACGCACCCATGTCAACAGGCAACCAGAGATATCTATAGATGGCTCTATTTCGGAGGTGAAAATACTCTATGTGGGTTTTCTAGATGCTTACAATATTTTGTTTTTAATACTGAATTTATTTATTTTTATGACTGTGTGTGTATGTGTGCTCTTTTTAATCTGATTGTTGTAAACCACCCAGAGTTACTTTGTGTGAGATGGGTAGCCATATAAATTTGATTAAAGGTAGTCCTCAACCTGCAACCATTGGTTTAGTGACTTATGGGCAGTTTTCACAGCATCCCAATGGTCAAGTGATCAAAATTTAGGCGCTTGGCAATTGGCATCTATTAATGATTATTTTAGTTGATCGCATTTTCAACCTTCCGACAAGAAAAGTCAAAGGGGAAGTCAGATTAATTTAATGACGGCATGATTCACTTAACAACTACAGGCCAAGCAATAGCACATTTCCTTCAATGTGAATTATATCTTACATTCAAGGCAGCTTTTTTCGTCTCTTTCTAGATTACATCAAGTCACCTCTTGACTCATTTTTCAAACCAGTGTGTATGACAGTGGAAGAATAATCAAGTCAAACCTTCTATGCAGAAAACAATAGGAATTCAATATCTGCAACTTTGAACAAAGGGCATTCAATTTTTTTCATTTTTTTTAATCGAGAAATCTCAATAAAAGCAGGTGATGTCATCCCTGAAGAGAAAAAGCTTTCTATATTAAAAAAAAAACACATTGCAGATGAAGAGCTGGAAAAAAAGTATACTCACTTGCATTGTGCATGATAATACTTAATAAGATTTTGTAAAAGGTCCACACCCTTTTTCGTCTTGATTTCATTAACCTTAATGAGATACTATGGAGAGGGGAAAAAAATCAAAGCTCAGTAGATAATTATACATTTGGGCCTAGCTGCATTCAAAGGCAGGTTCCATTTGAAATCTATTTTAACAAATTTAGCAATTATCTTGCAAGTTGTTTACAGCTAGCATCTGAAGGCACTCTGCTAATATGTGATTAAAATCGTGCTGCATATAGAACAGTAAAACATAGGAAGGATATTTTACATTAAGCCAATACTGTGATGAATAGTGCTTTCTAAGTTGTCTAATGCTCTTGTTATTTGTTCCTTCCTAATACAATTACTATCCTTTTTAGACACCGAATAGCTAGGTCTAAATTTACATTACGTGCTTTAAAGTAGCAATACTGTTCTAAAGTATGGCACTGCACTAAATACACTTGGAGGCATGAAAGCTCTTGGGTTTAAACGTCATTCAATATGACACAAAATCATAAGCAAATTCCAAGACCATAAATGATGCTTACGAATTATGCTAGCTTCACTTTTTTTTAAAAAAATTTTTGATTATCTGTAAAGCACCTAGAATCCCTTTGGATCGTTGTAGGGACAATCGACACAAATTAATAAAAATCCCATTTAGTGCCAGTTCAAAATCTTATTATTTATTTATTTATTTATTTGTCTTGTATGCCGCCCACTCCCGGAGGACTCCGGGCGGCTCACAAAAGACAAGGGAAAGGGGGAAAATGAGACAAAGACAACATATTAAAAACAAAACCAACATTCACAATTTCCGTGGAGGTAAATGCTTCTCAGCCCCCCCCCCCCCCCCTTAGCCTCCTGGAACAGCCAGGACTTGGTGGCTTTGCGGAAGGCCGGGAGGGTAGTAAATCTTGCGTTACCATTGGGAAGAGTCACATGAAATGTTAAAGAGAATGAATAGGCAATGAACAAGAAAATAGTACATGCTGTTCTAGGCTGCTAAAAGTTCTCATCAAGATGATCCGTGATTTATTTAACTTTACTGCAAATCTGAAATTCTGGTTTCATTTCTCTCTTATAAAGCCAGAATTCATAAACCAACAGCAAGCCACAATTTTTTAGGGGGGGGGGGGGATGTTGGACCAGAGTCTTTTTTCCCCAACTTTACTTAGTTAGGCTCTGTGCTATCTGGATTTATTATCTACTGTTAGTTAGGTAGAGCAAAGTAGAGCAAATAAGAATTCTTCATAAACTTTGCATGTGCTGTTAGAGGCATACAACTGTCAACTTCCTTAAAGGTTCCACGGCATCTTGCATTTTTAAAAATCCCAAACAACCAATAACAATCATCTTGCATATAAACAATTTAGGAACTTGCACAAAAAAATTAGGATTAGAACATTCAATTAGATTCTAGAATTATTGTGGGCCACCACTGGGCAATTACATAGGTTAATGCTGGCTGTGGAATTCTGGGAGCTGAAGTCCACACATCTTACGTTTGCTGAGCTTGAGAAACACTTATCTAGGCCAGCGGCCCTCAATTTTTTTTGCCACCGGGGATTGGTTCTGTGGAGAAAGGTTTTTCCACGGACTGGAGGGGATGTGGTGTGGTGGGCTGTCTACATCCTGCAGATGAGCCTTTGCTTCAGAGGTGGGTTCCTACCAGTTCGCACCTATTCGGTAGAACTGGTTCATCAAATCTACCGAACCGGTTAGAAGAGGTTCCACCAGTGGACCCGGAAAGCAGGCCACACCTACAGAAGAGGTTCCAAATTTTTTTGAAACCCACCACTGGTCCTTGGATAGGATTATTCTACACTATCATGCTCATATTTATAAAACTCAGTGCCTCTGTGAAAGGTAAGGATGACTACTGCGTTTGTGGTGCAATCAGAACATTGCATGTGTTGAAGTTGTTTTAACGCAAACCAAAGATGCCTTTTAAAAAAACAAGTTTACATCATATTCTTATGCATGCCAGTGCTGTGTGTGAGGTAATTTAAAGTGGTTCTGACAAGTGTCGTCGGCATCTTCATATCCGGTCGCATGGGCGGCAAGCCATTCCCATCCGGTCACATGGGTGGCAAGCCACTCCCACAAAGGAGGCCACACCCACAGAGTTGGTTCGAACAATTTTTGAAACCCACCACTGCTTTGCTTGTTTGCATGGACCAGTTACTGGCATGCCGTGGCATGATGCCAGTCTACAGACAGGAGATTGGAGACCCCTCATCTTGGCTATATTTGCATAAGCGGTGAAGTAGTCGTTTTGTTGCATCACTATAAGGAATCAGGACAAAGTTCCTCCAATGAAAGTGTGAACTCTGAAGTGAACCTGGATGAAGCCATCTTTAGCTGCCTCATAGTTGCCACATACTCTGAGGGGTGGGGAAGGGTGAAGAGAGGGGGAAGTAGACTTGCAGACAAAACAAAGATCTCTCCCGTGGGAACCAAGGTCATCCCAACAGGTGGAAATTGGAGGAGGGAAGGAGTGACCAAGGAACCTGCCCAATGCCTTAATTGGACAATGTGACCTTTGACACTTGGGGAGGGAAACAATTGCTCCTTTTATTATATCACAAATGTGGGAAACTTTCAGAGTTGGTTTTCACTAGCTGTGCCGACATGATGTGTCCAATAAACATGTTCTTTGAGGAATCTACCTGCCTCCGAGTTCTGACTTTAATGCATTACTCAGAATGCTGAGAGAAAGATTAAATGTAATCACACAGTTTGTACAAATGGAACTTTTATCCACTTTTTGTGAATTAACCCTAAGACAGTTATTGAATTTGATACAAAATTGGTGTTTGTCAATTGGGGAAGGGGTGGGGAGAGTTTTGAGTTCCAATAGAGAAGTATCTGTAGTTCAGGGTTGAATTGTGGCTATTTTGGGGCTTTCTGAGCTTGGTTGTTTGCTTTCAGATGTTTCAATACCCAACTAACTAACATCTTCAGTGCACGCAAGAGTTTGCGGCCAGTTAATGCCATGTGCTCAGCACATGGACACTTGACCACAGTTTCAGCTGGGAAAGTATTCGTTATCTGAGCATCCAAGCCAATTTCCTAAAGCTTGGCATTCAAATAAATCACCCATGAAAAGACACATAGTGAAATACCACGTTTGCATGCCACATAGAACAGACAATAAAAAAACCTTGAAAGGAAACAAAAAGAATGGAACACACCCCCTTCAGCAGCTAATATTCAGATAAGCAGGGATTAATACCAGACAAATGATCAGGCAGAAAGCTAAAGAACCAGGAAGGAGAAAACTACAGCCTGCAAAAACTGGCAGATAAGCTCCTACATTTAAACACTAACGTGCCCAGATGACGTTGCCTGGTTTGGTAGTGAAACATCTGTAGGCATACAACCAAGTTTATACAGCACCAGGAACACAGGTTCAAGTTGTTTAGATGTATGGAATGTTTAATCATAGAATGCTTGATCATGAGAAGTCCTTGGTGTTCTCTGAGCTTGCTTGTTTTCTTGAAGATGTTTCATTACCCAATGCTACCACTGATAACACCTAGTTTGAGTAATGAAACATCTGCAAGAAAACAAGCAAGCTCAGAGAGCACCAAGGACCCCTCATGTCAACCCTGAGCTACAGATATTCTCCTTTATTGATGTTTAATCGTTTAAATTTTAAAACGTGACTTACTTCACACATCTGTAGCTGAAAGAGCCTTCTCTCTTTCTCCATTTCCTCTGCTATCTCAGCTCCCGTAATCTCTGTTCGTATCATCCCATGTTGCTTGGCGTGTTCCCTTTTTTCCTTTTCAATTTTCGTGCTGTCGAATTGCAAAACAAAACCCACAAAGAAGGCGAAACCTGTCAAACTTTTTGACAATCACAAGAATCCACAAGCCGAGTCCAACTAATATAGAAACAATGACATTTCTCATGTTTTTCCATTTCACCAGACTTCATCAAACAATAAATTCCAAACCAAAATAGCTCTCCACCTTAAAAGCAAGCTGTTAAGTGCTAAAAAGCAGAAGGAGGAATCCGATATTTTAAAAATCCAACATAAACACGTCAAGGACAATTTGAGTTCTACAGCACCTTGGCATTTGAGGTTTTTTTCCAATCTACCCTTCATTTTAAGAAAATTAACATTGGAATCAATCCTGTTCCAAAAAAGAATTGTAATATGTTTTGAATCCTTTTTTAAAGGTAAAGGTTCCCCTTGCATATATGTGCTAGTTGTTCCCGACTCAAGGGGGCGGTGCTCATCTCTGTTTCAAAGCCGAAGAGTCAGAGCTGTCCGAAGACGTCTCCGTGGTCCTGTGGCTGGCATGACTAAATGTCGAAGGCACACAGAACGCTGTTATCTTCTCACCAAAGGTGGTTCCTATTTTTCTACTTGCATTTTTACATGCTTTCGAACTGCTAGGTTGGCAGAAGCTGGGACAAGTAACAGGAGCTCACTCCGTTATACAGCGCTAGGGATTCGAACCGCCGAACTGCTGACCTTTTTTCCTTATGTACTTATTGCTTTTAAAAATTGTAATATGATTCACTGATTCATGATGCACTGGTACAGATTCCCAAGTGGGACTGAGGAGCCGAGGTGGCGCAGTGGTTAGAGTGCAGTACTGCAGACCACTTCAGCTGACTATTAGATGCAGTCCGGCTGTTCAAATCTCACCGGCTCAGGGTTGACTCAGCCTTCCATCCTTCCGAGGTGGGTAAAATGAGGACCCGGATTGTTGTTGGGGGCAATATGCTGACTCTGTAAACCACTTAGAGAGGGCTGAAAGCCCTATGAAGCGGTATATAAGTCTAACTGCTATTGCTATTGCTATATACAATTATTTTTTACACAACGAACCACATGACACACATGTGAAAAGAGTTCCAGGACAGGTAGTCCTCGACTTACAACTGTTCATTTAGTGACTGTTCTAACTTACAGTATCCTGAAAAACGTGACCTATGACCATTTTTTCACACTTACAACTGTGGCAGTGCCCCTATGGTGACGTGATCAAAATTCAGAGGCATGGCAACTGATTTATATTTATGACGGTCGCAGAATCCCAGGGTATGTGAACTGCTTTTGCGACCTTCTGACAAGCAACGTCTATGGGGAAGCCAGATTCACTTAACAGCCATGTTACTAAGTTAACAACTGAAATGGTTCACTTAACCACTGTGCAAGAAAGGTCGTAAAATGGGGCAAAACTCGCTTAACAAATGTCTCATTTAGCAACCTGAATTTTGGGCTCAATTGTGGTTGTAAGTTGAGGACTACCTGTATAGAAAGACAGGAGGTTATTTTATTTTATTTTTTTACATTTCCTTCCCACCCGTCCTGCTCAAAGAGAGACTCTAAGCCGTATACAATAAACTTCTTGACTTTAAGCACAATTGTTTGTTCAACAAAGTTAACCATACTTACAATTTGGTCTCATAATCTTTCCAGGCTTTATCAAAAGGCTTTTTGAGATCCTTAAGAAAGAGAAAATTAACTTAAAATAAGTTTATGGCAGTGCTTAAAAATGCCCCCTTAAGGTACTGGTCCATGGTTATAAAATGACTTAAAAGCTTAAAGTATTTTCGTCCTGGGGAATCTTAAGAGCTCATATAACTCAAGGTTTTTTTTTAAAGAAAAAACGGATTGATGGGAAATATAAGTCTGCAGTTACAAGTGGATGTAATCAGATGTTCCTGCAAATGTGATAACGTCCCCGCTATATTGATAAGGTAAAGGTTCCCCTCACACATATGCTATTTGTTTCTGACTCTAGTGGGGGGTGCTCATCTCCGTTTCAAAGCTGAAGAGCCAGCACTGTCCGAAGACGTCTCCATGGTCATGTGACCGGCATGACTTAATGCCAAAGGCGCATGGAACGCTGTTAACTTCCCACCAAAGGTGGTGCCTATTTTTCTACTTGCATTTCTTACATGCTTTCAAACTGCTAGGTTGGCAGAAGCTGGGACAAGTCACGGGACCTCACCCTGTTATGCAAAATTAGGGATTCGAACCGCTCAGCTTCCAATCTTTCTTATTGACAAGCTCAGTGTCTTATCCACTATGACACCATGTCCCTACTATAATTGATAAACAAAAGTGCAGAAATCACCACCCATTATTAAAGCCCATATTAAATGTGTAGGCTTACTTACCCCTTTAATTCCTTTCAAATCTCCTTTCAACAGGGAGTCCAAGGTGAAGATAACATTATGGCTCAACCCTTGCAGCTAGAAAGAGAAAACAATATTATTCAGTATTTAAAAATCAGTGAACTTAAAATAAACTCCAGGCATCCACTCGACTTACAATCATCCATTTAGTGACGGTTCAAAGTTACAACAGCACTGAAAAAGTGACTTATGACTGTTTTCCATACTTACGCCTGTTACAGTATCTCCATGGTCATGTAATCAAAATTTAGACACTTAGCAACTGACTCATATCTTTGACAGATGCAGTGTCCTGAGGTCATTTGATTATCTTTTGCAATCTTTTGACAGGCAAAGTCAGTGGGGAAGCTTCATTTAATGACCATTTTACTACATTTTAAAGACTTTACCTTACTTCACTGATATTTGTCTGTCTGTCCGTCTTTCTTTCTGTCTGTCTGTCTGTCTATCTGTCTGTCTGTCTGTCTGTCTATCTATCTATCTATCTATCTATCTATCTATCATCTATCTATCATCCATCTATCTATTATCTATTTATCATCTATCTATCTATCTATCATCTATCTATCTATCTATCTATCATCTATCTATCTATTATCTATCATCTATCTCTCTATCATCTATCATCTATCTATCGTCTATCTATCTATCTATCTATCTATCTATCTATCAACTATGTCTATCTATCTATCATCTATCTATCGTCTCTCTCTTTCTATCATTTATCTATCATCTATCTATCTATCTATCTGTCTGTCTGTCTGTCTGTCTATCTATCTATCTATGTATCTATCATCTATGTCTATCTATCTATCATCTATCTATCGTCTCTCTGTATCTATCATCTATCTATCATCTATCATCTATCTATCTAATTATCTATCATCTATCTAATTATCTATCTATTATCTATTTATCTATCTGTCTATCTATCTATCATCTATCTAATTATCTATCATCTATCTATCTAATTATCTATCTATTATCTATTTATCTATCTATCTGTCTATCTATCTATCATCTATCTATTATCTATCATCTATCTATCTAATTATCTATCATCTATCTATCTAATTATCTATCTATTATCTATCTATCTATCTATCTATCTATCTATCTATCTATCTATCTATCTATCTATCTATCTATCTATCTATCATCTATGTCTATCTATCTATCTATCGTCTCTCTCTATCTATCGTCTATCTATCGTCTATCTATCGTCTGTCTGTCTATCTATCTATCATCTATCTATCTATCTATCTATCTATCTATCTATCTATCATCTATCTATCTATCTATCTATCTATCTATCTATCATCTATCTATCTACTGTGTTTCCCTGAAAATAAGACAGGGTCTTATTTTCTTTTTACCCACAAAATATGGCTTGGGCCTTATTATCAAGGGAGGGCTTATTGTTTTGGGTTTCCAGGTGGCTGCTCTCTTGCGAGTGGGCTCCCAAAGAGCCGGGCACAGCCTCAGGGGCGAACGGCTGTGTTGCGCTGTTGCAACAGCGCAGCACAGCAGCCATGAAGCGACCATGCTCACGAGCAGCCACCCAGCGAACCCCCTTTCAAGCCGGGCACAGCACCATTCACTGACCTAGGGGTATTGCCAAGCCGCGTGGGCGCCTGTTCGCCGCCGCCCGGCTCTTGCGGCTTGGTGCCTTCGAAATGCCAGTGAATGGCGCTCTCCCGTTCAAGCACCGCATAACAATATTCAGCCAACACAGCTTAACTGAAGATCATGGTTGGGCTTTCCAGGTTCAAAAGGTTTTTACTCCTTTAAAGCAGCTGGAATTCTTTTGAATTTAAGAGTGCTTTTCGAAGGGAGAAGTTCTCCTTTTTTTTCCACTTTCAGTTTTTCAAAACTAAAAGAGAACTGGGGAGGATATCTTGAAGAGCAGGCAAACTGTTCTTCTGTTGAAATATTTTATTTATTTATTTCAGAGGGTTTCTATGGCCGCCCACTCACTCTCTGTGACCCTGGGCTGCTTACGAAAATAAAAACCCAACAGGCAAACAGTTAAAAACAATAACGCTCCCCCCTCCCCTGGTAAATAACCATCAATCAGATAAGCCATTTGATGGGCTGCGTCCCACTCTGGGTTCCCCAGGATTTTCCCTTTTGTAAAGAAAGAAAAGTAAAATTCTTTGAACGCTGAGACTTTGAGTCAAATTGTGAACATTTTTTGAGGGACAATGGCAAACCAAAGTAATTTTGAGACACAAGGGAAAGGAACTTCAACTCCCAGAATTCCCCAGCCAGCATGAAGTCTACAAAACTTCCATTTTCCCAGGTTGAAAAAGAAAATATAGAGGTAGTCCTCAACTTAACAACAATTCATTTAGGGACTGTTCCGAGTTGCAACGGCACTGAAAAAGTACGATCTTTGCAGCATCCTCATTGTCAAGTGATCCCCTTTTGTGACCTTCTGACCAGCAAAGTCAATGGGGAAGCCAGATTCACTTAACAACTGGATTACTAATGGAACAACTGCAGTGATTCACTTAGCAAGTGTGGCGAGAAATGTCGTAAAAGGGGGCAAAACTCACTTATCAGATGCCTCAGTTAACAACAGAAATTTTAGACTTAATTGTGGTCATAAGGCGAGGGCTACCTACATATGAAATCCCATCACTGAGAACCAGTTTCTGTTCTGACCCGGGCTTCCCAAGAGCATGAAGCAAACTTCTTGTCCCGACAAAAAACCCTTTTATTAATTTACTGTGAATTCTGCTCATTCACAGCCAGCAAAGTCTTTCAAAGGAGGATTTACAGTCACAGACCTTATCTGGCTTGGAGAGCTGCCAGGCCGATATCTGCAAAACTTGGCAAGGAGTCTCAGAGAGTCAGGAACCAATTAAGCAAACTAATTGTCTCCTGCAAACTCCACTCCCCTTTAGCTCCTCTTTTATTTCCTCTGGGAGGGGCCATTTATCATCCATCTGTGGCCTTACTCCCAAGTCGACCCCTGTTCTTTAGCTGTTCCTTTCGTCTGGCAACTCTGTGCATGTGCACACTGGGAAGAGGCTCCACCTGTTCGTCTGCCTCACTGATGTCTGACTCTGAAGGCAGCTGACAACTGGCATACAGCTCTGGTTCCCTCACTGCCTCCGACGCAGAGCCTTCATCAGAGCCTTCCCCAGATTCCAGCACTGGCCCATGTTCCTCCCCAACCTCCTCACTATCCAAATCTGCTGCCAGCTCTGTTGGCGGGCCACAACAGTTTCAAATCTTTCTGCATCTCTCAACTCTTAGCAGATTTACGGTTCATCTTATAAAAACTATTTTTCCAAAAGACCACCAGATGATGGGCCAAATTAGACAGCTACCTTCATTGAGTTTGCTTGTCAGAAGTTTGCTTTGTGAGAAGGTCACAAAGGTGACTTCGGGACACTGCAACTGTTATAAGTACATGCCAGTTGCCAAATGCCCAAATTGTGATCGCGTGACCCCGGGGAATGTTGTGACAGTCATAAGCGTGAGGATCAATTATTTTTTTGTGTGTTGTTGTAACTTTGAACCCTCACTAAAAGAATAGTTGTAGATGGAGGATTACCTGCATTGATTTGGAAGAATAATGAGGAGTGAATTCGTTTTTGAAGATTTTGTAGAAACTTTGATGTTGAATATGGAAGTTGAAGATATTCATATTACATGAACTCAACCAGAGGTGGTTTTCTGGAGAACCGGTAGTGGAAATTTTAAGTAGTTCGGAGAACTGGTAAATACCACCTCTGATACCCCTGCACCCATCTATTCTCTGCCTCCCGAGTCCCAGCTGATTGGGAGGGAATGGGGATTTTACAGTATCCTTCCCTTCCCTTGCCACACCCACCAAGCCATGCCCATCAAGTCACGCCCACAGAACCAGTAGTAAACATTTTTTAATCCCATCACTGAATTCAATGCTGCTGACTACTGACATTCAACACTTTGAAGACTTCAAGTGTTTGTGATGGAAAACCTAAATTTCAGAGTAAGAAAATATCTGGGGTAACTGGGGTAAAGGCCTTTGTCCTTGGCGAGCCAGAAGAGCAATTTTGGAAGGCCCCAAAGGTCTATTCCTAAAGATGGCAATAACACTTAGACTTATTTACCACTTTAAAGTGTTTTACAGCCCTCTCCAAGCGGTTTACAAAGTCAGCATATTTTCCCCAACAATCTGGGTCCTCATTTTACCAACCTTGGAAGGATGGAAGGCTAAGTCAACCTTGAGCCTGGTGAGATTTGCCAAATTGCAGTCAGCTGGCAGTCAGCTAAAGTAGCCTGCAGTACTGCACTCTAACCACTGTACCACCTTTCTCCTAAAGATGATAGTAGCTCATAGCAATAGCTACTAGTTAATATTCATGCTGGGAAAGAAATGGAGGTAGTGACAGATTTCATTTTCTTGGGCTCCAAGATCACCACAGATGGGGACTGCAGCCAAGAAATTAAAAGACGCTTCCTCCTGGGGAGGAAAGCTATGGCAAATCTAGACAGCATACTAAAAAGCAGAGACATCACTCTGCCAGCAAAAGGGCATATAGTCAAGACTATGGTTTTCCCAGTTGTAATGGATGGCTGTGAAAGTTAGAAAGATTGAGCACCAAACAATTGAGGCCTTTAAACTATGGTGCTGGAGAAGACTCCTGCGAGTCCCTTGGACTGCAAGGCAATCAAACCGGTCAGTCCTAGAGGAGATCAACCCTGACTGCTCTTTAGAAGGCCAGATCCTGGAGATGAAACTCAAATACTTTGGCCACCTAATGAGAAGGAAGGACTCCCTGGAGAAGAGCCTAATGCTGGGAAAGATTGAGGGCAAAATAAGAAGGGGACGAAAGAGAATGAGGTGGCTGGATGGAGTCATTGAAGCAGAAGGCATGAGTTAAATAGACTCCAGAGGTTGCTAGAGGACAGGAACATTGTCCATGGGGTCGCAATGGGTCAGGCATGACTTTGCAACCAACAACAACAATATTCATGCAAGATACTGTCATCTTGATGTAAAGGGCCTTGAGGAGGTATTCTTTATTTGATAGTCATAAATGTCCCAGATTCCTGCTGCTTTCTTCAAAATAACAAAAGGCTGCCTCTTCTGAATGTATGTGCAACATCAAAACACTCATTAAAAAAAAAATGGGTGCACCGCTCCCAGGTAAATCAGACAGGAAACACAACTAAAGGAACTAACTCTACTGTACTGTAAGACTACATTAACAGAATCTTGCAAGTTTGCAGGTACAAACTTCCTGCTACTCCCTTTAATTGCATGAGGCATTCAGGACACTGGTCTTTCTTTAGTCTCTTTGTCTGACTGTCAAGCCACTGGGGGCTCCTGCCTCTCTTATCTGATTGTTTCCTAGGCAGTATCTCTTCCCCTTGTTCCCCAAAGTCATCCACACATTCCACTGGAATTAATGATGCTGGTGTTACACAATGCAATGCTGCTTTTGTCAGACTGACTCTTTGGAAGTTGTGGCTGATGGATTTGACATAATAATGGAGGTTACTTTCCAAAAAAAACTTTGGAGAGACTCAGCCATAGCTTCAACTGGGAAGCTGTGACAGTCTAGACCAGTGTTTCTCAACCTTGGCAACTTGAAGATGTCCGGACTTCAATTCCCAGAATTCCCCAGCCAGCATTTGCTGGCTGGGGAATTCTGGGAAATGCTGGCTGGGGAATTCTGGGAATTGAAGTCCGGACATCTTCAAGTTGCCAAGGTTGAGAAACACTGGTCTAGACGAAGCTAAATCGCCAAATGCTAGAGAATTCCTAGAAGCTTTGCATTCAGACAAATCAGCCATCTACAGACCGATAGAGATAAATCACATGTACACAGCATTCGAAAGAGGCAATAAGAAAGCTAAGAAGGGAACAAAAAGACCAGAACACATCTTTTCCCGCAACCAAGACCTAGAAATACAGGGATTAACATTAGACGACCAATCAAGGAGAAAACAATAGCCTAATCAGGCAACTAACAAAAAAGGCATATCAACACTTGTTGACCAAGCTATTCAGGGGTGGGTTTCTCGCCCCGTTCCAACCGGTTCGGTTGGAACGAGGCCGGCGGCGTCCGCACGTGTGCACGCGTGCGGCCCGCACATGCGTACTAGCGTCTGCGCGATGCTCCAGCTGCTCCTGGAGGATCGCGCAGGCGCTGTATGCATCCTGCGCATGCGTGGAAGCGCAGAATTCGGCAAAAACGGGTAAGGAGCGGGTGCGGGCGCGCGCGGGCGCGCGGGGGGCCTTCGCCGTTCCCGGAAGTTACTTACTTCCAGGTTCGGCGACCAACCAGATCGCGGGGACCGCCGCGAACCGGTTGAAACCCACCCCTGAAGCTATTGTATATTAACAGGAAGCAAACCCCACACTCAGTAGCACTGATGATGTTAGCTCGACGAGTAATAAAGTATCTGCAAGGTCAGAGAGCAGCAAGGACTCCACAGAAATAACTGCTTATAATTTCCCTTACACCAGGGGCCTTCAAACTTGACAATTTGAGGACTCCCAGAATTCCTCACGTAGGCTGGGGGAATTCTGGGAGTTGAAGCCCACAAGTCCTAAAGTTGTCAAGCTTGGAGACCCTCGCTTTATGCTAATGGAACAAATTCAAATATAACATTTAGAATATAACAAATACTACATGTTGGCTTCACACAGTATTAAGAGAAGGAAAGAGAGCCAGTTTGGTGTAGTGGTTAGAGACATTTGGCTAGAACCCAGGATACTGTAAGTTCCAGTCCCATCTTAAATATAGGGCCAACTTGTTGACTTTGGGCCAGTTATTCTTTTTTAGTTCTTGGAAGAAGAAAGGGGGACACCACTTCCTGAAAATCTATATATATATATAGTTCTTCTTTTTTAGTACTAGGAAGAAGAAAAGGGGACACCACTTCCTAAAAAAAAGAGAGAGAGAGATCCAGCATAACTCTGGAACGTCTCAAGCAATTTCAACCAAACTTGGTATACAGATGACTTACTCTCTGGAAACAAATAGTGTGGTGATAAGACACCCCTAAAGCCCCTCGGTATGTGTGTTCTGATAAGATAACAGCCTTCTACTGGCTTCTACTGTACTGCCGTAAAATGGCTTCTACTGTACAGCACAGTAGAGTTGCCATGGTAACGACTTCACAGTATTCCACAAGGGAGCTCCCTCTGGTAAGGGGAGGAATCCAACATTGGAAATTATGTTTGGTCTGGACATTTCCCCCCTATGAATAAATACCTGGGCAATGCTGGGTTATCGGCTAGCATTACTATAAAAACTGCCTAAACAAGTCACCAATGTCTACAGTGACTTGGAGGCACACCCCAAATTAAATACAACCCATTTACAGGAACAGGATTTCTATTGCATGCTCCCATACTGAACCTTAATCACCACTTAATTACTTCCCAGTTTATGGCAGTCACAGGTTGCCAGCACATCCAAGATACTAACCTTCCAAACTAGAATTACAAGGGAGAATTAAAGAAGAGAGCATGAAAAAAAAAGGAAAAGAAGGATGGAGGGCATAAACCCAAATTAAGATTACATGTTGGATCTGATACCACATACATTCTATTGTTTATATATCGTGGTGGGCCATGGTGGTGTAGTGGTAAGAATGCAGTATTGCAGGCTGACTCTGCCCACTGCCAGGAGTTCGATCCTGGCAAGCTTAAGGTTGACTCAGCCTTCCAAGGTCAGTAAAATGAGGACCCAGATTGTTGGAGGCGATATGCTGACTCTGCACACCACTTAGAGAGGGCTGTTAAAGCACTGTGAAGCGGTATATAGGTCTATGTGCTATTGCATCACTCAAAATAAGCTTCCCTATATTTTGCACCTTGCGGTAATAATTCCTATACATTTGGAGAATAAATACAATATTTATAGCTTTAAAGCTTTGTGTTCTGAGGAATGGAAAACGTATTATTTTAATAGCGAACAGATTTATGAAATGTACTGTACTGAACAGAAGGAGATTAAAGGGGAAGAAAAATGCATTTCACTTAAAAAATCATTTCAACTATTTCTCCAGAATTATCCAGTGCAATAACCAAACAAGAAAGTTAATTTTAAAACCCAAATTTAGGGTGAATGCTATTACAAATGACTGCATAGACTGAATAGCTTCAGTCATTCACAAAGCTAGACCACGTGCTTAAAAACACTGCATTAGTACTCAATAAGCCTAACCCTTTTTTCCATAGCTGCATCGAACTGGATTTAAAATATAATGCTCCCTCCAGAAATGTAAACGGTTCGGTTGTTTATTACAATCAATACTTATGTAACACTATAACCTACATTTTATATAACTTATATAACAACCCTTATATAATAATAATTGTAAATATTTTAAAGGACAAAAAGATTAAGAAGCGTCTCACCAGATTTTTAAGCAGTGTTGACAATTCCTTAGTTAGCGTGGAAAATTTGACAAAAGCAGTGCCCAGGTCTGGATTATCTCTACTTAAGAAATTACTTCCAAATTTATCTAGCACTTGTGCATAGCTCTCTTCATTTTGGCTATGTTCTGAAAGAGAAAAATGTTCAGTTAATGCCACTTTACAAGAAGACAAAATAATAATGACGAGAAATAGTTTTTTTCTAAGAGAACAAGGCTAAAATTTGCCATTTGTTCCTTTCAAAGATATTAAAAGTTAGATTATTTAAGTTAGTTGTTTTCAGCTCTTTATGCCAGTGAAACCTGGAGGGCGCCAGCAACTATTTTAACAAGAGACTTGGTGTCTTCCAACAAAGATGTCATCACTGAATCCTAAAGATTTGCTATTTTGACTATGTTATTAAGGAAGAAGTGCTGCTGCAAATTACATAAGATAATCACACGCAAAAGATTCCAACTTGCACTCCATACGGAGAATAATCGAATTCCCAACACAGCAATGAGATAATGATGCCAAACGACCAACAGGATGCCCTTGAAATACATGAAGAATGTTCATAGATGACTTAAAGACCTTAAACATCACAACAGGGGTGGGATTCAGGCAGTTTGGACTGGTTCAGGCAAACCAGTAGCTCTGACAATCACTGAGACGATTAGGTGGGCCCACCCGCCTATCCCTGTGCTTTACTTACCTATATCCTCTCCGCTGATTTGAGCGGCAGAGTGGATTGCTAGGCCTGAGCTGCGTTACTCCCCAAGATTAATGTGGAAAGTAAGTTTTGTTAAAACTGTGCATGCGCGCTGAGCGAAACATGCAATCACTGAATTGGTTGTTAAACCAGCAGGATCCCACCACTGCATGGGAAGACATCGAAGTCTTCGCCCCAAATCCATAGCATGGGATGCTTTAATGCAGGGGTTCCCAACATGTGGGCTCAGACCTATTGGTCACTGGGCCATGTGAGTAGCTGGCCAGTGCACGCATGTGTGAACACACATACACAGGCCCACTCACAAGAGCATCACGGGCGCTAGCAGCCCCACTCATGTGGGCGCTAGCGGCCCCACCTGTGTGGGGACTTCCAATTCCACTCATGTGGGCACTCGCGGCCCCACCTGGCCGTTTTGGGGGCTGTTTTACATGCAGTTTCCTAGGCTGTTTTCAGGTGGTTTTAGGACCGTTTTCAAGCCATTTTTGGACCCTTTTCAAGCTGTTTTGGGGACATTTTCAGGGCCATTTTTGGGCCATTTTAAGGCCATTTTTAGTCCAAAATACGGTCCAAGAACAGCCTGAAAAGGAGCCTGAAAATGCCCCAAAAATAGCCTAAAAACAAGCATGCGCGTGCTAGCCAGCTAGTCTTCGGGTTCTGGAGCTCTGGCGCGCATGCACATACACGAGTGTTTCAGTTTGGACACTCAGTGCCAAAAAGGTTCACCATTCCTGCTATAGGGTTTCCCACCTAAGCAGGGGGTTGGAGTAGAAGGTCCCTTCCAATTCTGTTATTCTGTTCTGTTCTGTTCTATAGCAAAACTCACTTAACAGATGTTTTGCTTAGCAACACAAATTTTGCCCCCAATTGTAATCATGATTCAAGGTCTACCTGTACCAGAGTCTGAATAGACTAAAGTGTGCTCCCTGCTTCAACCATTAAGGCACAGCATATTAATTTTTTTTAAAAAAAAATCATCATGCTTTAATAGCATATAAATTAAAGAAAGAAAGAACAGCAGTAGTGTCCAACAAAAGAAACTAGGCATGAAAATGGAAAAACAAGCAAAAAGAAAAGAATGTTTCCTAAAAGAAAACAGAGGTTTTCTACATTGAGTCAGTAGCAAATTATTCACAGAAGAGTTTTGGTCTCCTGGACTGTGGCTGAGTAACCGAGGGCATGGCATCAATAAAGGCTGTGAATCACAGCAAAGAAACTAAAGGCTAATTAAAAATCTCTCCTGTTCTGTCACCATCGTGCAAAAGCTGCATTCGACATGATAGTCAAATATTTCTTAATATTATGACTGAATATATTAACAGTGCTAAATAAGTGCATCACAGCCATGAGATGCTAGAGAAAAGACAGCGTCCCAAAGAAGAAATATTGTATTGGTCCAAGTGTAGAAGTTCCTGTGGCAATATATATATATAGAAACTCTTCTGTAGGTGTGGCCTGCTTTGTGGGAGTGGCTTGCCGGCCATGTGACCAGGTGGAGTGGCTTGCCGGCCATTTGACTGGGTGGGCATGGCCAACTTGTAAAATGTAGTGAAACTCATTTAACAACGCTCTTGCTTAGCAACCAAAATGTTGGCTCAGAAACTGGCATTTGAAGCACACAAGTCTTAAAGCTGTCAAGTTACAAGACCCTTGCACCCCTAACCCTTTAGAAAAAAAAACAACACCACAGGGATGTTCAAACTTGATATCTTTAAGACTTGTGGACTTCAACTCCCAGAATTCTTCCTCCAGTCATGTTGGCTCAGGAACTCTGGCATTAAAGTGTGCAAGTCTTAAAGCTGTCAAGTTACAAGACCCTCGCACCCCTAACCCTTTAGAAAGAAAAAAAACACCACAGGGATGTTCAAACTTGATATCTTTAAGACTTGTGGACTTCAACTCCCAGAATTCTTCCTCCAGTCATGTTGGCTCAGGAACTCTGGCATTAAAGTGTGCAAGTCTTAAAGCTGTCAAGTTACAAGACCCTCGCACCCCTAACCCTTTAGAAAAAAAACCCCAGGGGTGTTCAAACTTGACAGCTTTAAGACTTGTGGACTTCAACTCCCAGAATTCTTCCTCCAGTCATGTTGGCTCAGGAACTCTGACATTAAAGTGTGCAAGTCTTAAAGCTGTCAAGTTACAAGACCCTCGCACCCCTAACCCTTTAGAAAAAAAACCCAGGGGTGTTCAAACTTGACAGCTTTAAGACTTGTGGAAGAGCAAGAGAATTCCTCCTCTTGCTCTTCATCTTGATGATTTGCGGACGGGCGGGGAGAGGGAGCTGGAACCGGTTCCAAACGGCACTGTAGATTTGTGGAACCTCTTCTATAGAAGAGGTTAGAACTGGCAGGAACCCAGCCCTGATTGTGGTCATACATCGAGGACTTCCTGTATCAAATTTATTTTATTTGACAGAACCCTTTGTCCTCTAGGACTAGATCTGGATGAGATATAGCAAATCAGTTAATTATTTCTCGCCGTAATTCAATTTTCAAGGCCCGGTTACCACTATATCAGCATTTAAGGTGTCAGACTGACAACAACTCTCACGGTTTTTCTTTTTCACCTACGAAAAATGCAAGCATGTTTCTTTTTTAATGCAGGGGAGAGATTAAAAATTAATTATGAATGTAAACAGCGCTGCAAAATTGCCACTGTGCTGAATGTCACACTTATCACCTTTAGCGCTAAAAGCAGATGTTATTCTAGGAAAACTGTTAATATTCGCCAGTAAGATTTATTAGTGCATGCATATAAAATCATTAAGCTACTACCTGGATGGTGATTAAGATAGCTATTGAGGAATCTTATGGTGCCTTTGGTTGTCTGAAATGGCTTTATTACCTTTTGAGTGTTGTTGTGAGCCACCCAGAGTTGTGTTGCGTAAGAAGAGCATTCCTTATAAATATTTTAAATAAATATGGGCTGGCACATGGAAATAGAAGGAAGCCTTCTCAAATACTGGTTCCCCTGGTTTTAATCAGTATGTCAAATATATATCCAAAAATATATTTTGAAGTAAAAAAAATTGAAAGAACACCATAACTATTCCGAAGGTTTATGAGTATTGTTCTCACCTAGGCTTCCTGATACAGTAAAAAGCACACGCTTAGACCCAAAAACCCTCTTTTTATTTCAAAGGCTGTGAATTATGTTCATTCACAGCCCGTAATGAGTCCCAAATAGTTGTAGAGTCCTACAGTAGGCTGTCAAAGTCTTTCGGGATAAGACTGATAAGCACCCACCTTGAAACGCTGCCAAAGATTTAATTAGCTTGGCAAGGCCACACGGAGCAGAGTCAAAACGGAGCTTCAGAAGGTAAACTGACTAGCATGAAACAAGTTGCTTCCTGCAAAGCCTCACGTGTCTTTGCTCCTCCTTTTTATCTTATGGTAGGGGCCAATCACTTCCAAGCCTTACTCCCGAGTCGTCTCTTCTTTCTTAACTGTCTTACATTCTGGCAGCTCTCACTGCTGTCTAGCTCTGAAGGCAGCTGAGAACTGCCAGATGGCCCTGGCCCCCTCTCTGCCTCTAAAGCAGAGCCCTCATCCGAGCCTTCCCCAGACTCCAGGACTGGCCCATGTTCCTCCCCAACCTCCTTGCTGTCCGACTCTGCTGCCAGCTCCACAGACTCCTAGCGGACCACAAGTATTTTTTTTAAAATATATTGATAATACAAATAACTATACAGAGGTAGTCCTTGACATATGACTACAATTGAGCCCAAAATGTGTTACTAAGAGAGACATTGGTTAAGTGAATTTTGCCCCATTTTACAACCTTTCTTAAGTTGTTCAGTGAATCACTGCAATTGCTAAGTTAGTAACATGATTTTTAAGTGAACTTGTCCTTTACTTGCTTAATAGAGACATATATAGTGAGAGAGACACTGAAAAGGTTCTGAGCCTTTAAATAATTCCTAGGAATATAAAAAGGATATAAACTGAAAAAAAATACATTTAAAAAAATGTTGAAAGCTACTGTCTTTAGTCTGCTTCATCTCTTGTGAAAATATTATAATAAACAACCGTATTTTTCACACTCCATTATATTTTGAAATTCTCCCTAATCTCTATACTTCAAAACAATTTATTTAAAATGTATTTATTATTTGTTAAGATGCAGCAAATGATAATACAGAAAAATAAAGCTTACCTTGCCCAGAATTATATATTGCTTTTACAGATTTTTTCACTTTTTGTAGTGCAGTTCTGTCCTGATCTAAAGCCTAGAAGGAGAGAGAAAACAGAGGGAAAGAAAGTCAAATCAGGGAAAAGGAACTCAATTTTATACAGGTAGTCCTCGACTTATGACCACAATGGTGCCTAAAATTTCTGTTGCTAAATGAGATAGTTGTTAAGTGAATCTTGTCTCATCTTGCCAGCTGAGAGAGAACCACAGACATCTCATTTCAACCCTCAGCTACAAATATTACTTGCATTCAAGTGGCTATATTATGTAATAATTGATAACCCCGCATTGCCCAGATATTTATTTATAGGGGGGAAATGTCAGAACCAAATGTAATTTCAAATGTTGGATTTTCCCCCTTACCAGAGGGAGCATCTTTGTGGAGTACTGTGAAGCTGTTACCATGCCAACTCCACTGTGCTGTACACAGTGGTGGGTTCCTACCGACTTGGATAGGTTTGACTGAACCGGTAGTGGTTTGGCGGCCTGGCCCTGAACCAGTTCCCTGGGTGGCGGTGGTGGCAGCACCATCTTGTTTTTCAGTTCTGCACATGTGCAGAACAATTTTAATTGCACTGCACATGTGAACGCAGTGTGTATCAACCGAACCGGCAGTAATGCCTGCTGAAACCCACCCTGGCTGTACAGTAGAAGCCATTTTAAGGCACAACAGGCTGTATCTTAACAGAACACCCCGAGGGGTGCTAGAGACAGTATTTGTTTCCAAAGAGTAAGTCATCTGTGTACCAAGTTTGGTTGAAATTGCTTGTGGCATTCCAGAGTTATGCTGGAAAACACACACACACACACACAGCCATGGATGGATGGATGGATGGATGGATGGATGGATGGATGGATGGATAGATTTCAGTCTACGAATAAATGCCATTTTTGTTACTTTTGTTTGTTTGTTTTTTCCTTTTAAAAATTTCCAGATTGTTTATTTTTCAGTTTGTTTTTGTACTCAGTTAATAAAAGCCAAATATTAAAAGACAGGCTGAATAAGAGCCCATAGTGCTGAAAGCTTAGACAATTAAGATGAAATTTTAATTTTTTTTCAAGTGTACTAAATTATTAATACCGTGTTCATTAGGTGAACAATTATGTGAGAAAGAAAGCCTTCTAAATGGAAAGTATTCCTTCGAAATGTATTTGGTAATTGCTTAAAAAAAGAGTAACTTACATTTTTGTAAAAAGAAATCAAAATAATGATCAATATACTAAAGAATAAGCTTCATATCTCTGCAAGATTATTCCGCTTAATTAGTTCTACAAATGAAATACAGTATCTGGTCTGCAAGATTCACTGATAAGATAAAATAGCCTTTCACTGAGAGGACCTCAAATAATCCAGCTCTGATCAACAATTCAAAAAGGTTACCATCTGTTTGGTCTCTCAGCATCTTGTTATAAGCTAAAGAATATTTTCAGTGCATTCTCCCATAAGTAAAATTAGATACCCTTGGTTATCTTTAACTAGCAAGATTTAAAAAAATTACACTTGCATTTTATACCTGCAATTATTATGGTAAACTGAGCCACTACAAAATAAGTTAACCAAGTTCAATACCTTGGCTTAATAACTAGTTTTCAGGGGTATATTTGCCCAGAAAAATCTAGGACAAAATACAACTTGCAATGAACACTACCAAAACGTATTTTGCAAAGTAATATTCCCACGGTCCAGTTACTTTAATTTTCTTTTAATTAAAAATGCTAAGGAAGAACTTTTCAAGTTCAAGTTTACAAATTAGACTAATGTTAGGTTTCAGAAAAAATAATGAAGGAGGCTGGGTATCTTGAAGAGTTGTGATTTGAGGGATCCAATCTGGGTCAATCACCGGGACCAGAGGTTTTGTTCTGAGCTTTCGGACTGGTGCTTGAGCCCATCCTCAGGAAGGTTCTCTCTAGTAGAATCTGAATTGAGATTTTTGTTGGTATTTGATTGTAGCATCAACATCTCAAGTTAAAGTTAAAAAAATAATCTTAGAAGTCCATATTGTCTCCCCACCGCCAGAGGTGGGTTCCTACCGGTTCAGACTGGTTCAGCTGAATAGGTAGTAACTTGGCCTGAAATGCCCCCAAACAGATTTTCTTGGGGCTGCCATCTTGTTTTTGGCTTCTGCACATGCGCAGAAGCATTTTTTAGTACTGCGCATGCATGCATTGCACACATTAAGCATGCATGTGCAGCAAATCGGCAGTAGCAGCAGCCGGAACTGACCCTTTCCTCCCATCCCCCCAAAAAACCCTTCACATCATAATGCTCTTGGTAACAACTTGAGTGGTCTACATTGATCTATCACCCTACAATATACCCTTAACTGATTTCTTTTCTACATTTCAAAGATTGTCTTTTCCATTAGTTTTTGTTCAAAACTAATTGGTGATTTTCTTCTCTCTAGAACCGTGATTGCAAATCTATGGCACGTGTGCCACAGGTGGCATGCAGAGTCCTTTCTGCAGGCACATGAGCCATCGCCCCAGCTCAGTTCTATTGTGCATGTGCACATGTCGCCCGTCGGCCACCTGTTTTTCTGGTCTCTGCTGTGCATGTGTGGGGAGCAGGGCACATGCAGGACATGTGCGCGCATGCACAAGGGAGGGGGGGTTGCACACACATGCGGGGGACAGGGGGCGCCCACCCGTGGCCCATTTTTTGGTTTCAGAAGGCTGCAGGGAGGCCGAAAACAGAGCATGGGGGGGTTGAACACGTGGGGAGAGGGGGTTGAGTGGAGAGTGGTTGCGCATGTAGGCACTGGGGGCAGGGGGGTCACGCTCGCATTGCTTTATGTTTCATTCTGTAAAACGCTTAGAGAGGGCTGTGAAATCACTGTGAAGCAGTATATAAATCTATAAGTGCTATTGCTATAGCAGAGATACATTGTTTGGCACTTGAAATATTTTCCATTCCCTTAATGATAACTTAGCTCTGGGTCATGTGACCAAGAAGGAAGTATGGAGCAGACACAGTGGTCGGATTCAGCCAGTTCGCACCTATTCGGGAGAACCGGTTGGTAACTTTCTAAGTAGTTCAGAGAACCGATTGTTGGAAGAAATCTCCTTTTGTTTTTTCCCACTTTACAGGGCTAATCCTGTAAGGAAGGCAGGAAGGAAACATTCTAGTGTTGTTTCTAGCCTCATCTTTATTGACCTGTTTACAGAAACTGCCTCTCCAGTTAACCCTTATTACACTGTAACAGCTAAGGCGAAGCGCCCATCGACCTGAGTGACCTTGAGTTGGCCAAGCCCATCCAGTCACATGACCACCGAGCCCCACCTACCCAGATAGACATTAGGGAAGAGAACCGGTTGTTAAATTATTTGAATCCCACCACTGAGCAGACACCAATATTTTGAGCCCTTGTTTTGCTGTGTCTCCTAATGGAATGAATTGGAAGGTTTTAATTCCCCCCCCCCCACCCTGCAGTCTCTATCCTGATTTAGTTTCATATTCTAATCTGATTCCCCACCCCCACCCCCGCTGGCTTCCAATCCACACCAGATTTGATTCTTTTGGTTATTTTGGACAGTTATGCTACCGATGGACATTTTACTCACATTTTTTCCTGGCATTGCATTGGGTTGGAAAGAAAAATGAAAAAGAATCTCTCCTTGCAGAAACCCAAAGCGTTGTCAAAACAGAATAATGCCATATTTGTTTGACTCTGTAGTCATTCCTGGTAATTAGCATTATGCACTTTGACTATGTGCATATGCACATCTATCTCTGTATATATTTGATTATATTATACGTGATTATATTACAGCTGATTATAGTGTAAATATAATTTGTGGGAATCCTGCTGAATGTGATCAAGTGCCCATTTAAGAGAATATCCTGTTTCATAAAACACACAAACAAATTTGTTTCTGGGAAGTCTTACATATAAGATATAAAGACAGTAAAATTTTTAACTGTTTTGGATAGCATCTGGTATTCCAAAGGGAACTAAAAGTAATGCTGAAACACAGGTAGTCCTCGACTTATGACCTCAATTGAGCCCAAAATTTTGTTGCTAAGCGAGATGGTTGTTAAGTGAGTTTTGCTCAATTTAATGATCTTTCTTGCCACAGTTGCTAAGTCAATCACTGCAGTTAAGTTACTAACAAGGTTGTTAAGTGAATCTGGATTCCCCATTGATTTTGCTTGTCCGAAAGTCATAAAAAGAGATTCCGTTACCCCAGGACACTGTAATCGTCATACATATGAGTCAGTTGCCATAGTCGTTAAGTCGAGGATACCTGAACTAGATGACTTCATATTTACATGATAAGCATTATCCTCTCCTGAATCGTAGAGAACATAGGTTTCTTATAGCAACTGTCACCACAGATAATTAATTCAAAAACTAAAAGTCATATAAATTTAAAGCCAGCTGATACACTAAGGTAGCTAAGCAGCAAATTGTTCATCCTACAGGTATTTTTTTTGAGAAAAGTCTTCTTCATTAGATTGTAATTATCTTAACAACCTATTCATTAGGAGTAAAATGGATTAAAAACTCTTCCACAATTTCCTGAAATTGAGTAAAGACATACCAAGACAGGAGGGCATGACTCATTCCAATTTTCTGTACCACTGTTTACGTTAAGTAGTCAAAAATCAGAAAGGTTCGGATTTTAAAATCACCAAATGTGATTAAAAGGCGGAAGGTTTTGTGAGCTGCGGTTCACTTGGAAAGCTGATAAATAATAAAATCTGCTCGCTTGAAAACATGTCACAAAACACCTTCAGATGTTTTGCTCCCATGCAGCAGCATAGCCCTCTCCCTACATTCGCTCAGGTAATCCTTGAATTACGACCGGTTGCTTAGTGAGCATTTGAATTTCTGACGGACCTACTTCGGGGCTATGTACAACCCAAATGTGAAGTTCCAATGGTCGCCCTCACCCACCCACCACCCCCAGTCACGTGACTGCACAACCGAGCTGAATTTACCGCTGTTTGCAGAATCCCATAATCACAGGACTGCATTTTACAATAGTGTTGCTGAAAAGTATTGTATTTGCTTCTGGTTTTCAGCAAAACTGCATTCATAGCGACTCACTGGTTCACTTAAGAATTGTGGCATTTGTTTAACAACCATCACAAAGGGTGTAAAATCAGGTCAATTCGAGCTTTATAACCGACACGAGTTATACCCATAATGATCAGGGTTCCATTACAGTTGAAATTCTAGGACTAACTATAATTAGTTAGTATCAGTTTTTAATTGCCCTGGTTTACAAATACCTCTGCTCCATCTAGTATAGGGAGTCCTTGACTTACCGTCATAGTTGAGCCCAACATTTCTGTTGTTAAGTGAGACAGTTGTTCAGCGAGTTTTGTCCCGTTTTATGATCTTTCTTGACACAGTTTTTAAGAGTGAATCACTACTTAACAAGTTGTTAAGTTAGGTTGCAGGAATTGGGTATGTCTAGTTTAGTGAAAAGAAGGACTAGGGGTGACATGATAGCAGTGGCCCAATATCTCAGGGGCTGCCACAAAAAAAGAGGCAGTCAAGCTATTCTCCAAAGCACCTGAGGGCAGGACAAGAAGCAATGGGTGGAAACTAACCAAGGAGAGAAGCAACCTAGAACTAAGGATAAATTTCCTGACAGAATAGTGAAATAGCGTGACCCGTCAAAAGGGCGAATGACAAAACCGCACCTGATTAAACCGCGTCGCTGACGTCATCAACGCGGCAACAACAGCCAGCGCGGAGAAAGAAGGGCGCTTTAAATAGCGCGTTGAAAGAAAGCCAATTCAACTTAAGGTAAGGGTTAGGTTTAGGGTTAGGTTTAGGGTTGTTTAGGGTTAGGTTAAGGGTTAGGGTTAGGGTTAGGGTTAGGGTTAGGGTTAGGTTAAGGGTTAGGTTTAGGTTAAGGGTTAGGATTAGGTTTAGGGTTAGGTTTAGGGTTAGGTTAAGGGTTAGGATTAGGTTTAGGGTTAGGTTTAGTGTTAGGTTTAGGGGTTAAGTTTAGGTTTAGGGTTTACAGCGTGCTTCTGTCTCCACGCTGCTCTCGCCCTGTTGATGATGTCAGCAACGCGGTTTAGTCAGGCGCCGTTTTGTCGTTCGCCCTTTTGTCGGTGAACCATGAAATACTTTGCCTCCAGAGGTTGTGGGTGATCCATCATTGAAGGTTCTTAAGAATAGATTGGACAACCACTTGTGTGTAATGGTATAGTGTCTCCTGCTTGAGCAGGGGATTGGACTAGAAGACCTCCAAGGTCCCTTCCAACTCTGTTATTCTGTCATTCTATTCTGTTATTAGTAATACTGTTGTTAATTGAATCTCCCATTGACTTTGCTTGTGAGAAGAGCGCAAAATGTGATCACATGATCCTGGGACAACCACAACAGTGGTTCATAAATATGAGCCAGTTGTGATATCAACAGATCCATCATTGAAGATTCTTAAGAATAGATTGGACAACCACTTGTGTGTAATGGTATAGTGTCTCCTGCTTGAGCGGGGATTGGACTAGAAGACCTCCAAGGTCCCTTCCAACTCTGTTATTCTGTTATTCTATTCTGTTATTAGTAATACTGTTGTTAATTGAATCTCCCATTGACTTTGCTTGTGAGAAGAGCACAAAATGTGATCACATGATCCTGGGACAACCACAACAGTGGTGCATAAATATGAGCCAGTTGTGATCAACAGATCCCAAGACAGTGCCACAGTGGTTCGTAAATATTTTTTTTGCCAAATATCTGACTTTTGATCATGTGACCATGGGTCACAAGATAGTTATAAGTCACTTTTTTTCAGTGTCGTAACTTCAAATGGTCACTAAATGAATTGTTGTAAGTTGAGGACTACTGTTGTGGCCCGCTAGCGGATCTGGAGGTTGGGGAGGAACATGGGTCAGTTCTGGAGTCTGGGGAAGGCTCTGATGAGGGCTTCATGTTGGAGGCAGGGAGGGGGCCAGAGCCATATGCCAGTTATCAGCTGCCTTAGGCGTCAGACATCAATGAGGCAGAAGAACAGCTGGAGCCTGTTCCCAGTGTGCGCATGCGCAGAGCTGCCAGGAGAAGGGAGAAGCTAAGGAACAAGGGTCGACTCAGTAGTAAAGCCACAGGTGGACGGTGAATGGCCCCTCCCACAGGGAATAAAGAGGAGCGAAAGGGGAGGGGAGTTTGCAGGAGACAATTAGTTCAATTCATTAGTCATGTTCCTGACTTCTTGCCAAGTATTGTCTGCTACAGAGTGGCGTTTGGAAGATATCGGCTTGGCAGCTCTCCAAGCTTGATAAAGCTCTGTAGTTGTGAAATCTCTTGAAAGAATGTTGGCCGGGACTTTGCTGGTTTTATCGGGACGAGGAGTCGGCTTCATGCTTTTGGGAAGCCTAGGTCAGAACAACTATCTACACTCAAGCTACTTGTAACTATGCACATACATGATGCTGTATAACAATTCAATGACTAATAACAGGAAGTTCTACAGTATCTGCTTCATGAAAAAAAAGAAACAGAAGTTGAACATTCTTTTTTCCCCAATACATGAATATGCAATCACAAATGCTGTAGGATTGTTTGTGATTCATAAAGAATTTGTAAGATCAACACTTCATAGCATCAAAGGGGAAAAATGCACACATGTCATTCACATACTCAACTCCAAAAGCACGCATATGTGTCACTGTGTTCTGGAAACACATTGGTTGCAAAGTCATTCCTTTTACTGTAAATGCCAATAACAGTTTAAACTCCAAGTCAAGAAAATAACTGAAGCTGAAAAAGACTTGGGAGTAAAGATAATGGTTGACAGATTACACGGAATCTCAAGTCTTGCCCTATTGCTTCATTACTTGTGCTGTTATAATCATATCTAAGGCATTCTTTAAAACAATCATTTTTTTAAAAATCATCTGTGGTGGCAGCAAGATCATAAATCAAATCTACTTAGCTCTGATAAGGCTCAAACAATAACTGCTATTGTCTTTAAACTTTGGGAAAATGCTGCATCATTTGAGCTGCTACATTTGCACAACATGTTTAAACAGACCACATAAATACCTAGCTAAGGTTGATTAACTTTTAAGGTGGGATAAGGTCTTTTTAATGGTATAGTAAAGAGTGAATAGAGCAAAATCTTACACTATATAGTTCATAAATCCCAAAAAACATTTCATTTAAATCCAGCAAATTGCACAATCCATGTACAGACCAGAAGAGACCCAATAGAATAGAATAGAATAGGATAGGATAGAATAGGATAGGTTAGAATAGGATAGAATAGGAATATAGCTGAGCCGAGGTGGCGCAGTGGTTAAATGCAGCACTGCAGGCTACTTCAGCTGACTGCAGTTCTGCAGTTCGGCTGTTCAAATCTCACCGGCTCAGGGTTGACTCAGCCTTCCATCCTTCCGAGGTGGGTAAAATGAGGACCCGGATTGTTGTTGGGGGAAATATGCTGACTCTGTAAACCGCTTAGAGAGGGCTGAAAGCCCTATGAAGCGGTATATAAGTCTAACTGCTATTGCTATTGCTATATCGACCAAGTATGATAGACACATAAGGAATTTGTCCCCGGTGCATAAGCTCTCAGTGTATATGCAAAACAACAAAGTAATAATAATTATAATAACAAAGTAACAATAATCATAATAATGAGACAATAATAGCAGTTAGACTTACATACCGCTTCATAGGGCTTTCAGCCCTCTCTAAGCGGTTTACAGAGTCAGCATATCGCCCCCACAGTCTGGGTCCTCATTTCACCCACCTCGGAAGGATGGAAGGCTGAGTCAACCGTGAGCCGGTGAGATTAGAACCGCCAAACTGCAGATAACAGTCAGCTGAAGTGGCCTGCAGTACTGCACCCTAACCACTGCACCACCTCGGCTCAATAAGACAGGGGTCTCGCGATGACATGTTCTCACTGGACATATCGCAACCCCCCCCCCCTTTTGCTAAAATAGAGGTGGGCATGGCTAACGCGTAACGCATCCGGGCCATGGGCGGCGAGTTTAACACCCCTGCAATAAGAGACAGTAGTGGAACATATGAGAAGGATGATAGTAATACAGCCATACTCCATGGCTAAATAGAGATAAGGCAGTATTGTAGGACAGCGTGTTGCTTAACCTCCGTTAAATGTGTGCACAGAATGCAATCTTAGTAGCTTTATAGAGGTACTAAAAATACCAACTGGAAATAAAATCTATATTCCCTGCTTCCAGCAGACCTCCATTTAAATAGATTAATCAGGGATAAGTACTTATGTCCCAAAGCATGGCTTATGGAACAAAAGAAAAAAACTAATGAGTGGTATAATTCTAAAAGATGTTAAATTAAAGATATAATCACTCTCAAATGTATTTGAAAACCCGAACCTACTTTTCTAATTGTCCAACTACCCCACTCTTCCCTTGATCACTAGCAACCATAGAAGACACTACAGTAATTAGGATTTTCCCAAACATAGAAAGCTTTTTGTAAATCACATAAAACCAATGATTTGGCACAAAATGAAGATATTTTGGCCAGGGATATAGAATAACAGAGTTAGAAGGGACCTGGGAGGTTTTCTAATCCAACTCCCTGCTCAAGCAGGAGACCTATACCAATCTGGATAAATAGCCATCCATTTTTTTCTTAAAAACTTCCAGCGATGGAGCATTCATGACCTCGGAAAGGAAAACCATTCCACTGGTTGGTTGTTCTGTCAGGAAATGTCTCCTTAGTTCAGGGTTGCTCCTCTTCTTAGCTAGTTTCCATCCATTGCTTCCTTGTTCTGCCTTCAGGTGCCTTGGAAAATAGGCTGATCTCTCGTCTTTGTGGCAGCCCCTCAAATATTGGAACACTGCTGTCATGTCACCCTCTATTTCTTACATTCATACTATCTATTTGGTTGACTTTAAAATGTGCCACCACATCTCTTTCTAGACTGTTTATGAACTTGGAGAATTGCCAACCATGCTTGGTATCCATCATGACACTATTTTAAAAAAAACAACACAATTCTTGCACATAGCTATACCTAAGACATTACTCACGCTCAAGAACAATTTCATCTGATATTTTCATACTAATATTAGATGAGTAATTTCTGCTCACCTAAGGGGACTTGCTCATTGCTCTTCTCCCTGCTGGCCACACATGCACGCATGCACACTCACACACTCACAAACACACTTTCCCCAAGGTTCCAATTTGATCCAAAGGGCCCCCAACTACTTAAGACACATCTGGATGATATGTGAGTAGGAAAAAAAACATTCTGTTGGCAGATTCTGTCCTGTTAGCAGATGGGAACCATTGGAAATGACATGTTCATTTACATCTACGAGTAGCAATAAGCTTGGAGGAAAAACAACTACAGCAGATAATACGGCAAAAACAGAGAAAGCACAAGTTAAACAGCATCACAACAAAGTGAGAGATAGCTGTAACCGTTGTCTAAAACCATTGGTTGTAAAACTGAAAAGCCTGTTACTTAAAGAGAAAAATTGCCAAATTTGCTGGTTTTCATATCGAAGGTAAGTATAGAACTCGGAGTCGCCTGGTGATTGGCACACGGTCATCTAACTAGTTTCCATGGCTAAAGTGGGATTAGAACTCAGTCTCCTGATGATTAGCCAAAGTCACCCAGTTGGCTTTCATGCCTAAAATGGGACTAGAACTTCCTGGTTTCCAGGCCAGTACCTTCACCACTGCACCAAACTTGCTCTCAATTTTCTGTTTTGACAGTTTGCAAAAATATGCAACCTACATTTGTGTAAAAACTGTTACACAACATAAATGTCATATACCTACAAAATCAGAATAACAATCCTTACCTGAAAGGTATAGCAAAAACAGATTTCCTGTAAGGATTTATTTTAAAATGCTGCCTTTACTGATAACAAAATTAGTCAGAGGTAAAAGAATTTTAGCTCATGGATTAATGCTGTAAGATGTGGGAGGAACAGGTTGAAATATGGGATCCTTCAAAAGTCTTTTGTTCTTCTATTTTTGAAGATCAACATGAGCAACGTTCTTCCACCTACCTTAAGATACATATTTGTCAGCTACTTAAAAATACACACGAGGCCAATCTGCAATGTTCAGATTGCAGGAATGTGACCAGCTTGTTCAGGCTAAGGATTTTTTTAAAATATTAGGTTGGACAAATGATTTAAAAAAAAAAAGAAATTGCCATCTGCTAATCACCAAAATGAACATGCAGCACAGCCTTTCTCAATCTTGGCAACTTTAAGATGTGTGGACTTCAACTCCCAGAATTCCCAAGACAGCATGGCTGACTATGGAATTCTGGGAGTTAACCTCCATTACGTCTAAAAAAACTGAGAGTTGAAGTCCACACATCTGACCAAGATTGGGAAACACTGATTTAAGGAATAATGAACATCCAGAGAGAAAAAACTACAATGCTAAAAACTACGGATGTTTAGATGTAGATTCCACCCCACCCCACTGTTCTACTTACCTTTCAGGCATGCTTGGCAGCAGGCTCCACCCACCCTCCCAAACATCACATCCGTTTTTGACACTATGCGCATGCGCAGAAAGTCCTGCGCATGCACAGAGGCGGCATGTGCAAGCAGAGCGAACGCGCATGCACGCTCACATTTGCGAACCAGTAGCGAAGGTAAGTAGATTTCACTCCTGAATCTTAAGTTACATTTTTCTAAACTCTAAATATAAGGCAGTCCCATCATCTTCTACCAATAGTTTTCAAAAGTTTATTTTTGAAGGAATAAATACAATCGTAATATTAATTTTAAGTGTAGCAAGATAAAGATACGTAAATATGTTATTAATGCAACTCCTTAAAATAAACTTCCTCGTAAAGGTTATTTCTCAATTACATGTGACGAATACCCGTGTGTGTGTGTGTGTGTGTGTGTGTGTGTGTGTGTGTGTGTGTGTGTGTATCAGTGGTAGGTTTCAAAAATTGTTCGAACCTACTCTGTGGGTGTGGCCTCCTTTGTGGGAGTGGCTTGCCACCCATGTGACCGGATGGGAGTAGCTTGCCGCCCATGTGACCGGATATGAAGATGCCGACGACACTTGTCAGAACCACCTTAAATTACCTCACACACAGCACTGGCATGCATAAGAATATGATGTAAACTTGTTTTTTAAAAGGCATCTTTGGTTTGCGTTAAAACAACTCCAACACACGCAATGTTCTGACTGCACCACAAACGCAGCAGTCATCCTTACCTTTCACAGAGGCACTGAGTTTTATAAATATGAGCATGATAGTGTAGAATAATCATATCCAAGGACCAGTGGTGGGTTTCAAAAAAGTTTGGAACCTCTTCTGTAGGTGTGGCCTGCTTTCCGGGTCCACTGGTGGAACCTCTTCTAATCGGTTCGGTAGATTTGACGAACTGGTTCTACCAAATAGGTGCGAACTGGTAGGAACCCACCTCTGGTGTGTATATAAATAAGCCACTGAAATTGCTAATTTGAGATATAGCATATAATTTTATTCATCCAGAAAAACATAAGCACCATAAATCAACTTCACTTATGTCCCAATGTGTTAGGGAAGTGATGTACAAAAAATTCCATAGCAATGGTATCTAGAGATAGTTCTTGGCTTAAAAGCAGTCGCTTAGCAACTATTGAAAATTATGACAGACACCCCCCCAAAAAAATCTATTTACAACCCAGATTCAAAATTATGGCAGCTGTCCCGTTCCCCCCCTCCCATAATCACATCACTGCACTTTGATACTTGGCACTGGGTCACATTTCAATCTGTTTGCAGTGTCCTTTGGTCACATGACCCATATTTTATAACTATTTTGCGGAGAGCACCTCAAGGCCAGACAAGGAATAATGGATGGAAATTGAACAATTTCAGTGGTGGGTTCCGGATCCCGTCGCAACCAGTACGCGGCGATGGGGCCGGGTGTTCATCACATGCACACGTGCTGTGCTCGCATGCGCACCACCGCCCTGTGACGCTCCAGCTGCTCGGTGGAGCGTTGTGCAGGCACCGTACGCTGCGTGCGCATGCGCAAATGGCCCGGTAGGGTCAAATATCGGTAAGGAGAGCGGGCGGGCCCTCTGCTGCTCCCACCAGGCACCGATACACCCATGGAACTATAATCCACCACTGCTATGCTACTTGGAATAGATTCTGTCAATCGTTAGAAACACAAGATAGACGTTGGAATGCGAAAGAATCAGGCTAGGTGGACATGGAAAAAGATATTATGTATGTATTAGCATGTAGATATTAAAATGATAGATCAGTTGACATTCTAGAATATGATGATCAAAAATAAATGTACAATACTAGCACTGTTTAAAATAATATATATGTTATTTGTTTTCACCATTGTTTTATGGAAAGTGGAATGCCAGGACAATTACACTGTATTCAATCTATTTATATGTTAACAATAAAAATGTATGTAAAAAAATACATATACCATGATAAAATACTCCCTTGTTCTAGTACAGCCAAAAAGTGAATACAAAACTAATATACATATAAAAGATACATATACAAAACCATCAAATAATAACACCAATATATAACATCATAACCAAAAATAGCAACATCTGAAAAATACAGTGTTTGAACACGATCTGAGAGCTCTATTTCATATGGGCTTTTAAAAGGGAGGGAGATTTGCATCACTTGAAACAAATTTCCCTATGTTCAATTGTCAGTTTACTCTTTCTAAAATTTAAAAACATTCACGGTGGGTTTAAAAACAAAGGACTCTGAATCAGATCCTGGGTTAAGCCATGCCACTATGACGTAGGAAGAATTCGTTTGGCAGAAATTAAGACTGCAACCATAAACCAAACCTTAAAAACGACAATCCCTAGAATAGTTTTTTTCCAAAAAAAACAAAAAACACTACATATTTTGTAATGTTGCTCTTTGTAATTACAGCCCTTAGTAACAATAGTAATTAACTTATTTTTCAAATTAGAATGAAAGCATTCGCCGCGGTATAAATTCATAGAATTTTTTTAAAGACCTCTTGAAATAAAAGGTCTCACAACATTCTAGTAGTTGAAAAAGAGGATTTTTTTTTTTGTGAAAGATGAGGTTTAGAAGTTCATCCATCTGTCCTCTCCGCATCCTTTCCGCCGACAAGCTCAGGATGTGTTCATTTTCATATCATTACAGTTTGTCCTGGTTTAGCCAAAACAGACTGTTGTTTAGTGGGAAACAGAAGAAATCTCCTTTTCTGGTAGCTTTGGTATGAAAAGGAAAGGAAAGACTTGGGTTTATCACACTCAGGGTGGATTTGATTTAAAGACGATTTAAATCATGATTTAAATCACTAGTAAAAAGGCTTTGATTTAAATCAACTAGATTTAAGTCATAATTTTTAAAGAGCAACGGTCATCTCTGTCCCTTAGTGGCTCCCCCTCTGACCCCTGTTGACTCACCAACAGTCCCAATATTGCAGAATATACAGCCTCATGCTACATAACTAAGCTCCATTTCATGCTGAATAGACTAAATTATTAATGTATCTTAAATAGAAAACTATCTTGAGATAGATTTTTTTTTACTCCAAACGCATTTTATTGAAATAAATTTCATAAAAATATAAAAAAAATGGATATAAATTTAAAAAACTGGATTTAAATTTTAAAAAATCTGGTTTTTTTAAATTTATTTTTAAAATCATCGATTTTTATCCATCCTGATCACACTGTTATGTCTAACAGCATTTGCTTCAGAATTTCAAAAAGTGGGAATGCAAAAGATATATACCGATGGAAGTGAATAGTGCTCTCTGAGTTTGGATGTTTTCTTGCAGACGTTTCATTACCCAACTAGGTAACATCTTCAGTGCTTGGGTGCATTTGAGATGCACTGAGACCTTCTGAAGTGCCCTGAAGATGTTAACTAGTTGGGTAATGAAAGGTTTGCAAGAAAACAACCAAGCTCAGAGAGCACCAAGGACCCCACGGTTTAACCTTGAATCAGAAATATTCTTCTTCATTGAAACTCCACACTCACTAGCACTGATGATGTTACCTAGTTGGGTAATGAAAGGGCTGCAAGAAAACAACCAAGCTCAGAAAGCACCAAAGACCCCACAAAAGATATTCTAATCCAAACAACATTTTTTCTTAATATCCTTTCACTATTTATAATGCTGCCCCTGGTTCCAACCCTAGATCAATGTCCGAAATATCTCAGTGGCTTGGCTAGTGCCAAACGTTTTAAAAATAAAATCCATAGATCTGAAGGACATTAAGGTTGGAGCCAGCGACCTACATTTTCCCTACTTCTTCTATCTGACTCAGCTCAATTTTGAACAAATTCACTGGAATTCACAAGTCACAGCGGAGTAAACTTAAGAGAGAAAGCCAGTTCAGTTCTAGGAAATAATCAGGCAACTTTTTTTTTCTTTGTAAAGCAAATTACAGAAGGATTCTGGTGTTGATTTAAAAAAAAAAAATTCTAAAAGCCAGACACAAAAAGGGGAGGGAAATTCCAGTTGTGTAGAGGAAAAAAACAAAGTAATTCTCCAAAAGGTCATCTGGGGTTTGTAGGATAAGAAGAAACACAAAAGAATTCAGCTGGTGGCTATCGACTCAGATTGGAAATTCATGTCCAAGCAGCTTCTGGGACTTAATTATAACTATAATGTGACTTAGCAATTGTCCCCCACATCTATTTGTTGCCCTTCTTATGAATCATTCTCTTTAAAAAAAAAAAACACTACAGATATGCTGGTCTAGTTACACTGAGTTTTATTGTGTAACAAATTGTTTTCTGTCCTAACAATAATTGGACGTTCTGATTAAATATCCATTGGGCATTAACATTTTTCTTTTGGCATTTGACCACAAGCACTAAAGGTAAAGGTTCCCTTTGCACGTATGTGCTAGTCGCTCCTGACTCTAGGGGGCGGTGCTCATCTCGCGTTTCAAAGCCGTCCGACAGTCAGCGCTGTCTGAAGACGTCTCCGTGGTCATGTGGCCAGCATGACTAAACGCCAAAGGCGCATGGAGCGCTATTACCTTCCCACCAAAGGTGCTTCCTATTTTCCTACTTGCATTTTTTACATGCTTTCGAACTGCTAGCTTGGCAGAAGCTGGGACGAGTAATGGGAGCTCACTCCGTTACGTGGCGCTAGGGATTCAAACCGGCGAACTGCCGACCTTTCTGATCGACCTGCTCAGCGCCTTAGCCACTGAGCCACTGTGTTCCCAGCAAGCAGTAGGATAAGATAAAACACTACCATAGACAAGTAAAGAGAAGGAAAGAAAGGTTGGGTTTCAAGCTATTCATATGCTATCGTGTGTGTGTGTGTGTGTGTGTTTGTGTTTGTGTGTGTTTTCCCACAGTCTTAAATCCTCATGTAAGACTTCAATCGGGATCATGGGTGGGGAGGCATGTTGTGTTCAAGTAATGCTATGCTTTATCTCTTGTACATCTACATTTTGAAAAAAAATAAAAATAAACGTCAAACAAATCCTCAAAACACAGCTATGGTTTTAGAATCAAGAGTTATAATCAAAAAATATATAATTAGCTATAAATAGCTGTATTTAAATCTCAGTGAGACAAAAGCAGTCCTTTTAAAATCATCTAAGTATTATGATCCCATTTTTGACTGTACCTTCCAACACTGCAATGCAAGGAAAATACTAATAGAGAGAGAGAGTCAAAACTCCCAGTGTTGGAGGATTCACAACTTCTGGAGGCTAGTTGTTCCACTGATTAATTGTTCTAATTGTCTAATTTTTTCCCCCTTAGTTCTAGGTTGCTTCTCTCCTTGATTAGTTTTCACTCTTTGCTTCTTGTCCTGCCTTCTGGTGCTTTGGAGAATAGCTTGACTCCCTCTTCTTTGTGGCAGCCCTTCAAATATTGGAACACGACTATCATGTCATCCCCTTTTTTCCATTAAACTAGACATACCCAATTCCTGCAACTGTTCTTTATATGTTTTAGTCTCCAGTCCCCTAATCATCTTTGTTGCTCTTCTCTGCATTCTTTCTAGATTCTCAACATCTGTTTTACATTGTAGTGACCAAAACTGGATGCAATATTCTAAGTGTGGTCTTATCAAAGCATTATAAAGTGGTATTATAACACTTCACGTGATCTTGATTCTATCCCTTTGTTAATGCAGCCTAATATATACATATATATACATATATATATACGTGTGTGTGTGTGTGTGTGTTGTATTTGTGCTGATAAATAAATAAAGGGAGACTAGTATAGATCTATTTCAAGCTATTTAGCTCTCATCAGATAGCCATACACTTACTGGGATTAGAACCTGTGCTGTATTGCATCTTAGGCAGATGTGTTAACCATTAAGCCACACATCTTAATATCATCATGATAAGCTAACACTTATCAGCACAAATACTACATATACATATACATATATTTGTGTGTGTGTGTGTGTGTTTGTGTGTGTGTGTGTATGTATGTATGTATGTATGTATGTATGCATGTATGTATGTAAAATAGGTTGTGCATGTATGTATGTAAAATAGGTTGCCCTGCTAGTGTTGGTGAGAATATGGTTTTCTTCTTAGTAGTTCCATGATTAAGGTATGGTTTTCCTAATTGTGTAAAAAGGTAAAGTTTCCCCCTATCAGTTGTGTCTGATGCTACAGGGTAGTAGTGTTCATCACCATTTCTTGGCCAAGGGAGCCAGCATTGTCCAAAGACACTTCCATGGTAATGTGGCCAGCATGACTATACACCAAGGCACATACAACGCTATTACCTTCCCACCAAAGTGGTACCTTTTTATCTACTTGCATTTGCATGCTTTTGGGCAGGAGCTGCAGCAAGGGACCGGGGCTCATCCGTTGTGTGACACTCAGGTCAGCATTCCAGCTGACAAGCTCAGCGTCTTGAACCATTGAGCCATCGTGCCCCTCCTAATTGTTTAGGGAGGGTATTAATTATTTGAAAAGAATCACATGAAGACAGAACTCTGGAAAAATCAACCCATTGCTCCCACGAATCTTGCAAATCTGAAGCCAAAGAACCCGTGACCCGTCAAAACCGTGGTAGACAAAACCGCGCTCGACGAAAGCGCGTACCTGACGTCATCAGCAGCGCGACGAAAAAAATTAAAAATAAATTAAATTGAAATTAAAATAAAATTAAAGCAAGCCGATTCACATAAAGGTAAGGGTTAGGTTTAGGGTTAGGTTTAGGGTTACGTTAAGCGTTAGGGTTAGGTTTAGCATTAGGTTAAGGATTAGCATTAGGTTAAGGGTTAGCGTTAGGTTTAGGGTTAGGTTTAGGGTTAGGTTTAGGGTTAGGTTTAGGGTTAGGTTTGGGGGGGTTAGGGTAAGGTTTTCGCTTTAATTTTAAATTTACCGCTCACAGCGCGATGTTTTCATCGCGCTGTGATGACATCACGTACGCGCTTTCGTCGAGTGCACTTTTGTCTACCGCGGTTTTGTGGTGGAACCAAAGAGCCAACTCATAACTTGTTATTGGCTGACTTGCTTTACAGTATACTTCCTGCCACTTCTACAATGGTAAGATAAAGGTATTAATTGCAACAACAAACTGCATCCTCAAGTAAAATCCAGGTGGGATTTCAATTCAGTTTGTATTATGTAGCCCCACTGCCATGGAATCTGAAGACGAAAATGTGTAGCAAGCATGTCTAGTGATTAGAGGCACATGCGTACACCAGGCCCACGCACACAGCAGACCTCTAAATGCAAAATTTCAGATCGAGTCTCAACCAAATATAGTCACCAAAAAATCCAATGTATATAAATATTGTGCAACGTAAACCCACTCTGTAGCATTTGCTGCTGGATTCTGTTTCCTAAAGCCATTGCCACATATAGTTGCACCCTTAAAACATTCAAACTGCACTGGCTTAAGAAATATGTCGTTTTCATTTAGCACACTAAAAGGACTATGCTAATGTGCATGGAAAAAAAAGTTATTTATACTGAAGAACTCTCAATGATGAGGCGTTAACTATTCTTGCATATCCAGAAAGAAAATGATTGTACATGATATTTATTTGAATACACATATATATATGCATTGTTCACTGCCTAAAAACTGTAACTCGCACGCAACTAGGCTGCAATTGAACACTGGTTATATTACTGTGCATGCATGGCTGACACACCTCAGAATAATGAATCGAGAATTACTCAATTAGTATAACATATTTGTTTGCTATTATACCAACAGTAGGTTTTCAACTTCTACAACATCCTGTTTCCTTTCTCATTTGTCACAAATTGCAGAAAGCAAAAAAGAGAGAGAGAGAGAGAGAGAGAGAGAGAAAACTACAGAGTAGGACTTTTACTGTCAACAGAATGGAGCATTTCATCAAAAATTAATTTGATGGGAAACTTTTCCTCTCATGTTTTCTTTACGAGTTAAAAGCCTGTTTAAATGTTTAAGCACTGGTGAAGCCACACTTGGGAACTCTGCATCTAATTCTGTTCACCATGATACAAGAAAAAGATTTTGAGACTCAAGAAAGAGTGCAGAGAAGAGCAACGAAGGAGATTAGGGGTCTGGAGGTTAAACTATATGATGAATGACCGAGGGAACCGGGGAGTCTAACGAAGAGAAGGACTCAGGGGTGATATGATAGCAATTGTCCAGTACTTGAGTGCTGTCACAGAGGAGAAGGGGGTCAAGATCCAATCTGGGATGGTCACCAGGACCAGAAGTTCAGTCTTCTGAGTTTTTGGACTTGTGTTGGAGCCCATTCTCAGGGAACTTCTCTCTCACCAGAATAGGACACATGCTAATTGTTTTGAGGATGGGCTCCAGCATGAGTCCGAAAGCTCAGAAGACAAAACCTCTGGTCCCTGTGATTGACCTAAGTTGGATCCTGCAATATTATCTCGGGACACATATGGGTATATTTGCCTTCATTCATAAGAGGGGGTCAGGACAAGAAGTAACAGATGGAAGAGCATTAAAGAGAGAACCAACCTAGAACTAAGAAGAAATTTCCTGATAGTGAGAACAACTACCTCCCAAAAACGGGCCCATTCCCCCCCCCCCAAAAAAGGCACGAATAGCCTTTAGGGAGCTTGCAGAGTGTTCCTGGGGGGGGCATTTCTGCCCTTCCCAGCCCCCAAGAGCTCTCTGAAAGCCTCCTAAAGGCTATGCACGGCCATTTTGGTGAAGGAGGCTGGGTTTCGGGAGGCAAAAAATGCTGTATTCAGTGTATAAGAAGCACCCAGATTTTCAGCCTTTTTTTTTAGGGGGAAAAGGTGTGTCTTATACTCTGAAAAATACGGTAATCAGTGGAACTGGCTTGCCTCCAGAAGTGGTGGGTGCTGATTTCCAAGAAGAAACTGGAACAGTCATTTGTCCAAAATGGTATAGGATCTCCTGCCATGGATAGAGGGTTGATCTAGACCAGTGTTTCTCAACCTTAGCCACTTGAAGATGTCCGGACTTCAACTCCCAGAATTCCCCAGCCAGCATTTGCTGGCTGGGGAATTCTGGGAGTTGAAGTCCGGACATCTTCAAGTAGCCAAGGTTGAGAAACACTGGTCTAGAAGACCTCCAAGGTCCCTTCCAACCATATTATTCTATATTCTAGAACTTAACCATGCTTAAATTTGATAAGAAATCATTAACAATTATTTTTAATCCACAAAAAGCAGCAGTGTTTGTTTTGGGGGCAGCTCAAAGCTTGAAGAATCAATAAGAATCAACAGCAAATTTTAAGCCAGGATTAAAAGATGATATTCATGAAACAAATTGCTGGAAAACCACATTTCACTTTTTTGTAGGTAAGAGAATTCCAAGAGACAACTATGTCCGAGTTCCCATTCTACATTAGGCCTTGATTTGTAGAACGGTTTCTCAAAATTGGAACAACTGCATGGATTCATACTCTATGATTCTGGGAGTTGAACTCCACAAGTTTTAAAGTTGATCCCTCCTCTTTCATTAACCATGGTTTATAGATCACGCAGACCACACCGCATTAGAGCTCAGTGTAATGCATAAATTTAAACTCTTGATGCTGTCTGCTGAATCTCAGCTAGTACTACTAAGATGAGGAACTTGTAACTGCCCCACATATTACTAACAAGAGTTGGTGCCAGGTAAACAGAGCTATAACACTACCCACCCCTTTAAATTAAAGCTAACTGCAAGAATACAATGCCGGATTCTGATACTGATCAAGACTGACTAGGAGAATGCATTTTAAAATAGTATTTCTCAGCCCTGGAAACTTTTGGTCACATGATCAAAATTCCAACAGTTGGCAACTGAGTCACATTTATGACAGTTGCAGTTTCCTGGGGGGGGGGGGGTTCATAGGATCCCCTTTTGCGACCTTCTGACAAACAAAGACAATAGGGAAGCCAGATCCATTTAACAACTGTGTTACGAACGTAACTGCAGTGATTGACTTAACAACTGGGGCAAGAAAGGTCATTAAATTGAGCAAAACTCAGTTGAAGAGCCGAGGTGGCACAGTGGTTAAATGCAGCACTGCAGGCTACTTCAGCTGACTGTTATCTGCAATTCAGCGGTTCTAATCTCACCGGCTCAGGGTTGACTCAGCCTTCCATCCTTCCGAGGTGGGTAAAATGAGGACCCGGATTGTTGTTGGGGGCAATATGCTGACTCTGTAAACCGCTTAGAGAGGGCTGAAAGCCCTATGAAGCGATATATAAGTCTAACTGCTATTGCTGTCTTGCTTAGCAACAAAACGTTGGGCTCATCTGGGGTCATAAATTGAGGACTACCTGCATTTTACCTTTAATTTTAAATGCCTTTGGAATCCCAGATGTTATCCAAAACAGCTAAAAATGTTACTGTCTTTATATCTTATATGTTAAGACTTTCCAGAAACATCTGTTTGGGCGTTTTATGAAACAAGATACTCTCTTAAATGGGCATTTGATCACATTCAGCAGGATTTCCACAAATTATATTTACACTATAATCAGCTATAATATAATCGAATATAACATATTAAATATCTAGACATATATGCATAGATAGATATACATAAGTATATAGTCAAGCTGCATAATGATAATTACCAGGAATGAATACAGAGTCAAACAAATATGACATTATTCTGTTTTGATCATTTGAATGCTACGCTGTGGATTTCTGCAAGGAGAGATTCTTTTTGATTTTTCTTTCCAATCCAATGCAATGCCAGAAAGAATGCGAGTAAATTGTCCATCGGTAGCATAACTGTCAAAATAACCAAATGGATCAAATCTGGCGTGGATTAGAAGCCAGCAAGAAAAAAAAATCAGATTAGAAAAAGAAACTGGATCAGGATAGAGACTACAAGGGTGCGGGGGGGAATAAAACCTGCCAATTCATTCCATTGGGAGACATAGCAAATCAAGGGTTCAGAATATTGGTGTCTGATCCATATTTCCTTCCTGGTCACATGACCCAGAGCTAATTTATTATGAAAGGAATGGAAAACATTCCAAATGCCAAACTCTGCATGCCTGTTATAGCAATAGCAATAAGACTCATATACTGCTTCGTAGAGCTTTTACAACCCTCTCTAAGCGGTTTACAGAGTCAGCCTCTTCCCCCCCACCACCAACAATCTGGGTCCTCATTTTACCCACCTTGGAAGGATAGAAGGCTGAGTCAACCTTGAGCCGGTCAGGATCGAACTGCTGGCAGTGCGCAGCCTGCAATACTGCATTTTAACCATTGTGCCACCCCGGTTCTATCAATCCATCAATTACAACACATGGGTCTTCTGGATTTTGTTGTTGTTCAGTCACTAAGTCATGACTAACTCTTCGTGACCCCTTGGACCACAGCATGCCAGCCTCTCACCGTCCTCCACTATTTCCCAGAGTTTGTCCAAATTCACGTTCATTGCGTCAATAACTCTATCTAACCATCTCATCCTCTGCTATCCCCTTCTCGTTTTGCCTTCCCATCTTTCAAAACATCAGTCTTTTCCAAGGACTCCTCTCTTCTCATTTGTGGTCAAAGCATTTGAGGCTCAGCTTCAACATCTGTCCTTCCAAAGAACGGACAGAGTAGATCCCTTGACTGGTTTGATCTCGTTGCAGTCCAAGGGATTCTTAAAAGTCTTCTCCAACACCACAATTTAAAATCAGTCTTCTGGATACCCCCTTCTCAATAACCTGAAACTGGTCATATTATTCACGCAGCCATCCTCCATCTGATTTATATGGTCATCCCATTAGTTGAAGTGTGGAAAGTCTAACCCAGGTTTTAGGCTGGCTGTGGGGAATTCTGGAAGCTGAAATCCATCCTCCATAAAGTTGCCAACTTTGAAAACACCAGTCTACACAATGGATTACTGCCTTTGGGAATAAACTCTAATCTGGCAAAGTCCTGAAGAGGCTTCGGAGAACTGGTTCCAAATGCACTTAGACAGGCAAAAATAAAAATAAAAAATGCTAGCCATTTTGGATCTGGTTCCATTCAAAATGCTAACTTTTCTTCTTTGAAGCTCTGAAATGCTTCATTTCTAGGTTCAGGTCAGAATAGCATCAAAATACAGGTAGGTTTACAATCACAACAGAGCTGAACATTTCTGTTGCTAAATGAAACATTTGTTAAGCGGGTTGCACCTCATTTGCCAACTTTTCTTGCCACAGTTGTTAAGTGAATCACTGCAGTTAGTAAATTGGTAACACGGTTGTTAAGTGAAACTGGTTTTCCCATTGAATTTTCTCGTCAGAAGGTGGCAAAAGAGGATTGCATGATCCTGGGACACTACTACCTTCAGAAATATGAGTCAGTTGCCAAGCCTCTGAAGTTTGAGCATGTAACCATGAGGATGGCTGCAATGGTTTGTAAGTGTGAAAAAGGTTCATGTCACTTTTTAAAACACTAGTTGTAACTTTGAACCATCACTAAAAGAACTGTTGTAAGTTGACAACTAACTGTACTTCCAATAAGCCAATGCTGCCAGAGTAATATGGAAGAGAAAACTAGAGACAATAGGATATATATCTTTTTTGAGACATCTCAATGAATCACACAGAAAATTTCCAATAAATGCTCATTACATTTCTCCATGTTGTATCATCCGAATAAATAGTATTCAAAATGCAGAACTGTAGTGGAATAGACCAGCACTGTCTGCCATTCAAACTTAACGTTGTCTTTATTCCTGGTAAAATCTTTGGCATTTGAACAGTATGGCTAAACAATATTGGTGATATCAGAATACCAACATGGGCACCTGAGGAAGGAAAACATCTTTGCCTGGTCTAATTATGTGCATGATTATTGGTGTATAATCACTTAATAATTTTAATATTTTATATTGCTGTTTTATGATGCTGTGACCTTTCCAGAGTCACTTGACAGAGTGACATATACATTTAATAAATAAATATAGTACTACTGCATTTTTTTTCCTATCCCAACATCTTTCAGCAAGTGATTTAGAACTATTTTGAAAAAAAAAAGTACTGGTAATTATTCTTAAAAATATAATTTGTAGGTAGAGTAGGGATTTTATCAACTGCAACCTTTCTGCTTCCAACATTTCACTAAATAGTTTTCAATTGGCCATTTTGAGGGGGGGTTTTTTCTCCAGCAGAAAAAAATTAAGTCCTATTACAGGAAAATCATTAAGTTTTTATATAACCAAGCAATCAACAATCTGGCTTGCTACTTAAACAACAACAACAACAAATGACAATCAATAAAACCATTGAATTTCATTATTTCCCTTTCTTTCTCCCTTTATTTTATTTGTTGACAGAGACAATAGAAAAAGCATGTCTTTGCTTTCTTGTTATGGGGTGTGTGTGATTTTTTTTAAAAAAAAATAGTGATATTTATTATTTTCTTAGAAAACACAGGTCCCATGATTAACCAAAGAAAAGAAATGCATTAATTACTGTAAGAAGACATGGTATAAAGTCCTGATCCTGACTTTAAGATACATGGATTTCAATTCCCAGAATTTCCCAGCCAGCATGAGGAATTCTGGGAATTGTAGTCCACATATCTTGAAGTTGCCTAGACTTAAAAAAAACTGGCTTAGTCCAACAATATTTCTCAGCATTCCCAAAAAGAACCAAAAAAATAATCTCTGAATTCACTGTTCTGAACATTCCCAAGGATTTGAACACATGCTGAGATAATAATTGTATCCAATTTATTTCAAGAATTTACTTTTACCCAAGATGCTTAAAACCGCAGCCTTAAAGAAAATACTTTCATAACACATTTTAGCCAAAATGTAGCAGTTTCTTTCTTCCGCTCAGTACAAAACTAATGGAAAAAAAATTCTAGTCACACACTAAGCTTAACTTTTCATAGATTGATACACTTAATATACGCAGTGAACACAGAAGGCCACTGTGAATACATTTTGTCTGGCAAGAGTGTTTATTTGAGTAACATACTGTCTTTTAGCATTTCACAGTTGCAACTGGATTTAAAACCCCTTGCTAAACAACAACACTCCTCAAAGCGACTTTATGAAAGCTTGAAGGTCACCCAGAAAAAAAAAAAGTCCTGAATTGTCAGATTCCAGCTGCTACCCCACCCCATCCAGGCAAGACGACAGAGGATCATATGACTTCTAAATCCTTCCTGTCTACATCTTTTGGGGATCAGAAACCCAGAGATCCATGGCGGCAGCAGCAGGAGTGATTATCTTTTGTCAAAGTGAAAAGCAAAGCTCTGGTTTTCTTTCATCTTAACTAAACTCCTTTCAGAGGAAAGCTTGAAAGATGACATAAGGGGATTTAAAAGAAGCTGTGAAGATTGTTGACTCAGATCCCAACAAACCTTGGAAGAGCCAGCCAAAGGGATTCAGGACCAAACCCACCAACCCCCCCCCCCCATAACAGACTTCTCTTAAACTGAATGAACAACTGATAGGAGCATTTGATTGGCTACATTCACTATTTGGGAAATTGTACAAGAGTACTTACACAGCAAAAACTGACAGAGCACAGTAAAAGTTATAATTCTGAAACAATACCATTCCTCCAACAAGACATCCCTACGCCACTGATCTTATCCTTTGGTTCTATCACCCAATTAGTTAACAACATTAAAATGGCTTTAAGCAAGACGTCTTTGAATGAAGACACAATTACCACCAATCTTTCAGAATGTCATTTTATCTTCCCTAAAGGAAAAGCATTGTCAGGGCAATCTCCCGTGTCAGGGAATTAAAGCTCTTTCAAGAAGGCCAGGAAACATTTTCTGCCAGCAATAATTTAAATGATGCCAGGAAAACCACCAGGTTAATTCGATAGCCTTGTTAAAAATCAATGGCTTTAAGATTCTGGGATAACAATTCAAGGAATGATACGGATAAATGACAGGACAGAAAAATGAGAGAGATTAGTTTTGCTTCATTTTGCAGAAATGTCTTCTACTATGCATTCTTGAAAAACAGAGCCTCTGGTCTGCAAGATTTTGCACAGTCCATTCCACACATATATTTTTGCAGAAGTCAAGAATGACACCTATATCTTTATTAATCATGACATTTAATTTTTGGGGAAATGGATTAGACCGAGCACATTACTACTGCCACAAAATAACCCACCACACCGCATCCTCCCTTACTTTCATCATCTTCCAACTTCTCATCGGTGCCTTTGCCGGGGTTCCGCATTTGTGAGCAATTTCCTCCACTCCTTGCCACTAATTATTTACTGTTCACCTGTGCCAAAGATACGCCAAGCTTCATTCATCCCATACAACCATTTCCTCTGCGTAATTACATGGACAAACAATCCTGCCTCTGTTGCCCCTAGTGCCATCATGAATGCAAAATAAATAGCAGGATATGGAAGAGAGAGCATGCAGCCTCTGAGCTTTTCAAAAACGGGTGCAGGAGACCCCCGGAGACCCTTATCGCCCAGAGCACACATGTCACAATCACGAAGAACACAAGGCAGCAACCCGCAAACCGAAAAGGAGAGGACAAGCATTGATGTACTGTACCTCTTCTAGCAGCGTGATGGTGTTCCTGCAGTTCTGTAGCCGGGTGGTAAAACTGGATGTGGTTGGGGAATTGTAATCTTCCGTCGTCTCAGCAATAAACTCCGACACAGTGATCTGGTCCGGCATGATCCTGCCCCACGGGGACAGTCGAAAAGCCACAAGGAGAAGAAAGGAGAGACAAGGAGAGTGTGAGAGCATTAAACAGAAGGCAGGGGCATCAAGGAGAAGAGATCAGCTGGGCTCCTGACTGCAGTGGGAGCCTGCTGGAAAGAGAGGAGAAGCAGGATGCCCTTCCTGGTAGCGATTATACAAACTAGGGGTGGGGGGGGGAGCCATCTCCCCTGGGTCACGTCTGTCTGACTCAGAGCAGCTCTTCTTCCACCACCCAAAGTCAGCAGGAGCTGCTCAGGTTATCTCAGAGCCCCTATTCCCCAAAGGGGGGCGGGTCCCAAGCTCACCCCAACTATCCCCCCCAATACTTTGTCAACAAGCCTATAAGAGCACCAGCGTGCCTACCCGTCCCTGTCCCCACTTATTTGTACCCATTTCCTGTATTCAATTATGTTTATACTTATAGCTGTTATCTTACACATGCTTGACAAAATAAATAAAATAAATTAAATTCAGCTGCCAGCCCAGTGCCAGGTCCAGCCATGTACCCCTCCACTTTTGCAAAAAAAATATATAAAAAAATGCAAAGTGATCCCTCCCAGCTTCAGAAAGCCCCAGGATCTTTCCTGGTCCCAGCAAAGGGAAGGAGAGGAGTGGGATGAGCAGGAGAGGAAGGGGCGCTCCGCCAAGATCTCCTCTCCAGCCCCGAGAGAGACGTCGCGCTTCCGGGGTACTGCAGCAGCTCCTTGGCATCTCCCCTTCCCCAAAATAGGGGGAATCCATCTCTTGCTTCTTGGCCTGGGTCGCGCCCCCTCCCCACCCACCATCCTGGAGACTGGAGGGGGGGGGGTTGTTGGAAGCTGCTTTGCAAGGGACGGACCACCACCACCCCCTTGGCGGGGTTGCTGCAGGAGGGTCTCCCCTTCTCCCCAGAGCTACTAACTTGCGCAGGCGCCCCCTCTGCCCCTCCGCTGCGCCCCCCCAAGATGGAGCGGGGGGGGAGGAGGGACCCGGCGAGGGGGGGAATCAGCAACAGCAGCGGAGGAAGAGGAAGAGAAAGGAGACCCCGGCTGCAACCTCCCGAGCAAGACCGCCGAGCCTGCCCGCCCGTCCGTCCGTCCGCCCGCTCTCCAGACGCGCCTCTTCCTCCCTCCCTCCCTCCCTCCACGCGCGCGCGCGCTCCCGCGCCGCCTGCTGCAGCCGCCTCCGCCAGCGGGCGGGCGGGGGCAGCAAGAACGCACGCGCCTGCCTGCCTGCTCGTTCGCCTGCCCCGCCTACTCCGGGAGTCAAGAGAGAGAAAGAGCGCGGGCATAAACGCGCAGGCGCTCTCTCCTTCGGCTTCGCTTGATGCCTCCAGCGACGCATGCGCTCTGGTGGGGTTTTGTTTTAGAGAGAGAGAGAGGGGAGGAGAAGGGTTTACCAACGCGCGCCCCGCCCACTTTCTCCTCGCCCTCCTCCTTCGCCTCGCGGTCACGTGAGGAAAACAAGGAAGTGACCGGCGCACGCGCCTCGTCCCTTCCCTCCCACCCTCCCGCTGCGGCGGAACTCTGGCATTGGGGCGAGCGGGGACGCGCGCGGGGGGGTGGGGGGAAGAAGCAGCTCCTCCTACGTGCGCGTGCCCGCGGCAGCGCCAGCTGTGGTCCAGCGCCCCCCCCTCCCCCAGCCCGGGATGGTGGCAAAGTTTTATCTCCCAAATCATACAAAAAATGTGACTGGACTTCGCTGAGGGAAAAAGGTCCCAAACATGCTTTTTTTTCCCCTGAGGCAACTGTACTTACTTATTATTATTATTTTTTTGTAAGGCATTTCTCTTCTCGTCAAAGAAGCTTCTTCAGCTCTGACAGGATAGTGGGCGGAATGGAAGAAGTATCCAGTCAGAGATGAAGAAGCTTCTTGGATGAGGAGCGAAACGTCTTCAAAAGAAAAGAAAAACAAATCTTGTTGCCTTCTGCCCAACAAGCCCCTTTGGGACAACCGTGACCTGCATGACTGAGAAATCTCCACAGACTTTTAGCTATACAATTTGGGATGGACACCTTTGGAATGGTATGGGAACTTCCCAGAGGGAAATAAAATTGCAGACTACAGGAACCATTATCATTACTCAGGTGACCCTGAGGACACAAATAAACCTCCAAGTGCTTCAACGACCCTCTAAAAGGATGCAAATGATCAGCTGTCTGCAAGGAATGTAAATCCTTCCATTCTTCACTGTCCTGTCACAGCTGAAGAAGCTTCTTGGGTGAGAAGCGAAACGTCTTCCAAAGAAAAAAATCAGAAAGTCCAATTGCTTTTTGGAAAGAAGAAAAAAAAGCACCTTTGGGACAACTATGATGTGGGTGACTGAGAATCTCTACAGACTCTTAGGGAGAAACGCAAAAGAGAGACACTGAAAAGCCCAAAGGCTTTGTGATTCATTTCTAGCTTTTATTTGGGAAAGAAGAATATCCTAGTTCAGAGGAAGAGGACTTTCTCAGTTCAGAATAACAGACTTGGAAGCCCAACCCTTGGTGTAGGGTCTCCTGCTTGAGCAGGGGGTTGGACTAGAAGACCTCCAAGGTCCCTTCCAACCCTATTGAGATTGATTGATAACCCTATAAGGTTTCAGACAAACGGTTGTCCACTCCAAGGTACAAAACTACGGAGACAGATTCCGTTAAAAAAGATTAAATTTTTGAACACAATGACCCGAGGAATTATTTTATCTGAAAGAGCCAATTTGGTCTAACGGTTAAGACATCCGGCTAGAAAGCAGGAGACATTTGAGTTCTAGTTCTACTTTAGCCATGAAAGCTGGCTGGGTGACTTTGGGCCAACATTTGGAGACTGTGACTTCTAATCTTGGGAACTCACGCAAAAAGATACTCCTCTCGAATGTAATCTCACAAAACTGAATTGAAAAGAAAACTGTTGCAAATTTTGGAGGGAAGAAAAGACCACAAACGGCTTAATTCTCCTTTGTCACACCACGCTTTCTCTTTTTAAAAGTAGGCTGACCCACATTTCCTTTACAAACTTGTTTCTTTGTTTGTTGCTTGGAGAAAAGGGGGGAGGCAGGGAAGGGCAGGGTACACTCAGCTGGACCTGCTCAGCTGAATTCAAAGAATATCAAAGGCTATAAAAGTCAAAGTGAGATTGGCTTCGTTTTGCAGGATGGGAAGGCTTTTCAGGTTCCTGTGAGCAGAAGTAGCCAAATAGGAACATTTGGACAAATGGGGCTGCTGTGCTGGTTTGAGAAGTCGGACTGATTCCTTTGCAGGAGATTGCAAAAATGGGGCAACTCCAGCACTGATCACCCAAGACAAAGGAGGAACCAAGAGTGTGGAGACCTCTCTGAGCCTGGTGGTTTTCTTGCAGACAGTTCATTACCCAGCTAGGTATCATCATCACTTCCCCCAAGTCCACACCTTAGTACTTTACAGAAACTAATGTATATTAATTGCCAGGCAGTGGGGCACGACAGGGAAATGCTGAAATTGGTAGAAGATGCCACACCCATTCAACAGAAAATAAGGTCAGCGCAATTGCCCCTGATTCAAATCACACCTTTCCCGCTAAAGAGAAAATGTCACAGATTTTGCACATTTTTCTTTCGATGGAAGGGGAAGAAAAAGGCTAAGCTTAGTCTTATTAGTAAAGCTAAGAATCTGACCACAAGATGAAGCAACTTCATGGAGATGCCGCAGGGGGGGAAAAGGGTGTAACTGAGGTATGTTAATACCAAGGTATGGGGGTGGGTGGGCTTGCCCTATACTATTCTCACCTCGCGAAAATGCAGTGTTTGATGTGGCTTCTTTGTATGTGTGGGAATTCCTTCGGCCTCCACTGAAATGGGTGTGCTTGTGTATGTGTGAAAAATGATCTCCTACCATCTACTGAACATCCTTTTTACATACAAAGTGAACCAACTCACAACCTGAAATGTACGTGGTAGTAAACCCTGACCGTTACTCACCATAGTACCTCAGGTCAGGCAAGAAGCAATGGGTGAAAACTCCAAAGAGGGAGGCATGGAAATTCGGAGGACTTTCCAGACTGTGAGAGCAATTAACCAATGGAATAGCTTGCTTCCAGGAGTTGTGGATGCTCCATCGCTGGAGATTTTCAAGAAAAGATTGGACAAAACCAGTGGTGGGACTTAGCCGGTTCCGCCTGGTTCGGGCAAACCGGTTGTTAAATTGCTGGCTGGCCCCGTCCCTTCCAGGAGTGCCCACATGTTCTGTTTTGGCTCCCAGGTAAGTGCAGGGAGGCCTATAAGGCCCAAAATGGAGGGGGGGACCCCTCAGAGTCCATTTTTGCTCCCAGGGGGATGCAGGAAGCTGAGTGCTGCCTGTCACACACCCTGGCCATGCCCACCATGGTCACACCCACCCAGCCAGTCATTAGGGCAGAGAACCATTTGTTAAATTATTTCGTGACCCGACAAATGTGCGCACGACAAAAGCGCGCTGATGGAACCGCGGCGCAAAAACCGTGATGTCATCAACGCGCCGACAACAGCGCGCCAACAGAAGCGCGATTTAAGTTAAGATAAGGGTTAGGGTTAGGGTCAGGTTTAGGGTTAGGTTCAGGGTTAGGTTTAGGGTTAGGTTTAGAGCGCGCTTTTGTCAGCGCGCTGTTGTCGGCACGTTTCTGCGCTCATTCGTCAGCGCGGTTTAGAACTCGCGGTTTTCTCACCGCGGTTTCGTCAGGCGCACTTTTGTCGGTGAACCAAATTATTTGAATCCCACCACTGACAAAACCATTTCTCCAGAATGGTATAAGGACTCCTGCCATAGGCAGTGGGGTTGGATTTGATGACCTCCAAGGTCTCTTTATGAATCTATGAAACATATTGCTCTTGAGTCTGGAGTGCCTGAGGACTGAACTGTGTTACTCACAATCTAATCAGAAAAAGAAAAAAAACCAGACTAGGAGAGGTATTCCTTAACTCTTTCCCCTCCTGCTATTTTAGTCTCACAAATTGCCTTGGGCGATTTAGCTTTTCACATCCGTCACTTTATATTCCCCAGTGGATTTTCAATCAAATATATTTCACTGGAATGTCAGTTAATTTACATGCAGACTTAGTGAAGCAAGGGAATGCAAGGGGAAGGATTGAAAGTTTTATTTTTCCTCTTACCCTTCCTGTTCTGGCTGCAATTATAGGAGTCCCCTTTATGTTCATTGTAGCCTTCGGTTAACTTACTCTCTCTGCCCCATCTTAATGCTTTAAAAAATGTGTATGTCTCAATAGTTCCAAATTCAATAAAGCCAAAAGGAGGTTTAATCCCCATTTTCTGGCATCTTTTCTTCATGCTTTCATAAATATCATTAAGATTGGAATCTGAAGAATGACAAATACTTTGTAATTTAAACATCTGTTGAAATCCCACAAATTTCAGAGGGATTTAGACTCACCAAATATTCTTATTTTAGAATTACAAATTCAAAAAGGGGCTGTAACTCAAACATTCCACGTTTAGTGCAATTCTCTGGTGTTTGTAACTAGATCTGGGGGGGAATCTAACTAAAAAGTGGCCAACTGATTCTTTCTTAATTTAATAACTTTTGGATCTGTTCAGTTTCCACTCTCATAATCCTCCTCCAGCATTGCTGGTGTAAACAACAGTGAACTGGATAGATGCTAAGACTTTTGTTTTGCTTTGTTATTTTGGTTCTGTCCTAAAAGTTACTATTTTGGCAAGTACAAAGTGATGGAATTATAGTCATTGTTTTGCCAGTATGAAGTCAGGGAACATCAGATGGCTTTAGCACTGTAAACAATACAGATGTTTAGCAGTTGCCCTAAAATAAATTATTATGTAACTGACCTCATGGCAGTTACTAATAGAGGTAGACCTTGACTTACGACCCCATTTGAGTCCAAAATGTATGTTGCTAAGCGAGTCAGTCAAGTAAACTTTGCCCCATTTTATGACTTTCCTTGCTACTGTTGTTAAATGAATCACTGCAGTTGTTAAGTTGCTAAGTGAATCTGGCTTCCCCACTGACTTTGCTTGTCAGAAGGTCTCAAAAGGGGATCACATGACCCCAGGACATTGCAACCGTTATAAATATGAATCAGTTACCAAACATCTGAGTTTTGATTATGTCATCCTGCAAATACTGCAATGGTCATATGCGTGAAAAACAGTCATAAGTCACTCTTTTCAGTGCTGTTGTAACTTTGAACAGCCTAAATCAATTTATGTTATAGGTTGAGGACTACCTGTGAATAATGGATAAAGATAGAAAAGGAGGAAAATGGACAGGAAAATGAAGACCCTTCAGCACATCATACCCCAGTCTTAGGCATCTCATTCTTTGCTACGTCTTCTGTCCTAACAACTAACTCAACCAGAGGTGGTTTTCAGCAGGTTCTGGCCAGTTCTGGAGAATCGCTAGCAGAAGTTTTGAGTAGTTGGGAGAACCGGTAAATACCACTTTAGCATCATCATATCCCGGTAACACTATTTAATGCTGCCATCAGCAGCCTTACAGTATGTATTTCAAATGCAAAACTTGATGTGAATTTAAATGTCTTTATTATAGGGACAAATTCCCTGTGTATGTATTACTTCCTCCTATTTTATCTACAAAAACAACCCTGTGAAGTGAGTTGGACTGAGAGAGAGTGACTGGCCAAGCCACCCAGCCGGTTTTCATGCCTAAGGCGAGACGAGAACTCACTGACTCCTGGTGATTGGCCCAAAGTCACCCAGCTGGTTTTCGTGTCTAAGACAGAACTAGAACTCAGTCTCCTAGTGAATTGGCCCAAAGTCACCCAGCCAGCTTTCATGCTTAAAATGGGACTAAAACTCACAGTCTCTTAATTTCTAGCCTGGTGCCTCAGTCACTAGACCCGTGATGGTGAACCTATGGCACAGGTGCTGGAAATGGCACGCTGAGCCATCTCTCTGAGCATGCGAGCTGTTGCCCATATCTCTTCCGGATTCTGGCATGCTAGCTAGCTGGTCTTCACACGTGCGGAAGTGCCGGAAACCGGAAGAGCAGCTGCCTGGTGCACATGAGCATGACAGGAAGATATGCACACATGCACACCAGAAACTGGAAGACCAGGTGGCCAGTGCGCATGCGTGTGGCGGGAATACTTGTGCACTCCAGTGGTAGGATTCAAATTTTTTTACCACCAGTTCTGTGGGTGTGGGAGAGGCGTGGCTTTGTGGGCATGGCTTTGTGGGCGTGGCAGGGGAAGGATACTGTAAAATCCCCATTCCCTCCCCACTACAGGGGAAGGATACTGTAAAATCTCCACTCCCTCCCCACTCCAGGGGAAGGATACTGTAAAATCCCCATTTCCTCCCCACTCCAGGGGAAGGATACTGCAAAATCCCCATTTCCTCCCCACTCCAGGGGAAGGATACTGTAAAATCCCCATTTCCTCCCCTGCAAAATCCCCATTCCCTCCCCACTACACTAACCTGCTTTCCAGCTCCATTCTCCTGTTCAGGGTAACAAATAAAATCAGCTGGGAAGCAGCAGGGGCGGGGCCAGCCTGTTTGCCAGTTCTCCAAACTACTCAAAATTTCCTCTACCAGTTCTCCAGAACCTGTCAGAACTGGCTGAATGCCACTTCTGGCGCACTCCTGTTTCGGCACTCGGTTCCAAAAAGGTTTACCCACACTGCACTAGACCAAACTGAGTCTCTTAATGCTTTCAATGCTTTCATATTGTTTTGTCTGCAATTTAACTGCGGTAACTGGGCAGAGGACTTGGATTTTGGGGGGCATCTCACCATTTCCCCACCCCCCCTTGCAAAACACAAACATTAAATAAAAAATTAAAGTTTAAATGGTTAAGACACTTTCACTGAAATTTCCTCATGGTATGCTTCTTGGAGAAGACAGTGGAAGCATCAGATAAGAATCTTCCACTTAATATCCGTACCCATGCATTTTGTCCATGTTTCTGTTTCAACCTCCTCTAGATAGAGCTGGCTCAGATCCTGGCCTTTAATTAAACTTTATCATTAGATGGCTTGCATGCCTTACTTTGGCTTGGCTTGGATTCTTAGCATAGTACAGCTGTGAATCAAAAATGGAATCTAGTGCAGGGAAACCAGAGAAAAACTTTTTTTTTAAAAAAAAATCCTCTGTGGTTTTTTTTTTTGGAAGGGTGTGGCTCTAGGATGGAAGCGGTGGACGTGATGAACCGGGGTCTGGAAGCCGTTAAAGACTGGATGAGAGCAAACAAGCTGATACTCAACCCAGACAAGACCGAGTGGCTGTTGTGTTTCCCTCCCAAAAATTTGACCAACATACCATCACTCAGGCTGGGGGGACAAAACTTACACCCCTCAGAAAGGGCCCGCAACTTGGGAGTCCTCCTGGACCCACAGCTAACTTTTGACCACCATCTTTCAGCTGTGACCAGGGGGGCATTTGCCCAGGTTCGCCTGGTGCGCCAGTTGCGGCCCTACCTGAATCGGGAGGCCCTCACAACAGTCACTCGAGCCCTTGTGATCTCCAGGCTGGAATACTGTAATGTGCTCTACATGGGGCTGCCCTTGAAGAGCATCCGAAGACTTCAGCTAGTCCAGAATGCGGCCGCGCGAGTGATCGTGGGCGCACCACGGTTCGCCCACATAACACCGATCCTCCGTGAGCTGCACTGGCTACCTGTTGATCTCCGGGTGCACTTCAAGGTCTTACTCACCACCTACAAAGCGCTCCATGGTAGTGGATCTGGCTATTTGAGAGACCGCCTTCTGCCAATTACCTCCCTGCGTCCCATCAGATCGCATAGAGTTGGCCTCCTCTGTATTCCATCCGCCAGTCAGTGCCGACTGGCGACTACTCGGAGGAGAGCCTTCTCTGTTGCGGCTCCGACACTATGGAACAATCTCCCCGTGGAGATTCGTACCCTCACCACCGTCCAGGCCTTCCGCACAGCCCTCAAGAACTGGCTAGCCCGTCAGGCCTGGGGATAATCTTATTTTTGCCCCTCCCGAATGCTGAGTGAATGTTGAGTTTTACTGTCTAATTTACTTTCGTGCACATTTCTTTTGTATTGTCCTACACTCCCCTTCCTTTTTGATTGTAAGCCGCCCTGAGTCCCCTCAGGGAAAAGGGCGGCCTATAAATTTAATAAACAACAACAACAACAACAGGTAAAGAGCTCTTTCAGTGGCGCTAAGAATATATTTTCCCTTTGTTCTTTGGGGAGTGGATGGTAAACAAATGATAATTTTAAATCTTTGTAGGCAGATTCCAGCAAAGACTAATGAAAGTCTTATCCTGGTGTTCAAGACTAGCAGAGCTGGCAGCAGAGTCGGACAGTGAGGAGGTTGGGGAGGAGTCAGTTGGGCGAGTCCTGGAGGCTGGGGAAGGCTCGGATGAGGGTTCTGTGTCGGAGACAGAGACGGGGCTAAGCCTGTCTGGCAGTGATCAGGTGCCTATGGAGCTCGACAGCAGTGAGGCAGAGGAACAGTTAGAGCCTGTTCCCAGTGTGTGCATGAGCAGAGCTGCCAGAAGAACAATTCATAAACCAGGGTAGACTTGGGAGTAAAGTCACAGGTGATTGGCCCCTCCCATAGGAAATAAAAGAGGAGCGAAAGGGGAGTGAGTTTTTGCAGGGAACAATTTGTTCGTTCGTTAGATTTGTTTCAGGAGTGTGAAGATCTGTCTGTGAATCTCAGAGACTCTGTGCCCAGTCTTTCCTTGCACAGCACCTCATTTGGAAAATATTTACATGGCAGCTTTCCAAGATAGATAAGGTCTGTTGTCATAAATATTCTTTTGAAAGACTGTTTGCCGGGCCTTGCCGAATGTGAATGAGAGGAATTCTCATTCGTTTAATAAAAGGAGTTTTGTCGGGACCAGGACTCTGCCTTGTGCTTTTTGAGGAAGCCTAGGTCAGAACATAGCCTTACCCTGTTGGAAATACCTCTTTCCTGTTAGAACTCTATCAATACAATTGGTCCTCAACTTACGCTCAGTTGCTAAGCAACCATTTGAAATTATGATGGATCCCCAAAAAGGTACTTATGACCTGGATTTTACTTCTGAACACCCTCTCAAGGTCACATCACCACATTCTAGGCGGATTTGGGGGAATTTGCAGTGCCCTGAGGTCAATTGACAATTTGCATTGCTTTTTTCCTGAAAACCAGCATTTACTTCTGGTTTCCTGCAAATACCCATCGTGAATAATGGCTTTGCTTAACAACTGCCCCAAAGAAGTCATAAAATCAGGCATGGTCATGTAATAGCCTGCTTAATGGCCATCATGACTTCCAACTGTAACTGCAAAAATACAATTGTAAGTCTTCTTAGAGTTGGGTTTTCAAAAATATATGTACCAATTAACCATCCTTTATGCAATTATTCCGATTTTCTTGGTTAGCCTGACACGCTGGGCCCTCAACTCAGCTGAGCTCATAAAACACAAACACAAGTGTGATTGGTTTCTTTGTAATTTAATTTATCATGTAAAGGGAGCCATAGTCTTATGATTATTCTTCTAGGATGTTCTGTGGTGAGAAACATCCTCTGTGTTTACTCAGCATGGTTAATTTGGTTACCGAATCTACCCATTTTCTGTGTTTACACAATACACTGAACAATGAACCAACCAAGTGTAAAAGTAAACAAAGCTAGAATTCTGCATGAAGGGGCACTGAGACCATTCAATCCATTTGGGAAAGTGGTTTGTGGTTGTACCGGGGGGAAAAAAACACATGCTATGTTTTTTGAATTGTGGATGATTCTGTTATAATAATTTTCCAAACTCAAATTCCTTTTTAAAATTTACCACGTCACATAGGTCCATCCTTAACCTGTGAATAGGTTAAGAGCACCATTGAGCCCAAACTTGCTTTGCTAAGCAATGCAGTTATTGAGTTTTGCCCCATTTTACAATCCGTCTTGCCACAGTTGTTAAGTGAGTCACTGTAGTTGTTAGTAAACTGGTTGTTAAGTGAATCTGGCTTCCCCATTGACTTTGCTTGTCTGAAAGTCGCAAAAGGGGCTCACAAGACCCTTGGACACTGCAACCAGAGGTGGGTTGTTACCAGTTTGCCCCGGTTTTCACCGGTTCCACCACAAAACCGCGGACGACAAAATCGTGGTCGACGAAAGCGCGCATTTGACGTCATCACAGCGCGACGAAAACATCGCGCTGTGATCGAAAAATGTAAAAATAAAGCTAAAACCTTACCCTAACCCCCCCAAACCTAACCCTAAACCTAACCCTAAACCTAACCCTTAACCTAACCCTAAATCTAACCCTAAACCTAACCGTTAACGTAACGCTAAACCTAACGCTAACCCTTAACCTAACGCTAAATGTAACCCTAATGCTCTAAACCTAACCCTAACCCTAAACCTAACCCTTACCTTTATGTGAATCGGCTTGCTTTAATTTAATTTTTATTTCAATTTTTAATTTTTTTCGGCGCGCTGTGATGACATCAAATGCGCGCTTTCGTCGATCGTGCTTTTGTGGACCGCGGTTTTGACGGGTCACCAGTTTGCGCTGGTTCAGGCGAACCTGTAGGGGCGGCAGGCTCGCCACACACCCCAAACCAATTTCCTGGTCGCCGTGGTGTTTTTTTTTTTTTTTTTTTGACATTTTCAATGTTTTACAAGCAACTGCGCATGCGTCGGGAGCACTGAACTTGCAGTAACACGCCAGTTGCCAAGCGACACTGCTGTAGGATGTTGCAACAGCCGTGTGAAAAATGGTCATGTCACATTTTTCAGTGTTGTTGTAACTTTGAATGGTTACTGAACGAATGATCATCAGTCAAGGACCACCTGTATTGACTCTAAACAAGGATTTGGGCAAACATGTTAGCTTGATAACTGGCGGGCTTGTTTGCAGTTCACTGCATCGTATGGACTCCCAGCACATCATATTACTGTGCTTTGCTTCTTCATCATTCTGTTTATAGTTGTCAGCTTTCATCATTTTCAACATTTTTATGATCTGCCTGTCTATCCTCATCTAGAGTTCTCGTATTTCAGCAAAAAAAATCATAGCCATCACTCATTCATGTCTCTACCAAATCTCTCCGGTACTAATGCCTATAACCTTTTAGCTCCTATACGCTAAATTCATGCTCTTTCTGACTTCTCCCACATTTCCTGCTGTTGGCTGATCTGCATTGATGTTATGTAGGTCATATCCAAATACCTCAGGAAAGAAAAAGGGCATAGGCTATGTTTTTGCATAAGCCAAAAAGGAGGCAATCACATTTTAGCTTACTGTATGTGGCTTTATGTGTGGGGGGAAAAAACATCGGCCCATTTCATCTCAGTGGCTAAAACGCTGAGCTTGTTGATCAGAAAGCTCGGCAGTTCAGCGGCTCGAATCTCTAGCACTGCGTAACGGAGTGAGCTCCCGTTCCTTGTCCCAGCTTCTGCCAACCTAGCAGTTCGAAAGCATGTAAAAATGCAAGTAGAAAAATAGGAACCACCTTCGGTGGGAAGGTAATAGCGTTCCGTGCACCTTCGGCATTTAGTCATGCCGGCCACAGGACCACGGAGACATCTTTGTACAGCGCTGGTCCTTCGGCTTTGAAACAGAGGGGAACCTGTCCCTCACCATGCCCGTCACTAACGCTGCCACGTTGATGTTGCCTCTCTGATGTCGATTGAGCCTGTAGCTGCAGGTGGCTCTTCTACTCGGGTGCAACTGTCTACTCTGATGTAACTCTTTTGCTCGATGCGGCTAACCAGGAAAGAGGCTATGATGACACTGAGTGGGGTGTGTGTGGCTGAGGGTGTGGGTCATGGTGATTGGTGATGGTGGGTGGATGTCATCTGGGTGGAGTTGTGGGTGGAGCTGGGTGGGGTAATGGTGTGTGTGTATATATATATAATTGGGGCTTACCAGGGGTTGTGACACTAAATATATACCTTCTTCCCTGGCTTCAGCTGATAAGGAGGAGAACTTGTGGCTTAATGGTTAAGACATTTGCCTAAGATGTAATATAGCACAGGTTCGAATCCCAGTAAGGGTATGGCTAGCTGATGAGAGCTAAATAGCTTGAAATAGATCTATACTAGTCTCCCTTTATTTATTTATCAGCACAAATATAACACAAAATGTGTAACAAAGGCAACAGTAAAAATATTGGGTTTCTGTCGTGATGGACTCTTGTGACGAGCCGATTGACAGATAATGGAAGCTGTTAGCTTCCTCCCATAATTGGGGCTTACCAGGGGTTGTGACACTAAATATATGTCTTCTTCCCTGGCTTCAGCTGATAAGGAGGAGAACTTGTGGCTTAATGGCTAAGACGTTTGCCTAAGATGTAATATATCACAGGTTCGAATCCCAGTAAGGGTATGGCTAGCTGATGAGAGCTAAATAGCTTGAAATAGATCTATACTAGTCTCCCTTTATTTATTTATCAGCACAAATATAACACACACATACACACACATATATGGGTGATGGTGTTAACTTGGTTAGAACTGACTTGGATTTGATTACCTTTGTATCATTGTCATTTAGTGCTGGTTATCACGTAGTTTCTTAGATAGAGATAAAAGTTTTTCACCAAAAAACTGAATCTCTGTTTGTATGCAACATGAACGCCTGAACGTGACACAAGGGGTGACATTCAGCAGGTTCTGACAGGTTCTGGAGAACCGGCAGTGGAAATTTGGAGTAGTTTGGAGAACCGGCAAATATCACCTCTGGATGGCCCTAGAGTGGGGAGGGAATGGAGCTTTTGCAGTATCCTTCCCCTGCCACGCCCACCAAGCCACGCCCACCAAGCCACGCCCACCAAGCAACACCACGCCCACCAAGCCACGCCCACAGAACCGGTAGTAAAAAAAATTGAATTTCACCACTGCCACTACCTTTTTCATAAGAGTCATAACATACGTTAAAAATAGGGTTTTGATACTCTGTAACTGACATATTGATTTTTTTGACTTACTTCCCGTAGAACAACTTGCCCATCGCCTTCTACTACATCTGGAAAATCAGTCTGGCTTTAACAGATTTAAGATATTCAGCGTCTGTTGTTGCAGAAGGTTTAACAATCTGTTTAAACTCTTAATCATAACATCTAACCAGAAAGTGTGTTCCCTATGAATATTCCAGCTGATTTAAAATGGGTAAAATTAGGACATTAATGTTGTGTATTGTTTCCATATGATAATGTGTTCTTATAATAAAGTAATTCATGTTAAGAAACAACACACCTATAATCCATCCTGGTATATCAGTATTTTCTTGAGAGACAAGGGAAGTTTCCATCTTAGGTGATTAATTCACTAAGTGCTTTTAATTTAAACTCACTGTAGGTGGGTTAGAGCTTAGAAAGGAAACGTAGGAGTACGAAATATTTCCAGGTGCCGTTTTGTGTATCTGTACCTGTTTAAATTCTCTTTATTTTCTGCAGTCTCTCTAAACTGCTGTCTAATAGGAAACTGTGTATGATAGCTGCTTTTGATTTCAGGAAATCATAACTTGAAATCAGTGACATGCGGTGAGGTTTATGGCTGGTGAGGCACTGACACAGTGCTGGGTTTCAAATTTTTTTTACACTTGTGGACTTCAACTCCCAGAATTCCACAGCCAGGCATGCTCAGTTCCGATTTAAAGCGACAGCATTTGTTTTTCTCCTTTGCGAAAAAGTTTCCTTCATTCTTTTTCTTCTCCCTCCCCCTCCTTCCTCCCACTCTCCCTCCCTCCCTCCCCCCAATCTACATCAGGAATTTATACGCTTTTAACCCTTGCTTAACTCGCTCGAGTGATCATAAAACGCCTAAAGTCAGACTAGATGAGGCACGTCGTTCTCCTGCCTCCTCCTGTAGAGGGCGCTTTTTAAGAGGCTTTTTTAAACAGTTAGGCAGAGTCATCCACGGTGACTCTGGCAGCAACTAGCTCAGCCTTACCTCAGCTCTTGCCTTTTTCCTTTAACATTTTTTTCCCCGTGATGACAGTGGTGAGGCTCTGCCTCCCCTGACTGCATGTCCCTGCTTGGAATAAATCTTCCTGTGCTAAAATAGAGCTTCAACATAATATTCAATATCTTTAGCAAATTACAAATTAGGTATGAAGGCTCAAAAGAAGGAGACACTATACATCTTCTTAGTGTCGTGGCCCACCAGTGGCTGGTGGAGCTGGCAGCAGATTTGGACAGTGAGGAGGTTGGGGAGGAACATGGCCCAGTCCTGGAGTCTGGGGAAGGCTCTGATGAGGGCTCTGTGTCGGAGGCAGAGAGGGGGCCAGAGCCGTATGCCAGTTATCAGCTGCCTTCGGAGTCAGACATCAGTGAGGCAGATGAACAGCTGGAGCCTGTTCCCAGTGTGTGCATGCACAGTTGCCAGACAAAAGGAACAGCTAAAGAACAGGGGTCAACTTGGGAGTAAGGCCACAGGTGGATGATGAATGGCTCCTCCCAGAGGAAATAAAAGAGGAGCAAAAGGGGAGTGGAGTTTGCAGGAGACAATTACTTCACTTAATTGGTTCGTGACTCTCCGAGACTCTTTGCCAAGTTTTGCAGATATCGGCCTGGCAGCTCTCCAAGCCAGATAAGGTCTGTGGCTGTAAATCCTCCCTTGAAAGACTTTGCTGGATGTGAATGAGCAGAATTCACAGTAAATTAATAAAAGAGTTTTTTGTCGGGACAAGGAATTTCCTTCATGCTCTTGGGAAGCCTCAATCACAACAGTAAGAGGTTTACAGAGTCACCATATTGCCTCCAACAATTTGGGTTATACCGGTACTTGCAATATGATTTTTGTACTACTGTTGCACTGGCTCTAGGGCCAGATTTAGCCATCAGCCAGAAAATTGCCAACAATTAAATGGTCTTATAAAAACAACTTAGATTACATGGGCCGGTCAGTATATCTATAGCACCTGTTGTGCAGTGTACAGGAAAGGTTATATATTTGACGTCTATTGAACATGGCATAGCCTCCCATGTTGGGTTAGGGTTTTATTTATGTATGTATTACATCTAATAAATTAAATCAAACATGATTTATTTATCACATTTGAACGATCAAATATGATTTATTTATCATGTTTGCAAAGCCGTCCATCTCATATAGTGAGTCTGGGCGGAATGCCTGATAAAACAAGAATACATAAAAGCAAGATACATTAAAAAAAAATAAAACCCCAATTTCAAAGTATAAATAAAAACAAGCAAAATAACCAAAATGGGGGCCAGCACACAGGGAATGTGCACCAGTTTGTGATCAATTGGTTCTAATGGTTAAATGGTTAAGTGTGGGCTACAGTTGGTCTAGTTAGTTAACACACCAAGTTAGAAGCCAGGTAGCTGTTAGTTCTAGTTTTGTGTTAGACATGAAAGCCAGCTGGGTGACTTTGGGCCACTCGCCAGGAGACTGTGAGTTCTAGTCCAACTCTAGGCATGAAAACATGACTGGGTGACTTTGGGCCAGTCCCTCTCTCCCATCCCAACCTTCAGCTTAACAGTGTGGTTGTTGTGGGGATAATAGGAGGAGGAAGTTACATTGTGGGTGTTTGCTGCCTTGAGTTATTCATACAAAATAATAAAGGCAGGATATAAAATAAATAAATAAAATTATATACAGGTCGTCGTCTTCTTACAACCACAATGGAGCCCAAAATTTCTGTCGCTAAGCGAGACAGATGTTAAGTGAGCTTTGCCCCACTGTGCGACCTTTTCTCGTCACAGTTGCTAAGTGAAGCACTGCACCACCACAGAGCCGAGGTGGTGCAGTGGTTAAATGCAGCACTGCAGGCTACTTCAGCTGACTGCAGTTCTGCAGTTCGGCTGTTCAAATCTCACCGGCTCAGGGTTGACTCAGCCTTCCATCCTTCCGAGGTGGGTAAAATGAGGACCCGGATTGTTGTTGGGGGCAATATGCTGACTCTGTAAACCGCTTAGAGAGGGCTGAAAGCCCTATGAAGCGGTATATAAGTATAACTGCTATTGCTATTGCAAGTTAGGAACACAGTTGTTTTAACGAATCCGGCTTCCCCATTGACTTTGCTTATCAGAAGGTCCCAAAAGTGGATCGCATGACTTTGGCAGACTGCAAGTGTCATAAACGCATGACAGTTGCCGAATTTTGGTCATGTGACCCTGGAGACGCGACCACAGTCGGATGTCAGGTCCCAAAGGATCCTGTCCCTTTTTTTTCAGCGCCGTTGTAACTGCGAACGATCACTAAACCAATGGTTTTAAGACAAGGACTGCCTGTAACCATCCTGTGAAGGCAAAAATCAAACGAAATGACCAATGGTAACTCAGCGATATTGACAGAAGAAAAGAGTTGGAAGGGACCTTGGAGGTCTTCTAGTCCAACCCCCTGCTCAAACAGGGCCCCTATAGCAGTGATGGCGAACCTTTTTGGCACCGAGTGATGCAAAGGTCATATGGAAACACACACACACACACACACACACACACACACACACACACACACACACTAGTTGGGGCCGCACTCCAGAAAAGCCAAACTTCCGGGTCCTAGCACGTATGCGCGCCTGAAAATCAACTGGGCGGCACGTATGCACAGGCCAGTTTTTGGCACCGCCATGCATGCGAAGGGACCGCACTCCAAAAAAGCCGAACCTCTGGGCTCTGGCACACATGCACACCCAACAATCAGATGGTTGGCGCGCATGCCAGTTTTTGGTATTGCCTGCATGCGAAGGACAGCTGATGGTTGTGTGCACATGCATGCCAGAAACCCGGAAGACAAACAGGCAAGGTCGCACATGCCGGGCGACATGGGCACGCATGCCATAGGCTCACCATCACGGCCCTATGGCATTCAGAAAAAATGTTTGTCCAAGCTGTTCTTAAAACTTCCAGTCTACCATGGGATCTCCAGCTTGTTTTAAATCTGCAAACTATCAAAATAGGAAGCTCATATACTGCATTTTTCGGAGTATAAGACACACCTTTTTCCCTCAAAAAAGAGGCTGAAAATCTGGGTGCATCTTATACACTGAATACAGCATTTTTTGCCTCCCGAAACTTGCCCCCTTCACCAAAATGGCCATGCATAGCCTTTAAGAGACTTATAGAGTGCTCCTGGGGGTTGGGGAGGGCAGAAATGAACGAAAAATGGGATGTTTTTTGCTCAATTTCCCCTCCTCCCCCGCAGCCTTTAGGAGCACTCTACAAGCCTCCTAAAGGCTATTCATGCCCTTTTAAAAAATAAAAATAAAAACAGGCACGTTTTCGTGACGGTCTGCAGAGTGTAAAAACTTTTTTTTTTTAATTTGCCTCTTCAAAATTTTGGTGCGTCTTATACTCTGTGCGTCTTATACTCAGAAAAATGTGGTAAACCCCACATGGGCTTGGCTGCATAAGATACATATATAGGCTCCAGTGAAGCCCAGCAAATCATGAATTGAGTCTCTTATCAGTTGTAAAAAGAACAGGCAAGCAGCTACATGTCCCATATCAAGATCTATTTATCTACCTCTCTTTGAAATGTCCCTTTGACCCCATTGTGTTAGGTAATTCCATTTCAGAAGACAGGGGGGTGGGGAGGAGAAGGATGGTAGTGGTAATATTCATTAACGTCAGTCTTAGGCTATGGAAAGAAACCTCTAATTCATTTGCCCGCTTACACTCAGCTGAGGCCCTCCATTTCATTTTGGATAGGTCAAGAAATCAATTGCCTGGCAGGTCACTCACTTTTTGCCATTAGCTGATGAGTCTCGTTTTGCCTGAGTGTATCCCCCTTCCATCCGTAGATTTCATCTCTACTTAACCCCGGAGATTTTCAGAAGCCATCAAAGCAGGCCCTTGGGGCAAAGAATTCTGGATAATTTAGTCCTTTAAATGCCCGGGAAAAGCTTCTGTCCCTTGTCCTACCTTCTTTTTACGTCCTTTATTGTTTTTGGGATCTTCGCTTTTTGTTTTTCGTTTTGCAGTCGTCTTTGACTACTGCTGCTGTCTTTTATTTCTTCCCTAATTGGAACTTCTTGTTATAACTTTTAGTAGGTGTGTTTCAAGAACTTTCGCTTGCCGTAAGCTTTTGTACCTATTCAGCTTCTCTTGTGATGGTTAGCTAAACTAACCCTCATTAGTTGTTGTCCCAAAAGTGCTTTTTCAAGAGGCAACTGGACTTTCTGGTTTTTGTTTGAAGATGTTTCACTTCTCATCCAAGAAGCTTCTTCAGCTTTAGTTCAGCTTTAGTTCATCCAAGAAGCTTCTTGGATGAAAAGAAGCTGAAGAAGCTTCTTGGATGAGAAGGAGTTGAAGAAACCTCTTGGAGGAGGAGAAGCTGAAGAAGCTTCTTGGATGAGAAGAAGCTGAAGAAACCTCTTGGATAAGGAGAAGCTGAAGACATTTCTTCCATGAGAAGAAGCTGAAGAAACTTCTTGGATGAGCTGAATAAGCTTCTTGGATGAGAAGGAGTTGAAACAGCTTCTTGGATGAGAAGGAACGGAAGAAGCTTCTTGGATGAGAAGGAGCTGAAGAAGCTTCTTGGACAAGCTGAATATATTTCTTGGATGAGAAGAAGCTGAATATATTTCTTGGATGAAAAGAAGCTGAAGAAGCTTCTTGGATGAGAAGAAGCTGAAGAAGCTTCTTGGATGAGAAGAAGCTGAAGAAACCTCTTGGATAAGGAGAAGCTGAAGACATTTCTTCCATGGGAAGAAGCTGAAGAAACTTCTTGGATGAGCTGAATAAGCTTCTTGGATGAGAAGGAACGCAAGAAGCTTCTTGGATGAGAAGGAACGGAAGAAGCTTCTTGGATGAGAAGGAGCTGAAGAAGCTTCTTGGACAAGCTGAATATATTTCTTGGATGAGAAGAAGCTGAAGAAACCTCTTGGATAAGGAGAAGCTGAAGACATTTCTTCCATGAGAAGAAGCTGAAGACATTTCTTCTATGAGAAGAAGCTGAAGAAACTTCTTGGGTGAGCTGAATAAGCTTCTTGGATGAGAAGGAGTTGAAACAGCTTCTTGGATGAGAAGGAACGGAAGAAGCTTCTTGGATGAGAAGGAGCTGAAGAAGCTTTTTGGACAAGCTGAATATATTTCTTGGATGAAAAGAAGCTGAAGAAGCTTCTTGGATGAGAAGAAGCTGAAGAAGCTTCTTGGATGAGAAGAAGCTGAAGAAACCTCTTGGATAAGGAGAAGCTGAAGACATTTCTTCCATGGGAAGAAGCTGAAGAAACTTCTTGGATGAGCTGAATAAGCTTCTTGGATGAGAAGGAACGCAAGAAGCTTCTTGGATGAGAAGGAGCTGAAGAAGCTTCTTGGACAAGCTGAATATATTTCTTGGATGAGAAGAAGCTGAAGAAACCTCTTGGATAAGGAGAAGCTGAAGACATTTCTTCCATGAGAAGAAGCTGAAGAAACTTCTTGGATGAGCTGAATAAGCTTCTTGGATGAGAAGGAACGCAAGAAGCTTCTTGGATGAGAAGCAAAACATTGTCATAGAAAAACCAGAAAGTCCAGTTGCCCCTTGGAAAAGCACCCCTGGGACAACCATGACCTGGATGACTAAGACTCTCCATAGACATCACTTGTTGTTTTTAGTCATGTCTGGCTTTTTGGCGTCTTTATAGGCAAATGCTCTCCATGCTACCTTGTCAAGCACAGCTTTTTTCAATTGTTGGATGTTCAACTTTGTCTCAGATTTGACGTTATCAAGCCAGCGTGTTCTTTGTTTGCCCCTTCTTCTTTTTCCACTAACCATTCCTAGCATATTGACTTCTCCAATGAATGACCCATATGTCATTATAGGGAAGACTATTGCTCTAACTGGCCTGCTTTTTGTCTTTATATCAATATCTCTGCTTTTCCAGACTCATCACTAGGAACTGAAAGTTGAAGAGCAACTAAGACGATTAAAGGCCTGGAGACCAAAACATATGAAGGATTTAGATTGCAGGATTTGGGTTTGGCTAGTCTAGAGAAAAGAAGGACTAAGGGGGACATGTTAGCAGTATTCCAGTATTTGAAATACTGCCACAAATGGGTCAATCTATTTTCCAACGGACCGGAGGGCAGGACAAGAAACAACGGATGGAAACGAATCAAGGACAGAAGCAACCTGGAATTGAAAAGAAACTTTCTAACAGTGAGGACAATCAACCAGTGGAACAGAAGTTGCCTTCAAACGTTATGGGTGCTTCATCACTGGAGGTTTTTTAGAAGAGGCTGGACAGTCACTTGTCTGAAATGGTATATAGGATCTCCTGCTTGAGCAGGGGGCTAGACTAGAAGACCTCAAAGTTCCCTTCCAGCTCTATTCTGATTCTGAGACTCTAGAGTGCGGAGAAGAGCAACAAAGATGATTGGGGGCTGGAGGCTAAAACATATGATATTGAGGGAACTAGGTATGTCTAGTTTAATGAAAAGAAGGACTATGGGTGGCATAATAGCATCTTCCAATATCTCAGGGGCTGCCACAAAGAAGAGTGGGTCAACCTATCCTCCAAAGCAGCTGAAGGCAGGACAAGAAGCAATGGATGGAAACTAATCAAGGAGAGAAGCAACTTAGAATTTAGGAGAAATTTCCTGATAGTTACAACAATTAATTGGTGGAATAACTTGCTTGCTAGCAGAAGTTGTGAGTACTCCAACACTGGTTGTTTTAGAAGAGATTGGACAACCATTTGCCTGAAATGTTATAGAGGTTCCTGCCGGAGCAGAGGGTTGGACTAGAAGACCTCCAAGGTCCCTTCCAACTCTGTTATTCTGTTACAGCCAACATAGACTTAAAAGAAGCATATACACATATTTTGGTGTGGCAAACAGTCTCTGCATGTAGCAAATTCTGCCAGTAGTTTATATAAAGAGTAGTAGAGTACTATGTCAATTTAAGCATTTTTATTTTATTTTAGCATTTTTTAACAGCAATCGTCTCTGGTGCTTGTTTCTAGGAACCATATCCAGGGGCACCTAATACTGAATACATGAACAGAGAAATCTCCCCCACCTTGACATTAAGTGCCTATTTTAGATACACATACCAGATGATATGATATCAAAACGAACCAGCAGCTGTAATCTGAAAGAAAGAGGGAAGTGTTGGTAGACGAGGGGCTGACGAAACAGAGGTTTGGGCTTACAGTTAGAAGCAGAGGTGCAAGAAAGCTATTTTGGGAGCTGCAATGTGATTTTTAGAGTTTTCAAGTGGTTAATGGGAGCGGAAAAAAAACTCGTTTAAAATTAAATGATGCTATTAATATGATAGAGGAATGCTCAGTAGCTAAGATGCTGAGTTTGTCGATCGGAAAGGTTGGAAGTTCGGCGGTTCGAATACCCAGTGGCGCATAATGGAGTGAGCTCCCTTTACTTGTCCCAGCTTCTGCCAACCTAGCAGTTCGAAAGCAATGTAAAAATGCACGGAGAAGAATAGGAACCACCTTTGGTGAGAAGGAGGTTGGCAGTTCGGCTGTTCGAATCCCCAGTGGCGCATAATGGAGTGAGCTCCCTTTACTTGTCCCAGATTCTGCCGACCTAGCAGTTCGAAAGCATGTAAAAATGCAAGGAGAAGAATAGGAACCACCTTTAGTGAGAAGGAGGTTGGCATTTCGGCGGTTCGAATCCCCAGTGGCACATAATGGAGTGAGCTCCCTTTACTTGTCCCTGCTTCTGCCAACCTAGCAGTTCAAAAGCAATGTAAAAATGCACGGAGAAGAATAGGAACCACCTTTGGTGGGAAGGTAACAGCGTTCCGTGTACCTTCAGTGTTTAGTCATGCCGGCCACGTGACCAAGGAGACCCCTAGAGTCAGGAACAACTAGCACATATGTGCGAGGGGAACCTTTACCATTACCTTTAGTAATATGGTGAATGAATGATAGCCAAATAAATAAGTGCTTTTGCAAGAGGCATCTGGACTTTGTTTTCTTTTGAATACATTTTGCTCCTCATCCAAGAAGCTTCTTGATAGTGAGAATGAGAAGCTTCTTCTTGGATAAGGAGCAAAATGTCCTCAAAGGAAAACCAGAAAGTCCAATTGCCTCTAGAAAAAAAGAGCACCTTTTGGGACAACCATGACCTGGATGACTGAGAATATCCATAGTCAATGGATAGAAACTAACAAGAAGAGAAGCAACCGAGAACTAAGGATAAATTTCCTAACAGTGAGAGCAATAACGCAATGGAACAGTCTACAGAAGTTGTGGGTGCTCCACAGTGGGGGGGGATTCAATTTTTTTTTACTACTGGCGCTGTGGCATGGCTTTGTGGGCATGGCAGGGGAACATTACTGCAAAATCCCCATTCCCTCCCCATCCCACTAACCTGCTTTCCAGCTCCGTTTTCCTGTTCCGGGCAACAAAAAAAGTTCAGCTGGGATGCTGGAAGGCACCAGGGGCGGGGCCAGCCTATTTGCCGGTTCTTCGAACTATTCAAAATTTCCGCTACTAGTTCTCCGGAACATGTCAGAACTGGCTGAATGCCACCTCTGGTGCTCCATCACTGGAGGCTTTTAAGAAGAGACTGGTCATTTGTCTGAAATAGTATAGGGCAGTGATGGCGAACCTTTTTTGCTTTTTTGCTAAAAGCATGCACGCATGCGCTAGCGCGCTTACGGATATACCTACCCCATAATTTAATGCTCTCCCATGCCGTGACCCTTGAGCATGCTGCAGGACAGGCTGCCTCGTGCATATGCACACAGCTTTCTGGAAGCTTGGGAAGGGTGAAAACGGCCTTCCTGCTCACCTGGAGGCCCCCCAGAGGCAGGAAGCTGTCCGTTTTCTAACTTCCGGTGGGCCCGGGAGGTCCGTTTTTCGCCCTCCCCAGGCTCCAGAGGATTTCTAGGAGTCTGGAGAGGGTGAAAAACAGCCCAACATGCAACCGGGTTGCCGGTTGGGCTGTTTTACTCCTTCCGGAGCTTCAGGAGACTTCTCTGAAACCTCCAGAGGGCGAGAAACAGCCCAAACTTCCGGTTTACGCGTTGGACGGTTTTTCGCCCTTCGGAGGGTGAAAAATGGCTGAAAATCAAGGCTGAAAATCAGCTGGCCAGCGCATGCCTGCATGCACGCTGAAGCTGAGAGGGCGCCTCATGTGCCCTCAGAAATGGCTCCACATGTCACCATACGGTTTCCTGTTCAAGTCGGGGGGTTGGACTAGAAGACCTCCAAGGTCCCTTCCAGCTCTATTATTCTATGTTCTATGCTTTTCAGAGAATTTATCACAATCCACTGTCTTTCTGAAATTTTTTGGAGGACTGGGAACTACTGAAGGAACAAAGGAAGGTCGCCTAGTGTAGCCCCTGGGTGACACGCCTTTATCCCTTTGCATTCTCCGCTGCCCCTCAAAAGTATTAAAGGAAACTGGTGTTTTGTATTTAAGTGGCGAGATTAAAGGCCTATGAAAATCTGAAAGTTGACTCTTTTAGCAGGTGAGCCTCCCATTCCCAAAGCTGCTTTCAACCATCTGTCTTTTTAAAAAAAATATATGCCGGAAAGGAAATAAAAAAATCCTCAGAAGTTGAAGGGAAGCTGAACCCGGAGCCGCAGATGATAAGCTGACTTACTTGCTGATTCAGTTCGGCCTTTGTGTTTTGAAGCTGTCATGCCAGAGCAAGTTACGCTTTAACAAAGGCATTTAAGGCATTCGCGATTTGCAAGAACAATAAGCAATAAAGCCCTATACTTTGAAACAGCGGCATTCAGGAAAGAAACGGAAAATGCAGCGAATGAGAAATGCGTAAAGAGCCGGGGAGGGCTAGGAGGTGTGTTTGGCAGGGGTGGGAGGAAGATAATGGGATTGCTGGAATGGAGTCACTTTTCCATTCTACTTTCTCGGTGCAAAAGGCTGTTGGCAATTGCTAAAATGGTCAAGTGTAAAGAACAATAATAGGATGAAATCATTGACCCTATACAGAATAACAGAGTGGGAAGAGACCTTGGAGGTTTTCCAGTTCAACCCCCTGCCCGAGCAGGAAACCCAGTGGTGGGCTTCAATTTTTTTTAGAACCTCTTCTGTAGGTGTGGCCTGCTTTGTGGGAGTGGCTTGTCAGCCATGTGGCTGGGTGGGCGTGGCCAACTTGTAAAATGTGGTGAAACTCACTTAACAGCGCTCTTGCTTAGCAACCCAAATGTTGGCTCAGAAACTCTGGCATTTGAAGCACGCAAGTCTTAAAGCTGTCAAGTTAGAAAACCCTTGCACCCCTAACCCTTTAGGGGAAAAAAAAACCCAGGGATGTTCAAACGTGATAGCTTTAAGACTTGCGGACTTCAACTCCCAGAATTCCCCCTCTCGCTCTTCATCTTGATGATGTGCGCATGGGCCGGGGGGGGGGGGGAGAGCTGGAACCGGTTCTAAACGGCACGGTAGATTTGTGGAATCTCTTCTATAGAAGAGGTTAGAACTGGCAGGAACCCACCCCTGAGGAAACCCTATACCATTTCAGACAAATAGTTTGTCCAATCTCTTAAAAAACATCCAGTGTTGAAGCATTCACAACTTTTGGAGGCAAGTTGTTCCACTGTCAGGAAATTTTCTCCTCAGTTCTAGGTTGCTTCTCTCCTCAATTAGTTTCCACCCATTGCTTCTAGTCCGGCATTCAGGTGCTTTGGAGGATAGGTTGACACTCTCTTCTTTGCTGCAGCCCCTTAGTTATTGGAACACAAGAGTACAGACTAACAGAGTTGGAAGGGACCTTGGAGGTCTTCTAGTCCAACCCCCTGCTCAAGAAGGAGGCTCTGTACCATTCCAGACAAATGTCTGTCCAACCTCTTCTTAAAAACCTGCAGTGATGGAGCACTCATAACTTCTGGAGCCAAGTTGTTCCATTGGTTAATTGTTCGCACTGTCAGGAAATTTCTCCTCAGTTCTAGGTTGCTTCTCTCCTCGATGAGTTTCCCTCCATCATCGCTTATCCTGCCTTCAGGTGCTTTGGAGGCTAGGTTGACCTATTCTTCTTTGTGGCAGCCCCTCAGATATTGGAATATGATTAGCTGCAGTAAAACTTCCCAAACTGACTACTGTACAGGTCAGGGGTGGGTTTCAAAAATTGTTCAAACCTACTCTGTGGGCGTGGCCTCCTTTGTGGGAGTGGCTTGCTACCCATATGACCGGATGGGAGTGGCTTGCTAATGCTGCCGCCGCCGCTAAGGCCGCCGCCCACCCGCCTTCAGCCATGTAGTGCATGCCTGGAGGCCTTCCCTCACGAAAGCTGGGCCGCTGCCACCCACCTGAAGCCTCCCGAGTCCCGCCGCTGGGGCTTTGTTGCTTTCCTGAGGGGGAAGCAGCAAGCGAAGACCGAAGGGAATTTTCAAATGGAGGTCAGGTGCGAAAAAAGCTTCGCTTCGCCTCCAGCCCGCTCACTGATTGGCTGGGCAGGGGAGCGAGGGAGCGAGCTGCGGATGGGCGGGGGAATGAACAAGTGACCTGCAATGCGCCAGCAAAAGGGCGCTTTGCAGCGACAGGGGCCAGGACTGGTACCGGCATTCCCGGAAGTTAATTACTTCCGGGTTCACCGACAAACTGGTTTGTGCGAACCGGTGCGAACCGGGAGGAACCCACCCCTGGTACAGGTAGTCTAATAATAAAGTATAATAAAGCAGTCCTTTACAGACCTTATGATTTTATATATATCTTTGTAAGAGTGTGTGTGTGTGTGTGTTTTGTGTGTGCACGGCACACGCACACGCACACACACACACACACAGAAGCAGTAACATTTTCAATCAAAAATCCACTGCCTTTGTTCTGCACTGGCCTTCCCAAGATCGTGAAGTAGACTCCTCGTCCCGATAAAACCCCTTTTATTTAGGTTAAAGTGAATTCCTCTCCAGCAAAGTCCCGGCCAACAATCTTTCAAGAGATTTCACAACTACAGACCTTTATCAGGCTTGGAGAGCTGCCAGGCCGATATCTTCCAAACGCCACGCTGTAGCCGACAATGCTTGGAAAGAAGTCAGGAACAGATCTCCACCCTAATGAATTGAACTAATTGTCTCCTGCAAACTCCACTCCTTTCGCGCCTCTTTATTCCCTATGGGAGGGGCCATTCACCGTCCACCTGTAGCGGTATTCCTGAGTCGGCCCTTGTTCCTTAGCTGTTCCCTTCTCCTGGCAGCTCTGCGCATGCGCACATGGGGAACAGGCTCCAGCTGTTCTTTTGCCCCACTGATCTCTGACTCTGAAGACAGATGATGACTGTTGGATGGCTCTGGCACCATCTCTGCCTCTGATGCAGAGCCCTCGTCAGAGCCTCCCCCAGACTCCAGGACTGGCCCATGTTCCTCCCCAACCTCCTCATTGTCTGAGTCTGCCACCAGCCCCACTGGCCGCACACAGGCCAAAACAGCCTTGCTGAAATTTCTTGGAGATCTGGAAGCTATTGAAGAATCAAAGGTATGTAATTTAGCGTAGGCCCTGCACGCTACGGTTGCTTGGTGACCAAGTTAAAGAACAGATGAAAAAAGACTCACAACCTGATCCAAAGTTGTGATCCCCCCCCCCGTAGTCACATGACCACACTTCTGGCACTTGGCAACGCATTGCTGCATTTACTGCCGTTTGTGGTGTCCTGCGGTTTTACAAGAGTTTTGCCCCAAACTGCCATTGACTTCTAGTTTTCGGCAAAATTGTGCCATCGTGAACAACGGGTTCACTTAACAATGGCACGGTTGGTTTCACAACTCCCGCATTCGCCCTAACAGCCTCCTCAAAAAAAACATTGCGAAATCGGGCTGGTCACATGACTGCCCCGTTTTACAACCGTTACGACTTACGACTGTAATGAACAAGCTCCATTGGGGTTCTAACTTGAGGGCTACCTGTATTTTAATCTATTTATTTTTAGATTTTCCTTTTAAGCACTCTCCCAGGTTTTTTTTTAAAAAAAATATTATTATTTTTGATACTTTTGCTTCACGGACTCTCTTCACCCTGAGCAAATTCATTTTATTGCCCGAAAATGAAAAGCATTGCATTATTTATTTAAGGCGGAGGAAAAATTAATGAAAACAATAATTCCAGAGGTTATGAATAGCTATAGTAAAGCAGCAGAGAACAGTCTAATAAAACAGTCCTTCCCAGACCTTATGATTATATAAAGTATGTATGATTTTCAATCATGTAAATGAAAGAAAAATCTAGGTCAGGAATTAGAGATTAAAACCAGGTTGGGCAAGGATACTGGACAATAGATAGAAATCCCCCCATTCCCTTTGACCCCCCCCCCAAAAAAAATTGAGCTTTTAAATAGTCCAAAATAATAAAATATTAATGTCTTGGTTTTATAGCAACTACCAGTTGTAACTATCTGAGTGTGGGGATAACTGAATATTTCAATTAAAATTCTCCCAAGCTTGGATTGCTTGCTCTTTTTTAATTAGAAAAAAGTGAGTAAGAATACTTGACTGTTCAATGTGAGAAGACGTAGAAAAGATGGTCAGAATTTTTTGCGCATGCGCAGGGCATCTGGGATGATGTCTGGGTAGGTGGGCGGAGCCTCCTGCTGCCGCCATTACTGGTTCACCTGAACCCGGGGCGAACCAGCAGAATACCACCTCTGGTTGGGGAGCGTTAGATTGAGGGAAACGTGAGAATTAGGTCCACAAAACCCATGCTTGATTTCCTATTCAATGATGAAATACTCAGTTATCCTAGCCTACCTCCAAAGATTACTGTGAGAATAAAAGAGAGGAAACATGTACGCTACTCTGATCTTTTAGAATTAGGAAGTGGATGGAGTAGGGAGGTCTTTGCCTTCTCCAACTCTTTACTGTGAACTTAAGATAAGCTCACAATGAAAACTTCCTTCCAGTATTCCGTATGTCAAGAAATTGTAAGTCTTGTGGTGTCACCATAACTGGCAGCATTGCTGATTTTACTCTTCCGGGATGGTAGGTTAATAATGCATCCTACTTTGAGTTGTTCAAATTTCTCAGTTTACCTATGAGGAAGTTAAGATGTTTATTGCAGGATCCAAGGATGCCGAGACCAGAGGTTTAGTCTTCCGAGCTTTCAAACTTGTGCTGGAGCCCATTCTCAAGGAACTTCTCCCTACTGTAATGTGTGCTTTGAGCTATTCTATGCATCCTATTATGGGGATGCAGTGGCTCAGTGGCTAAGATGCTGAGCTTGTCAATCAGAATGTCAGCAGTTCAGCGGTTCAAGTCCCTAGCGCCATGTAACGGAGTGAGCTCCCGTTATTTGTCCCAGCTTCTGCCAACCTACCAGTTCGAAAGCACATAAGAAATGCAAGTAGAAAAATAGGAACCACCTTTGGTGATATTTGCAATATGGTTTTCGTAGTACTATTGCACTGGCTCTAAGGCCAGATTTGGCCATCAGCCAGAAAATTGCCAACAATTAGATGGTCTTATAAAAACAAGCATCTCCCACTTATTAAACCTGAAGCCCACCAGCTGTTTCGCTTTCAACTTTTATAATTCCCAGTAAAGAAAGAGAGGCTACCTTTGAAGCTTTCATCTATCTTGCTTTCACTTGCGGTAACCTTGGGATAATATCAGCTTATCAAAGGAGGTTGCTACAAAACTAATTTGGATTAAGTGCTTTGATCATCCAAACTACTGTGCATAAAATTAAGCACCGCTATCAATGGCGGCTATTCATACAGAATTTAGAGATGGAAGTAAATACAGACAGGATAAAATACCCCATCAACTTCTCCAGCACCGGAAAGCTTGGCTTATGACCACAGTGGTTGCGCCTCAAAGTTTTGTTACTAAGGGAAATATTTGATTAAGTGAACATTGCCTCGTTTTACGACCTTTCGTGCCACAGTTGTTAAGTGAATCACTGCAAGTTGCTAAGTTAGTGGCATGGTTGTTAAGCGAATCTGGCTTCTCCATTGACTTTGTTGGTCAGAAGGTCACAAAAGGGGATCACGTGACTCCCCCCCCCCAGGACTCTGCAACCGTCATAAATATGAGTCAGTGGCCAAGCATCTGAATTTTGGTCCCATGGCCATGGGGATGCTGCAGAGGGTCATAAGGGTAAAAAGCGGTCATCGGTTGCTTTTTTCAGTGCCGTCATAACTTTGAACAGTCACTAAACGAACTGTTGTACGTCAAGTACTACCTGTACAAGTAATGCTATAAGATACTACCATTATTATTATTACTACTACTACTACTACTACTACTACTACTACTACTATTATTATTATTATTATTATTATTATTATTATTATTATTATTATTATACTACAATTGTATCACAGTGGCCAGTTGTTTCACCGGATTTGGCATTGGTTACTAGTCGGGCCCCACCCAGGGGCCTAGGACGTCGTAACGTATTTTCGTAATATGCGTGCAGATCCAAGCAGTGCGGCTTTTTGCATTTGACTGATGGTGATTTTGTCAATTTTTAACTGTTTTAAATGTAATTCCAGTGCTTTTGGAATAGCACCCAGTGTGCCAATTACCACTGGAATTACCACTGCTGGTTTGTGCCATAGTCGTTGAATTTCAATTTTTAAGTCCTGGTATTTTGCGATTTTTTCATGTTCCTTCTCAGCGATCCTGCTATCACCTGGTATTGCGATGTCTATGATTGTGACCTTATTTTTCTCAACCAATGTGATGTCTGGTGTATTATGCGCCAGTATTTTGTCTGTTTGAATGCGAAAATCCCACAAGATCTTGACCATCTGATTTTCGGTGACTTTTTCAGGCTGATGTTCCCACCAGTTTGTTGCTGTTTTAATATTATAATTTTTGCACAAATTCCAATGGATCATTTGTGCTACTGAATTGTGCCGCAATTTATAATCAGTCTGCGTGATGTTTTTACAGCAGCTGAGTATTATTATTATTATTATTATTATTAAACTATTCACCTAATGTGTATCAGATTTTCATTACGACTGAAAGCAGATGTGTCCCAAATCTTGTTCTCCTCCTGCAGTGTCTTCTTCCTTACCTTATTCACATTTATTTATTTGTTTATAAAATGTATACAGTACAATACAATAGCAGAGTTGGAAGGGACCTTGGAGGTCTTCTAGTCCAACCCACTGCCTAGGCAGGAAACCCTATATCGTTCCAGACAAATGGCTATCCAACACCGTCTTAAAGACTTCCAGTGTTGGGACATTCACAACTTCTGGAGGCAAGCTGTTCCGCTGATTAATTGTTCTAACTGTCAGGAAATTCCTCCTCAGTTCTAAGTTGCTTCTCTCCTTGATTAGTTTCCACTCATTGCTTCTTGTCCTGTCCTCAGGCGCCTTGGAGAATAGCTTGACTCCCTCTTCTTTGTGGCAACCCCTGAGATATTGGAACACTGCTATCATGTCTCCCCTAGTCTTTCTTTTCATTGAACTAGACATACCCATTTCCTGCAACCGTGGGATGCTGCAATGTCCATAAAACTAGACATAAATCACTTTTTCCCCCAGTGTCATCATAACTTTGAATGGTTGTTAAACAAATGATTGTAAGTCGAGATTTACTACATGTGCAAAGGCCACGAACCTCACTCATTGTCAAGTATTTCCATCTTATTTCCCTGTTTATTAAATGGCCATAATAGCCACTTTTACAGAGATCAGGAAAAATATCTCTCTTTTTTTATTGTATTTGCATCCCATCTTTCTCTGTTCAAATGACATTGGCTGCCTGTGTATGTGTGTTTCTTTTCTCTGTTCAGGGGTCATTGTGCTTATTCTTTTATTATCTCAATCAAAACAAGACTAGTGTTTTATCAATGAATGCAGCAAGGATCAAACATCAAGTTGAGCATTAAAAAAAAAACACCAAGATGATTAAAAAAAAATAGGATATTAAAATCTCCAAAAGTAGAACAAGGGAAGAGGCAGTGAGCCGAGGTGATGCAGTGGTTAGAGTGCAGTACTGCAGGCTACTTCAGCTGACTGCTAGTTCGGCAGTTCGGCTGTTCAAATCTCACCTGCTCAGGGTTGACTCAGCCTTCCATCCTTCCGAGGTGGGTAAAATGAGGACCCGGATTGTTGTTGGGGGCAATATGCTGACTCTGTAAACCGCTTAGAGGGGGCTGAAAGCCCTATGAAGCAGTATATAAGTCTAACTGCTATTGCTATTGCTACTAGATTTCCCAAAATTGCAGAACCGTTTCTCAAAAGGCCACAATTTTATAACTCCTAACAACAGACAGGAGTCTTCAACGCAACGTTACACTTCAGAAGATTTCGCCAAGCTGTTGGTTGTGTTTTTTTTTGGCTTAAAATAATGTTTCTTACCGATTCCATAATGAATCTCTTGAGGAGAAGCTCGACAATCTGGAAGCTGAAGATCTCATGTCTCAACCCAAGAAAATTACCTGCAGAAGTTTGAGGGGCGAGGGAAGGAAAAGAGGGACACGCTAATTAAAATCATAGAGAATAGATCCACAAAAAGGCACACTTATTAAGCACACCTCTGCACTGTTTTCTCAATAGCTCACTTCATACTCGAACAAGCAAAAACAATGTGCACAGTTACAAGATATAATTCCCACAGGAACGGCCGCCAAGTCATTTGACATTAAAAAAAACTCTTCTAAAGTAAACAATTAAACTTCTTGTACTGTAGTTGACACAGCAATTTTGTTTCTTTATCTCTGTGTGGCAGAAACTGTTCAAATTATAACCATTTCATCCCACATCCCAGCTGATTAAGGAAATTCTTCCTGCAACTCTCCCTTGAGAAGAAGAAAAAAAGAAATGTGCAGTAAACTCTTACGTCCAGATTAATAAAATCTTGCTCCTGCATTTCCATAAAATATAGCTTGACCGAATAAATAAACTCTCATTACATCTTAACGCAATGACCCGGCTAAGGCAGTGATGGAATTCTTAAAATATAAAGAACCACAAATAAATGGTCCTTTTTAAACTACTGTGGCGTTTTGCGTGATCCAAGTCAGTTTTTCTTCAAGTGATTGAAAACAGCATTTAAGCAAAGATATCGTTGATTACGATCATGGCATCTGGCCCTCTCAATTCCTGGCAAATAGACGGGGAAGGAAATAGAGGTAGTGACAGATTTATTTATTTTCCTGGGCTTCAAGATCACCGCAGAGGGGGACTGCAGCAAAGAAATTAAAAGATGCTCCTAGGGAGGAAAGCTATGGCAAATCTAGACAGCATCCTAAAAAGCAGGGACATCACCTTGCCAACAAAAGTGAGTATAGTCAAGACTGTAGTTTTCCCAGTTGCAATGGATGGCTGTGAAAGTTGGACCATAAGGAAGGCGGCGTGCCAAAGAATGGAGGCCTTTGAACTCTGGTGCTGGAGAAGACTCCTGCGAGTCCCTTGGACGGCAAGGCCATCCAACCGGTCAGTCCTAGAGGAGATCAACCCTGACTGCTCTTTAGAAGGCCAGATCCTGAAGAGGAAGCTCAAATACTTTGGCCACCTAATGAGAAGGAAGGACTCATTGGAGAAGAGCCTAATGCTGGGAAAGATGGAGGGCAAAAGAAGAAGGGGATGACAGAAAATTACGTCACCGGATGGAGTCACTGAAGCAGTCGGCTTGAGCTTCAATGGACTCCGGAGGATGGTAGAGGACACGAAGGCCTGGAGGAACGTTGTCCATGTGGGTTGAACATGACTTTGTAACTAACAACAACAATCATTGATACCCAATTCTAGAGACTACAATATAATGAGAAAACATTAATAAGAGCAGCTGCTCATAAAGGTTTTGTGAATTCAAGTAGCCCTCAGCTGACAATCATTTGTTGTCTTGTGTCATTTATAGAAATAATAAAGGCAGGATAAAGATAAACAAGTAAATAAATTGCTAGCCACTTTGAGGTAAGCATTCATACCACCACAACACCTTTAAGATCGGATTCACACATCATGCTAAATCATAAATCACGTTTAATTTTATTTGGTCACCGCAGAGTAGTAACAGCGTACAATCTTTTAATTTACATTATTCGTTCATAATCACAAATACAGCCATATATATTTTAAATGCCTTTTATGTAACTCTTTATATCTCCCTACACATTTTTTACAACACTTATATACCCATGCCTTTTTTAATGGACTGTATTCTTCCACCATGCCTTACAATACAATACAATAGCAGAGTTGGAAGGGACCTTGGAGGTCTTCTAGTCCAACCCCCTGCCTAGGCAGGAAACCCTATACCATTTCAGACAAATGGCTATCCAACATCTTCTTAAAGACTTCCAGTGTTGGGGCATTCACAACTTCTGGATTCATTGTTGTTTTAATTAATTGTGCAGGTCTAGGACCATAATAAAGATTGATTACATTTCATTTAATTTTCTTTTTGTCAAAGTCTAGGTTCATATGTCAGTGTACGTCAAAACCAGAAAAACTGAAGCACTGCTTAGTCTAATTCTTTAATCCAAGCCATGATGTCGTGTGTTTCTTTTCATTGCCAAGAAAAAAACAGAAAAAAAAACTTTAAGAATAGAAATACAACCCTGTAGTATCAAACTGACGGCCGATCTGGGTCAGGATTCTGCATCATAATTGTGACACAGGTACCAACAGGAAGCTCTCAAGCATGGCATTCAGTCCCTTCCGCCTTAAAATTCAGAGATTTTTGTAGGCATTGTGTTTGTAGACTTCTATTGCTTATGCCTTTATTGGAAGTAAATGTTGTGACCCACAGAGCTGGCAGCAGATTCCGACAGTGAGGAGGTTGGGGAGGAGCATGGACCAGTCCTGAAGTCTGGGGAAGGCTCGGATGAGGGCTCTGCGTCAGAGGTAGAGAGGGGACCAAGGCCATCTGGTAGTTAATTGCTGACTCCAGAGACTCCGGAGTCTGACATCAGCGAGGCAGAAGAACAGTGGGAGCCTGTTCCCAGTGTGCGCATGCGCAGAGCTGCCAGAAGGCAAGAACAATTAAGAAAACAAGGTCGACTTGGGAGTAAGGCTTGGAGATGATTGGCCCCTCCCATAAGACATAAAAGAAGAGCAAACCGGACGTGAGCTTTTGCAGGAAGCAATTAGTTCTTCTGGCCGATTCAAGCTTTGAAAAGTTCTGTTTGACTCTGTGCTAAATTTGGCCTTGCTCTGCATTTGGCAGTTAGGTCTCTGGCAGCGTTCCCAGGGAGATAAGGTGGGTGTTTATCAACATTCCCCTGAAAGACTGTGGCAACTCGAGCAGACATTTGTTGGAATCTTCACAGGCTGTTTGTGAAGACTTGCAGGCTGTGAATGACCATAATTCACAGCTGTATAAATAAAAGAGGGTTTTGGGGACTAAGATTGTGTTTTATGCTTTCTCGGGAACAAAAGCCAGCTGGGGGACTTTGGGTCAATCACCAGGAGATTGAAAGTTATAGTTCCCTTTTAGGCATGAAAGCCGGCTGGGTGACCTGGGCCATTCACTCTCTCTCAGCCCATCCCACCTCACAAGATTGCTGTTGTGAGGAGAACAAGAGAGGAAGGAAGATTATGTTCACCGCTTTGAGTTATAGAGCCGAGGTGGCGCAGTGGTTAGGGTGCAGTACTGCAGACCACTTCAGCTGACTGTTATCTGCAGTTCAGCGGTTCTAATCTCACCGGCTCAAGGTTGACTCAGCCTTCCATCCTTCCGAGGTGGGTGAAATGAGGACCCAGACTGTGGGGGCGATATGCTGATTCTGTAAACCGCTTAGAGAGGGCTGAAAGCCCTATGAAGCGGTGTATAAGTCTAACTGCTATTGCTATTGCTATTATTTATAAAAATAAAATAGGGGGGAAATCTAAAATAAAATTTTAAAAAAATAAACAATGATTTTATTTTGAATGAGGTACTTGGGAGCTCATGAATTTTTGTCATTTTTGCATTTATTTACAAATACATTGGGCAGAGTGGACTCTCTAAGTCTTACGGAACAGGTCATATTAGTTCTTCACTAGACTATTTAGATCAGGGGTGTCAAACTCAAGGCCCAGGGGCCGCATCCGTCCCACGGGATGCTTAGATCTGGCCCGTTGGGGGCCACCCTGGATTCAGCGAAGGACCGGCCGACGGTGCCTCTGCCAGCGAAAATGGAGCTCGGGATGGCCACCTGTGGTCCGCCTCAGGCCATGCCCACCCCATCCCCCCAAGATCAAACACAACCCTGATGCGGCCCTCAATGAAATCGAGTTTGACACCCCTGATTTAGAGAATAGGCAAATGCTCCTTTTTCTGAATTTTTTTTTCTTAAAGGTTGCTGCATTTCTGCAGATTCCGGAGAGCCTTCGGACTTCTATCTCATATGTTATTTACGAACTAATATATTGGCACTCATTTATGCTGGTTGGAACCTGAGAGAGCAGTATTCTCATTTGTGAAAGTTAATTGTGAATATTAGTATCAAAATCCCTAATAAAACTGGATTGGAGTTCGCAAAAAAAAAAAGAGAGAGAAAATAAAACATGTTACCAAATCCATGTTAATTTTGTTGCTGTAGCCGTTGCCTCTCAATGGTTAGCTTAAATCACAGAGTTCTGACCTTGAGCTTTAATGCAAGCAGAGCATAATTATAATTCTTCGTTCTGTGTAAGCAAACAGATGAAATATTTGAGAGAGGCTGGTTCACACACTACATTTCCCCCCCCAACAAATTGGGAAAACTTGGGGAAAAGAGATTGTTTTATGAGTCTGTCAACTGCATCTCTATAACTGTCTGGTTTGGCTCTGCAACCCAAGAAAACAGACACAGACTTCAGAGGATAATTAGAACTCCAGGAAAACAATGGCTACCAACTTGCCTTCCATTGAGGACCTGGACACTGCAGGAGTCAAAAAGAGGGGTGTGAAAATATCTACAGACCCCTCACATCCTGGACATAAATTGTTTCAACTCCTACCCTCAAAACAACGCTATAGGACACTGCACAAAAGAACAACTAGACACAAGGACAGTTTTTCCACGAATGACATCACTCTGCTAAACAACTAATTCCCACAACACTGTCAAATTATTTACTAAGACTTCTTCGTCTCATCCTTCCTAGTACCAATGGTTATTACTATAACCATGTTTCTTGTATCTTTAAAATTTATGTTGTTTTATTGTTTCCTAGTATGATTTGATTGCTTATTAGTATCCTATGACTATCACCAAGTGTTGTGTCTTATGATTCTTGATGAATATATTTTATTTTTTCTTTATGTACACTGAGAGCATATGCACCAAAGACAAATTCCTTGTGTATCCAATCACACTTGGCCAATAAAGAATTGTATTCTGTTCTGTTCTGTTCTACCCTGCATAGAGGTGGGTTCCTACCAGTTCGCACCAATTGGTAGAACCGGTTCGTCAAATCTACCGAACCGGTTAGAAGAAGTTCCACCAGAAAGCAGGCCACACCTACAGAAGAGGTTCCAAAATTTTTTTGAAACCCATCACTGACACACAGACTGACTCACACAGAGAGAGAAAGAGAAAGAAAGGAAGAAAGAAATAAAGAAAAAAAGAAAAAAGAAAGAAAAAGTGAGAGATGAAAGAAAAAAAGGAAAAAGGGACAGAGAGACAAAAGGAAGGAAAGAAAGAGAGAGAGAGAATGAGAAAGAAAGAAAGAAAGAAAGAAAACACATGGCCAGCAAGCCACTCCCACCAGGTTACATGGCCGGCAAGCCACTCCCACAAAGGAGGCCACACCCATAGAGTAGGTTCGAAAAAATTTTGAAACCCACTACTGACCTTACCCTACCCTACCCTATTATTTAGAAAACAGGAGGAAATTTTAGCTTTTAGGAGGAAATATCTCAATAGCAGAAGCTACCAGCATTATATCAATGGCAATCATCAGTATGATGACAAAGCAAATTATAAATCAGAGGATAATGTACGTGGGTGTGTTTATGGTTATGGCAACTTTTGAAACACCAGGCACTATGGTGTGATCTCACCGGATGGCCTGCCAACAAAGCTTCTCCAACTCTGCTTAAAATATCGAGATCAGCACATCTTCTACAATTTCACTCTGAGATCTTGAATGAGAAAAGAAACCAATTTCACACACTTTTGGTTTCCTTGTGCAACATCGCCCAAGCTGCCCTGGGGATGAGGTCTCGGGAGTGTGTCAATCACGGCATATTTTTGGAGAGAGTGGAGAACTGGGGAATATTTGAGGGAGGCAGGGAGAAGCTGAGCCCCATCCTTAGAAGAATCTCCATTGGCCAGTGGCAAGTTTATATATTTAATGTCAGAAATAGCAAGGATTGACTGCTCCTGGTTTAAATATCAATAGAATAGAATAGAATAAAAGAGAAGAGAAGAGTTGGAAGGAACCTTGGAGGTCTTCTAGTACAACCTCCTGCTTAGGTATGAAACCTTATGCCATTTCAGACGAATGGTTGTCCAATATCTTCTTAAACTTCTGGAGGCAAATTATTCCACTGGTTAATTATTCTCACTGTCAGGAAAGTTCTCTTTAGTTCTAGATTGTTTCTCTCCTTGATTAGTTTCCACTCATTGCTTCTTGTCCTACCCTCTAGTGCTTTGGAGAATAACTTGACTCCCTCTTCTTTGTGGCAGCCCCTGAGATATTGAAAGACTGCTATCATCTCACCTTTAGTCCTTTTCATTAAACTAGACATACCCAGTTCCTGCAACCGTTCTTCATATATTTTAGTCTCCAGTTCCCTAATCATCTTTGTTGCTCTTCTCTCCATGAACGATTGTGCCATTTTACGACTACCCCTGTTCTACCCAGTCACATGACCTCCGATGGATAGACAGACAAAGAGAAGGACAGGCAGGCAGACAAATGAACAGAGGGGCATAAAGAGACAGAGGAAAAAATAATAATTTCCAAATCAGGGAAGGATTTGACAATGTCAGTGAAACCAACAGAAGCTTGGAGATATCCGCAGGTCAATGCTTCTCAACCTTGGCAAGTTGAAGATGTGTGGACTTCAACTCCACATGTACCATGCCAAGGTTGAGAAGCACTCTTCTAGGTTAATGGGACCGATGGAGGAAGGAACTCTACAATAAAGACTCCTACAGATTCTATTAATAATTGAATGGCTCAGTAGATGTTCTCTGGATCCTTGCCAAAGAGCAATAATTCTATCTCTGTTGCAAAATCAAAATGCAACGCAATATCATGAAGTACATGATAAGGATGACCGCTGGCTTTGGCCAAGACTATCAGTTGGTAACTCTCCAGTCAACTCTCTCCATGTATTGGGGAGATATGCAAAAGGCTGTAGCCAAGATAACAAACAAATGGATCATTAGACACTTAAACCAGAGGTTCTTTCTTGACGCACAAATGACCAGGCTCAAGTTACTGCACCCTAGACATCTATGCAAAGACCAAACTCTGTGGTGAAAGTGGAAGGAAAAAGAAGAAGAGGATAACCAGCAAGAGGGATGGACAGAATGCTCTTATTGTGGCCTGTTGGCTGCAGCAATAGCAATAGCAATAGCAGTTAGATACCGCTTCATAAGGCTTTCAGCCCTCTCTAAGCAGTTTACAGAGTCAGCATATCGCCCCCACAGTCAGGGTCCTCATTTTACCCACCTCGGAAGGATGGAAGGCTGAGTCAACCTTGAGCCGGTGAGATTTGAACAGCTGAACTGCAGTCAGCTGAAGTAGCCTGCAGTGCTGCACTCTAACCACTGCGCCACCTCGGCTCGGTCTCTTCAGCAGCCGAATCAGAGGAGGGGGAGGCGTGGGAGTCAGGGTCAGCATCAAGGCAACCTGAGAGCTCCGAGGGGGAAGAGAGTCTGTCATCTGAACCTCTATAATTGTCTGGTTTGGCTCTGCAACCCAACAAGCGAGACACAGACTTCAGAGGATAATCAGAACTGCAGAAAAAACATTTACTACCAACCTGCCTTCCATTGAGGACTTGTACACTGCAAGAGTCAAAAAAAGGGCTGTGAAAGTATCTACAGATTCCTCACATCCTGGATATAAATTGTTTCAACTTCTGCCCTCAAAACAACGCTATAGAGCTAGGAAATTTCAGATAGTTTATGACTAAGATCAGAAACGATACAAACTGTTTATAGTTAGCCTAGCAAGGAGGAGCTAAGATCAATTCAAAGATGTTATTCACTTTCTACGTTTTCTCTTAAGTATATCTTAAACTGTTTTTGTTAAAGATTTATACCTTGTATTGGTTCTGGGAAGTCAGGGTGGGGGAAGGTGGGGGGGGGAGGGGGGAGGGAGTGGAGTTTACTAAGTTGGAGGAGGGATGTTGGATGATTGTACATGTATACTGCTATTTTTTCTTTTTTATGTATATTGAAATGGAATTATAAATACCATCAACACAAAAGGGATTTTGCTCAGATGCTGAAACACACCAAGTGAATTAGAGGAAGAGTGGGAAGCAGAGGAGAGAAGAAAGATAGGAAGAGAGGGATAGGAGAGAGGGTGAAGGGGGAAGATGAGGTGTATAAGGAGGAGTGGTAAGGGGAGAGAGGAGAAGGAGAAAGGAAGGGGAAGTAGAGTAGAAAATGATGGAGGGACGACAGGACGTAGAAGAGTCGGAAGTAGAGGAGAGAAGAAGATAGGAAGAGAGGGATAGGAGAGAGGGTGAAAGGGGAAGATGAGGTGTATAAGGAGGAGTGGTAAGGGGAGAGAGGAGAAGGAGAAAGGAAGGGGAAGTAGAGTAGTATGGAAGCGGAAATACACCAATGAGAGGAAGTGTGGGAAGCAGAAGGGAGAAGAAAGGTGGGAAGAGAGGGATAGGAGAGAGGGTAAGGGGGGAAGATGAGGAGGATGAGGATAAGGAGGAGTGGAATGTAGAGAGAGGAGTAGGAGAAAGGAAGGGGAAGTAGAGTAGGAAAGGAAGATGGAGGGAAGATAGGAAGTAAAAGAGAGGTAGAAGAAAGAGGTGTATGGAGAGTAGAAGAGCTAATAATGGGTGTTAATCTTTTTTGGGTGTTGAGGACAAGAGGAACTGATGTAATCATTATTTAATACTATATGATACTGGCTATGTATAGTATACATGTGTTTGTATGTTATGAAAATGGAAATAAAAATATGTTTAAAAAACAACAACAACGCCATAGAGCATGGCACCCCAAAACAATTAGACACAAGGACAGTTTTTTCCTGAATGCCATCACTCTGCTAAACAAATTATTCTCTCACCACTGTCAAATTATCTACTAAGACTGTATTACTATTATTCTTCTCATCTTTCCTAGTACCTATGGTTATGACTATAACCATGTTACATGAACATGCACTGGCCCATGTTTCTCTCCTCATGCACATACGCACATGCACCCCCTGCAACTGGAACTGAACCCAGAAGGACATTTCTTCCCACGATAGGAAAAGCACACTCCTATCTGAACTGCATTTTGAACCGAAAGAAGGCCGAGAGAAACAGGAAGTTATCTTGTCTTTCAAAGAATAGACTCATTTTGCTAACAATAAACCAGCTGAGAAACAAAAACAAGAGGCAGTACACAAAGAATCTTTCCCATATCTTTCTCTTGCCGTTTACCCCAGTGGTCAATTAGACTTACAAACACACAAACAAACAAACAAATAAAAATATGCCATCTTATTTATATATTTATTCACTTGCTGCCGTACCTACTTACTTACTTATTCACAATCCAGCAGATAGTTCTGACTTGGCATTTTTGACCATTGGATTCTTCCCAAGGACATCTGACAATAAAGACTTGATTGTAATATACGTGCTGTTCCCCAAAATGCAACTTTTGGTAACTTACAAATTGAGATTCTGCCTATCCTTCCTGTGTCCAATTAACAGAAAAACAGAGTTGGGAGGGACCTTGGAGATCTTCTAGTCCAACCCCCTGCTCAAGCAGGACACCCTATAACATTTCAGACAAATGGTTATCCAATCTCTTCTTTAAAAACACCCAGTCTCTGAGTTTCTGGAGGCAAGTTGTTCCACTGATTAATTGTTCTAATTGTCAGGAAATTTCTCCTCAGTTCTAAGTTGCTTCTCTCCTTGATTAGTTTCCACCCATTGCTTCTTTTCCTGCTCTCAAGTCCTTTGGAAAATAGGTTGAAACCCCCCCCCCCACTCTTCTTTGTGGCAGCTCCTGAGATATTGGAACATTACTGTCAATTCTAGTCCTTCTTTTCATTAAACTAGACCAGTGGTGGGATTCAGCCGGTTCGCACCAGTTCGGGAGAACCGGTCATTAACTTTCTGAGCAGTTTGGTGAACTGGTTGTTGGAAGAAATCATTAGGGCAGAGAACCTGTTGTTAAATTATTTGAATCCCACCACTGAACTAGACATACCCAATTCCTGTAACCATTTAGCTTCCAGTCCCCTAATCATCATTGTTGCTCTTCTCTGCACTCTTTCTAGAGTCTTAACATCTTTTTGATATCATGGCCACCAAAACTGGATATAGTATTCCAAATGTGGTCTTCGAATATTGGAATAATGGCATACATTATAAAATAGTACTACAATTACTTTAGACAATCCTCTTCATCTCCTCCTTCTTTCTATATTTATCAATTAGCTGATAACCCGGGGTAATGAAACATCTGCAAGAAAACAAGCAAACTCAGAGAGCATCAAGAGCCCATCAATTATACACTGCCATGAAAGGGTAAGATATTATCCATACCTGGACAAGAACTATTCTCCAAAAGGAGCAAATAAAGATGAGATACAGTTTAGGTCCAGCACCACCTAGAGATGAAACTGTACAATGACATTTTACATGCTTTCCTTAAGTTTACCACTTGGCAGCCCTTTTGAAATGGGATTGTTCTGCTATTTAATTGTCTCCAAGCCTTTAATCGTCTTAGCTGCTCTTCTCCGCGCTTTTTCCAAAGTCTCAACCTCTTTTTTTTTGTAATGGGATGACCAAACCTGGACGCAGTATTCCAGATGTGGTCTTACTAAGGCTGTCTATAGCCGGTACTAATAATTTCAAGAGACGTTTCATCTGAATCTGGAAAACCCATTTGCCTTCTCCGTCGAATAGATCTCAAAAGACACTGTCAGCTTTTTCTCTCAATGAGTATGCAGTCTCCACGTTCACTGATATTTCAGAGCACAAACCATTCTGATTTATCTGTTTCCACTCAGTCACCATAAAAGAAAGTCTCACAAATGTTTGGATCACTGTGCGCCAGCTGTTGCATTGCCACTTTTCCTTCCTTTGTTCCTTGCTCAGAATAGATCAGATCGTCATCGAGCCTCTTTAAGTCCCTATATCCATTGCGGGGAACAAATTGGTTTCTCATCATCTCAACCATGTCTTCCTCCAAAAGTTGCCACTTTTCTCTATGGGCGTTGGCCAACATCTGTAGACAATGCAAAACGTATGTGCTTTTCTGGCAGAGGCTTCTGTCCCAAGATTTATACCCTTCTTTCCAGTCCAACGAAAGCTGCTTATTTTAAAACGCCGTATTCTTTCCTTTCACCACATTTAATTCACTGGATATCCTCATTTCAGATTCCAGATTGTCACAGTATCTTCTCGAGCGCATAGAATCAATTTGGTTGCTGCTCAAATGACAAAGGCCAGAAGTCAAACCCAGAGGAAATGGTGGATAAATGGTCATTTTCCTTCAAATACCGCTTATGTGTTTTTGATAGAGGATAAAGTGGATATTTTGCAGGTTGGATTCCTCAGGTCCAAATTATGGCATTTAGTGGGTGAGTGGATGGGGGGTAAATGGGCTGTCAGCATAATCCCAAAATACTACACAGAGATGGCTGCATCCATGCCACAGGTAGTCCATGACTTATGACCATAATTTATGTTGCTAAGCAAGACAGTTGTTGTGAGTTTTACTCCATTTTATCACCTTTCTTGCCACAGTTGTTAAATGTTAACTGCAGTCATCATCATCATGTCATTATCCTATTTTAATTTTTGTCAAATGTTGGACATGTGTTTATCTCAAACATGTTTAAACTTAGTTACTGACAATTAACTCACTACCTTTCCTGGAAGTTGGCACCAAGCTTTCACTACTTTTTCTGTGAAATAATTGTTGTTGCTGTTAGTTGCGAAGTCATGTCTGACCCATTCCGACCTCATGGACCTTTCTGTCCTCTATCATCCTCTGGAATCCATTTAAGCTCATGCTTACTGCTTCAGTGACTCTATCCAGCCACCTCATTCTCTGCCGTCCCGTCCTTCTTTTGCCCTCAATCTTTCCCAGCATGAGGCTCTTCTCCAGTGAGTCCTTCCTTCTCATTAGGTGGCCAAAGTACTTGAGTTTCATCTTCGGGATCTGGCCTTCTAGCAATAATAGCAATAACAGTAGACTTATATACCGCTTCATAGGGCTTTCAGCCCTCTCTAAGCAGTTTACAGAGTCAGCATATTGCCCCCAACAACAATCCAGGTCATCATTTTACCCACCTCGAAAGGATGGAAGGCTGAGTCAACCCTGAGCCGGTGAGATTTGAACCGCTGAACTGCTAATCTAGCAGTCAGCCTGCAGTGCTGCATTTAACCACTGCGCCACCTTGGCTCTTCTAAAGAGCAGTCAGGGTTGATCTCCTCTAGGACTGACCGGTTGGATCGCCTTGCAGTCCAAGGGGACTCACAGGAGTCTTCTCCAGAACCAGTTCAAAGGCCTCCATTCTTTGGTGCTCAGCCTTTCTTATGGTCCAACTTTCACAACCATCCATTGCAACTGGGAAAACCATCGCCTTGACTATACTTACTCTTTTTTTAATAAATATTTTTTATTTCCATTTTCATTTCCATAACACATGCTCACATGTATACTATATATACCCCATATCATATAGTATTAAATAATAATTACATCAGTTCCTCTTGTCAACAATGCCCAGAAAAATAGAAACCCATTATAGCTCTTTTTCGGATAACCATACTTACTTTTGTTGGCAGGGTGATGTCTCTACTTTTTAGTATGCTGCCTAGATTTGCCACAGCTTTCCTCCCCAGAAGCAAGCCTCTTTTAATTTCTTGGCTGCAGTCCCCATCTGCGGTGATCTTGGAGCCCAGGAAAATAAAATCTGTCACTACCTCCATTTCTTCCTCATCTATTTGCCAGGAATGGAGAGAGCTGGATGCCATGATCTTAGTTTCCTTAATGTTGAGTTTCAAGGAAACATTTGCACTCTCCTTCTTCACTCGCATCAAGAGGCTCTTAAGTTCCTCTTCACTTTCTGCCATTAGAGCCTTAGAGCTGTGAAATAATACTTTCTAACAATTCTTTTGAATTTCCCTCCTGTCGGTTTGAAGTTAGGCCCCCGAGTTCTTGATTTTTTGCTTATTATTGAAAATACTGCCTTCCACAACCTTATTCACCCCCTTATTGTATTTAAAGATTCCACCTCCCTTTCCCTTTTGTCCCCCAGGCTGTGCATATTCAGTTCCTCCAATCTTTCATCATACGTTTTGTCCCTTACTCAGACTTTGCACCACTTTTTTTGTCCATCTCAATCTTACCAATATCTTTTCTTTAAGTGAGGTCTCAGAACTGGACACTAGTATCCCAAATGAGGCCAGACATGAGAGCAGTGTTCCGATATTTGAGGGGCTGCCCCAAAGAAGAGGGAGTCAAGCAGTGGTGGGTTTCAAAAATTGTTTGAACCTACTCTGTGGGTGTGGCCTCCTTTGTGGGAGTGGCTTGCTGCCCATGTGACCGGATGGGAGTGGCTTGCCACCCATGTGACCGGATATGAAGATGCCGACGACGCTTGTCAGAACCACCTTAAATTACCTCACACACAGCACTGGCATGCATAAGAATATGATGTAAACCTGTTCGTTAAAAGGCATCTTTGGTTTGCGTTAAAACAACTTCAACACACACAATGTTCTGATTGCACCACAAACGCAGTAGTCATCCTTACCTTTCACAGAGGCCCTGAGTTTCATAAATATGAGCATGATAGTGTAGAATAATCATATCCAAGGACCAGTGGTGGGTTTCAAAAAAATTTGGAACCTCTTCGGTAGGTGTGGCCTGCTTTCCGGGTCCTCTGGTGGAACCTCTTCTAACCGGTTCGGTAGATTTGACGAACTGGTTCTACCGAATAGGTGCGAACTGGTAGGAACCCACCTCTGGAGTCAAGCTATTCTCCAAAGCACCAGAAGATAAGACAAGAAGCAATGGGTGGAAACTAATCAAGGAGAGAAGCAACGGAAAGTAGGAGAAGAAGAAGAAGTGTGGTGGAGAGGTAAGGGAAGAAGAATGAGGTAAGGGAAGGTGGGTAGAGGGGAGAGAAAAAGAAGAAGAGGAGGGAGGAAGAGAAAGAAAGAGAAGGAGAGAAGGTAGGAAGGAGAAGAAAAAGGGTAGGAGTAGGGAAGAGATAAGGGAAAGAAGAAGGGGATGGATACTAGGAAGGAAGGAAGTAGAGAAGGAAGGGAGGGAGAAAGGAAAAGAAAGAGAAAACAAGGTGGTGTCTTAGCAGGTGCGAAGGATGGTAAACAAAGCATTCTAAACTATACCTTATAACCTTCCAAATGGGATAATAATAATATAAGAATGGCAAAGAAAAAGAATAATTATGTGAATGTATATCTTTAATCTGTATGCAAGAGAACAATTAAAGTAAAAATATATAGCATAATATAGGTAAATAATATCTGGTCATAAGTAGCTAAGTTTAAATAAATAAAGAAATGTACATACAAATGGATAACGAATAAGGAGATTATGAATGAAAGATAGAAATGTATGGTAGGGAAAACACTAACTGCAAAGAAACCGATTCGGAACTGCTGTATGATATACGATGGAACTTATTGTTCCTATGTTGTTTTTAATGTTATGTGTTTGTTTTTGTTGATGTCTTTATGTGTTTAAAATAAAATGAAAAATGAAAAAAGGAGAGAAGCAACCTAGAACTGAGGAGAAATTTCCTCACAGTGAAAACAATTAACCAGTGGAACATCTTGCCTCCAGAAGTTGTGAATGTTCCAACACGGGAAGCTTTTAAGAAGATGTTGGATAACCGTTTACTGGAAATGTTATAAGCTTTTCTGCCTGAGCAGAGGGTTGGACTAGAACAGTGTTTTTCAACCACTGTGCCGCAGCACACTAGTATGCCGTGACATAGTGTAAGGTGTGCCGTGGGAAAATTACTTTATATATAGTCAATATAGGCACAGAGTTAAATTTTTTAAACATTTTCTAATGGTGGTGTGCCTCGTGATTTTTTTCATGAAAAAAGTGTGCCTTTGCACAAAAAAGGTTGAAAAACACTGGACTAGAAGACCTCCAAGGTCCCTTCCAACTCTGTTATTCTGTTAAAGAAAGAACTCCTGGTTTACGTTTGATGATCCATTCGTTTGTTTTCCTGGCGAAGGTCTTTTGGATGTCTCTGGCCATAAATGGAGACCGTGGGCCGAAGATCTACCGGTTGGCAATCTTGCCCAAAGCAGCTCAATCGTCATGGTTCCACTTCATGAGATTTTGCATTGCTTTTTTTTCGGTTTCCTGCAAGGATGGGATTATTGCTTTTGGGCAGGGCTCCAAAAAGCACCTACTGAGCCATTCAATTATTAATAGAGAACGTAATTGAGATGTGTATCAGACCTCTAACGTGTCTTTGATGGCAACTACCTCTGATGGTTGGGCTGGTTCCTGCATATTAGAGTCCAATCCCTTCAGTTCCTGAGCAGAATGGAACTTCAAAGAGAGCAGAGGCAATGGAACAAATGCCTCTTCGGAATGCAGCTGAGCTTTTCAGCAGAAAAGAGTTCCTTTCATAACACTGAACCTCTGTTCTCATTTTAGTTGTGCAGAAACTGTTCCTTTCCCCCCACCCTCCTGCCCAGCAAGGTAGGGTAATATTATTCCCCTAGGTTCCTCTTTGGAGTCTTTTATCTTGCATTTCAAGCTAAAATTACTCATTCCCGGGGTATCGGCCACTGAGCATTTCCCAATGGGAAATGGTAGAATCGTGACCTGTCAAATGTGCGCTCGACAAAAGCGCGCCGACGAAACCACGGCGAGAAAACCGCGACGTCGAAAGCACTCCCACAAAAGAGCACCGACAAAACCGCGCCCACAAAAGCGCGATTATGGTTAAGGTAAGGGTTAGGGTTAGGGTTAGGGTAAGGGTAAGGGTAAGGGTAAGGGTAAGGGTAAGGGTAAGGGTAAGGGTAAGGGTAAGGGTAAGGGTTAGGGTTAGGGTTAGGGTTAGGGTAAGGGTAAGGGTAAGGGTAAGGATAAGGGTTAGGGTTAGGGTAAGGGTAAGGGTAAGGGTAAGGGTAAGAGTTAGGTTAGGGTTAGGGTTAGGGTAAGGGTAAGGGTTAGGGTTAGGGTTAGGGTTAGGGTTACAGTAAGGGTTAGGGTTAGGGTTAGGGTAAGGGTTAGGGTTAGGGTTAGGGTTAGGGTTAGGGTAAGGGTAAGGGTTAGGGTAAGGGTTAGGGTTAGGGTAAGGGTTAGGGTAAGGGTAAGGGTAAGGGTTAGGGTAAGGGTTAGGGTTAGGGTTAGGGTAAGGGTAAGGGTTAGGGTTAGGGTTAGGGTAAGGGTAAGGGTTAGGGTTGGGGTTGGGGTTAGGGTAAGGGCAAGGGTAAGGGTTAGGGTTAGGGTTAGGGTTAGGGTTAGGGTTAGGGTTATTACATTGTTTGCGCGTTGTTTGTTGGTGGCACGCTTTTGTCGGCGCACATTTGTCGGTGTACTGGTAGAATAACGTGGAGAAAAAAATGAAACAGTTAGTGAACTATTTCAGTTCACTTCTTATAGCAATGGGGAGCTAATTTGGTTGAGAGCCAGTTTGGTTTAGTGCCGTGATGGCGAACCTGTGACACATGTGCCACAGGTGCCACGCAGAGCCCTCTCTGCAGGCACATGAGCTGTGGCCCCAGCTCAGCTACATTGCACATGCGCCTCTCACCAGCTGATTTTTGGGTCCCGGCCGCGTATGTGCAAAGGGGAGGGGCACATGTGGGAGATATATGGGCATGCATGGGGGGTGTGTGTGGGGTTACCTGCACATGCACGGGGGCGGAGGGAGCAAGGGGGTGTGGAGCAGACCCCGCACCCCATTTTTGATCCCAGGAGGCTGCAGGGAGGCCTGCTAGGCCCAAAATGGGGCAGATTGGAGGGAGTCGTGTACGAATGCATGGGGGGGGTGTCATGCAGGCATGCACAGGGGGCGCGGGGATGTGTGCCATGCACGCATTGCATTATGAGTGCGGGCACACGTGGGCGCTTTCGGCATGCAACAATAAAAAGGTAAGCCCTCCCTGATCTAGTGGTTAAAGCACCAGTCTAGAAATCAGGAGACTGTGAGTTCTAGTCCCACCCTAGAGATGAAACGTGACTTTGGGTAACTTTGGGCCAATCACCAGGAGACTGTGAGTTCTAGTCCTTACTTAGTCGTGAAAACTAGCTAGCTCTGAATCCGTTTCTTATTCCAACCACTTCCCAAGGTTGTTGTTGGGGAAAAGATGAGATGGGGAATATTATGTGAGCAATGCAAAATAAAGGTGAGAAACAGATCTCTGAAGAGAGAGCAGTTTAGGTGCAGAGGTTCAGTGCTTTTCATACTTTTCGTTTGATGAAAAGAAGGACTAGGGGAGACATGATAGCAGCGTTCCGATATCTCAGGGGCTGCCACAAAAAAGAGGGAGTCAAGCTATTACCCAAAGCACCCAAGGGTAGGACAAGAAGCAATGGGTGGAAACTAATCAAGGAGAGAAGCAACTTAGAACTGAGGATAAATTTCCTGACAGTGAGAACAATTAATCAGTGGAACAGAAATTGCCTCCAGGAGTTGTGAATGTTCCAACATGGGAAAAGAAGCTATTGAACTTGTTAGCCTTTAAATTGAAATAGGAAGACCAATTTTCAATGAAATTGGTAAGGCCACACTTGGAATACTGCATCCAGTTTTGGTCACCACGATGTAGAAAAGATGTGGAGACTCTAGAAAGAGTGTAGAGAAGAGCAACAAAGAGGATTAGGGGACTGGAGACTAAAACACATGAAGAACAGTTGCAGGAACCTGGTATGTCTAGTCTAATGAAAAGAAGAACTAGGGGAGACATGACAGCAGTGTTCCAATATCTCAAGGGTTGCCACAAAGAAGAGGGAATCAAACTATTCTCCAAAGCACCTGAGGGTAGAACAAGAAGCAATGGGTGGAAACTAATCAAGGAGAGAAGCAACTTAGAACTGAGGGGGAATTTCCTGACAGTTAGAACAATTAATCAGTGGAACAGAAGATGCCTCCAGAAGTTGTGAATGCTCCATCACTGCAAGTCTTTAAGAAGATGTTGGATAACCATTTGTATGAAACGGTATAGGGTTTCCTGCCTGAGCAGGAGGTTGGACTAGAAGACCTCCAAGGTCCCTTCCAACTCTGTTCTATTCTATTCTATTCTATTCTATTCTGTTCTGTTCTGTTCTGTTCTGTTCTGTTCTGTTCTGTTCTGTTCTCTTCTGTTCTGTTCTATTCCTATTCTATTCCATTCCATTTCATTCTATGACACCACTTACAACAATTTGTTTAGTGGCCATTTAAAATTACAACGCTACTGAAAAAAAGTGACTTATGATACTTTTTCACACTTACAACCGTAGCGGCATTCCCATGGTCAGGTGATCAAAATTCACACGCTTGGCAACCGACTCATACTTATGACAGTGGCAGTGTCCTGGGGTCATGTGATCAAGTAAAATCAATGGGCAAGCCAGATTCACTTAACAACTGTGTGCTCACTTAGCAACTGCTATGATTCACTTGACAAACGTGGCGAGAAAGGTCGTAAAAACGAGGCAAAATTCACGGAACCAATGTATCCTTTAGCACCAGAAATGTTATGCTTCATAGAGGCCATAAGTCGAGGACTATGACTAAACTAGAAGTAACTCGACACTAATCCATTTCTAAATTTTTTCGGAAACATTTTGTTGATATTTTGTGAAAGAGCAGTGAAAACCTTGTCACATATATAGTTTTATTAAGCTTTAATGGTAGCCGGAAGAAGCACAACTAGGAAAGCATCCAATAACTGGTGTTTAGAATGGTGTGTGTGCACATATTTGTTGGCATGAGGTCTGAGCTGGAAAATTTCTAAAGCATTCTGTCCCAAAGGAATTGTGGTGTCTGACAGTTATTCCAAAATAACTAAGAGGGAGGGAGGGAGGGAGGGAGGGAGGGAGGGAGGGAGGGAGAGAGAGAGAGAGAGAGAGAGAGAGAGAGAGAGAGAGAGAGAGAGAGAGAGAGAGAGAGAGAGAGAGAGAGAGAGAATGTATTCGCTTGCCCCTGCTATGCTCAAAAAATGTGCTTGTGTTTTAGTAAACAATCATGAATGCTTTCCTCTTCCTAGCTAGAAAGCTGCCCTGCTTTGACAGGATGGAAACGTGACCTTCACGTAGCCCATATTTAAATCCTGGCATCGCCTACTTTGGAAAGGGATGAGAAAAACCTCATCCTGAAATTATGCTCTGACAATTGGACTAGTCAGAAAAAACACAGGCAGCTTCTTAATCCTATGGAGACCATTAGCACGGTCCCCTCCTAACGATTTATGGGTTGAGTTTAGACAACATTTTCAATAGGTTCAGGAGAGAATAAGGGTGTTATGTGACAAATCCAATGCAGTCGAAAGGGAGGCAATTATAAAGCCCCATCTGGTGGAGAAGAAGGTGGAGGAGAAGGTGGAGGAAGGAGGAGGAGGAGGAGGAGGAGGAGGAGGAGGAGGAGGAGGAGGGGGAAGAGGAGGGGGTTATCATGTGAAGAATCCGATGCAGTCGAAAGGGAGGCAATTATAAAGCCTCACCTGGTGGAGAAGAAGGTGGAGGAAAGAGGTGGAAGAGGAGGTGGGGGGAGGAAGTAGATGAGGAAGTTGGGGGAGAAGGAGGAGGAGGAGGGGGGTATTGTATGAAGAATTCAATCCAGTCAAAAGGCAGGCAATTATAAAGCCCCATCTGGTGGAGAAGAAAGAGGAAGAGGAGGAGGAGGAGGAGGAGGAGGAAGAGGAGGAGGAGGAAAAAGAGAAGGAGGAGCAAGAGGAGGAGGAGGAGGAGGAAAAAGAGAAGAAGGAGGAGGAGGAGAAAGAGGAGAAAAAGGAGGGGGAGGAGGGGGAAGGAGATGGGGAAGGAAGAGGAGGAGAAGGAGAAAGGGAAAAGAGAAGGGGAAGGAGAAGGGAAAAGAGAAGAAGAAGAAAGATAAGAAGGAGGAGAAGGGGTGGAGGGGGAAAAGGAGAAGGAAAAAGAGAAGAAGGAGAAAGAGAAAGAGGAGGAAGAGGAGGAAGAGGAGGAGGAAAAAGAGAAGAAGGGGGAGGAGGAGGGGGAAGGGGATGGGGATAGAGGAGGACGAGGAGAAGGAGGAGGAGAAAGGGAAAAGAGAAGGAGAAGGAAAAGGAAAAAGAGAAGAAGGAGAAAGAGAAGGAGGAGGAGGAGGAGGGGTAGGTGGGGTTTGCTGCCTATCTACTGTATATAGTTTGCCTTGCCAATTTTGCTGAAGGTTTCTTCCTTAGACATTCCTTGATAGGTCCCATGTCTACAACCTTATTAATCTCATCCCCTCTGTCCAATCAGATGTTCTCAGTAGAGGTTCTACCTGCATACAATCAGAGTAAATGGATCAAAATGGGATTTCTGTCATTTTGTCTGCTGGATACCCTGTGAAGCCTAGCAAATGTCCATGACAGAATACCATAAAAATTGAGGGGAAAAAATCGTACTTTTTCCTCCCTAATTCAAATTCTAATCCAATACCATTCTTGGCTGCAAGATCCACCAGAGTTTTTCAAACATGATGGACAGAGAGACATCTCCAATCGTGGCCCATGATGTCAAAATAGCAAATGAAACCAGGTGACTGAAATCCATTTAGAGACTGTTAATCATGGCTGCAGATCAGAGGTGATATTCAGCCAGATCTGTCCTGTTCTGGAGAACCAGTAGCGGAAATTTTGAGTAGTTCGGAGAACTGGCAAATAGGCTGGCCCCGCCCCCCGTTGCCTCCCAGCCTCCCAGCTGATCTTCTTTTGTGCCCTGAACAGCAGAACAGCTGGAAAGCAGGTTAATGGGGTGGGGAGGGAATGGAGTTTTTTGCAGTAACCTTCCCCCCAGGAGTGGGGAGGGAATGGAGATTTTGCAATATCCTTCCCCTGCAATGCCCACCAAGCCAAGCCAAGCCACGCTCACCCAAGCCAGGCCCACAGAACCGGTAGTAAGAAAAAAATTGAATCCCATCACTGCTGCAGATGCCACTGGCTGGGCATCAAAGATGCTCAAGAGGATTGTGCCAGGTGCGTCAACCGTTTGTTAGACAGGAAGCCGTGGGCCATGGAAGGAATGGGAAAGGAAAAGGAAGTGCTCTGAATCCCGATTCAGCCTTAGGCTTACAATAGCCACTGTCTCTCATTGTAATGGAATGCGTGGATGACCTTGGAGAAGGAAGGGAATAGATGTTGCCTAGGAAACAATCAGACCAGAAAGGCAGGAGCCCCCAATGGCTTTACGGTCAGAGAAAGAAGTTTAGGAAGGACCTGTCTTCATGGATCAAGCAATTAACAGATTAAGAGAGTTGGAAGAGACCTTGTAGGCCTTCTAGTCCAACCCTCCTCCCCCCTCACCCAAGCAGGACAACCTATACTATTTCTGACAAATGGCAGTCCAGTCTCTTCTCGAAAGTCTCCAGTGATGAAGCTCCTACAACCTCTTGTGGGAAGTTATCATCCAGCCCTCTCCCAGAAAAATGAAATATCCTAGGAAATATTGAAAAGGCAGAATATTTCTCTGGATGTGAAAAGAAACATGTTTTAAAAGACAGAATAGTTGCCTATAGCTTTCTGCCCATCCCCAGCTAATGGGCCATTAAGATGGCCAGGCCAGCCCACTTTACATAATAAAGACTTCTCCTCACTGCAGCTGTAGGGGGAAGGGATATTACTCAACTGACCACAAGGCAACTGAGAACTCATCACAGCCTAGAGAGTAGCCCCCTGCATGGCACCATGGGAGTCTGACAACCAGTCAGAATACATTTCTTACACAGGAACAGGAAACAGAGAGGTGGGACTGAGCAGGGTATAAAAGCCTAGCAAGCCCCTTCCTCAGCCCTTCTCTCTTTTTCTCCATCAACACTGAAGCATGTGATCACCTTTTCTGTTCAGGGCTCAAGCCATGTGGCCCTGTCCAACAATAAACCATCTTTCCAAGCAGCCTCCATGTCTCCAGTGTCTTCTTCCCCACTTGGAGCCGAACCCAAAAGGACATTTCTTTCAACACTCTGAAGGCTATTGCACTTAGACTTATATACTGCTTCATGCTGCTTTTACAGCCTTCTCTAAGCAGTGTACAGAGTCAGCATGTTGCCCCCAATAATCTGCCTCCTCATTTTACTCACCCCGGAAGGATGGAAAATTCAAGGCAAGCTGTTCCATTGGTTCAATGTTCTCACTGTCAGAAAATGTCTCCTTATTTCCAGGCTGAATCTCTTCTTGTTCAGTTTCCATCCATCATTCCTCGTCTGGCCTTTGGGTGCTTTGGAAAATAGATTGAACCCCTCCTCTTTGTGGCAGCCCCTCAAATATTGGAAGGCTGCTGTCATGTTTCCCTTGGTCCTTCTATTCACTAGACCAGTGTTTCTCAACCTTGGCGACTTTAAGTCCTGTGGACTTCAACTCCCAGAATCCCCCAGCCAGCAGAGCTGGCTGGGGGAATTCTGGGAGTTGAAGTCCACGGGACTTAAAGTCACCAAGGTTGAGAAACACTGCACTAGACTAGTTGTGACCAGTTCCTGCAACCGTTCTTCGTATGTTTTAGCCTCCAATCCCCTAATCATCCTGGTTGCTCTTCTCTGCACTTTTTGTAGAGTCTCAATATTCTAGAGACTCTAGAAAAAGGGCAGAGAAGAGCAACCAGGATGATAGTGTGGTGATGATAGCGTGGTGGTCAAAACTGGATGCAGTACTCTAGCTGTGGTCTTACTAAGGCTTTATAGAGTGGTATTGCTCACTTTTTTTAATTAAAGTTTTTTTTTTAAATTTTCAGAACAAACACCACACATAAAATCTCTCTTTTTTACATACTGTAGAAAGTGCACCAGTTGGTTACAAAAGGCTTTCGTGCATCTCTTCCACAGTCATCAAGCATAATTCGTATTAACTCGAGTATTTTAACTCAGATATTTATACATGCTACCGTCATCATACCTCCATTTTCATTTGACTATAGTTGTTTAAACGTCCTTCATCGTAAAATATACCAAGATTTAATACATAACCACATACTGGCATTTCATTTACTATTTCTAAAATCCTCCAATGACACTAAATCAGAGGTGGGTTCCTACCAGTTCGCACCTATTCCGTAGAACCGGTTCGTCAAATCTACCGAACCGGTTAGAAGAGGTTCCACCAGTGGACCCGGAAAGCAGGCCACACCTACAGAAGAGGTTCCAAACTTTTTTGAAACCCACCACTGGTCCTTGGATATGATTATTCTACACTATCACGCTCGTATTTATAAAACTCAGGGCCTCTGTGAAAGGTAAGGATGACTACTGCATTTGTGGTGCAATCAGAACATTGCGTGTGTTGAAGTTGTTTTAACGCAAACCAAAGATGCCTTTTAAAAAACAAGTTTACATCATATTCTTATGCATGCCAGTGCTGTGTGTAAGGTAATTTAAGGTGGTTCTGACAAGTGTCGTTGGCATCTTCATATCTGGTCACATGGGCGGCAAGCCACTTCCATCCAGTCAAATGGGCGGCAAGCCACTCCCACAAAGGAGGCCACACCCACAGAGTAGGTTCGAACAATTTTTGAAACCCACCACTGCACTAAATCCTTATATCCTATTCTAGCTAAACATCCAGAATATTTAATAACAAAGTTTTCTATCCTTCTTTCCAAATCATTGTTTACAATTTACATCTCATTTCCTTATATTGTGTGTGTGTGTGTGTGAGTGTGTATATGTACACACAGACACAGACACAGACACACACAGACAGACAGACACACACACGTTATTATCATTATCCCTCCACTTGATCTTGATTGAATCCCTTTGTTAATTCAATTTAGGATTGCACTGGCTTTTTTGGCAGCTTCTGCACACTGTTGGCTCATATTTAACTGGTTGTCAACTAAGACTCCATGATCCCTTCATAGTTGCTGCTATTAAGCCTGGTTTCACCCGGTCTGTATGTGTACTTTTGACTTGGAGAAGTTTGCAGCTTCCAATTGCAACATTTTGGTAGTCTTTCCATAAAGTAGTATTAGTTCATTTAGTGTTCTCTCTCTCTCTCTCTCTCTCTCTCTCTCTCCCTCCCTCCCTCCCTCCCTCCCTCCCTCTCTCTCTCCCTTTCTCTCTCTCTCTCTCTCCCTCTCTCTCTCCCTCTCCCTCCCTCCCTCCCTCCCCTCTCTCTCATCTGGTTTGGCTCTTGTTGGGGCCGGTGGCCGATAGGCCACAACACCAATCCTTGCGTTTGTAACCATCGCAACGTCCTGTAGTTATGCGATCACCATTTGTGCGCTGTGTAACTGGCTTGTGACAAACAGATGCCACGGGGAAGGCAGGAGTAAAATCAGAAGCTATGGGCCCCGTGAGTTCTCACTTATCAAATGCAATACTTAGCGATGGTGATACCATTCCCAATTGTGGTCACTAAGCAAAGAGTATCTGCAATAAGAAACTGCTGGAACTCTTATTTTACCATTACAGGTAGTCCTCGACTTGCAACCACAATTCAGCCCAAAATTTCTGCTCTGAAAAATATATATGGCATGGCCGTTTTTTCACACTTACGACCGTTGCAGCATCCCCATGGCCACATGCTCAAAATCCAGACAGTTAGCAACTGGCATGTACTTATGACGGTTGCAGTGTCCCTGGGGTCACGTGATCCCCATTTGTGACTGTCTGAGAAGCAAAGTCAACGGGGAAGCCAGATTCACTTAGCAACCATGTTACTAACTTAACAACTGCAGCGATTCACTTAAGAACCGTGGCAAGAAAGGTTGTAAAATGGGGCAAAATCCACATAATTAGCAATGGAAATTTTGAGCTCGGTTGTGGTCATAAGTTCAGGACTACCCATATTTTCTTAAGGGGAAGAACTGTTGATGTTCCCACCCTTACATGTTAACAGTTTTGCGGTTCTTTGCCACCACAAAATGGTTTCAGCAGCTTTTTCATTTCCTGTTAACTAACTTACTCCTCACTGCTTATGTTTAGAAGATAAATGTGTCTGGTGAAGCCCAGGAAAACCTTAGGAAGAAGAGATTCAGGAAGCGCACCTGGGCTTTTATAAATGAAGAAAACCAACATCAGAGTGAAGATATTCTGACAACAAGCATCGTATTGTCTAAATGGTCACCACGGAAAAATTATGGCTGCCACATCTCACAGAGGCAGAAGAAGCAGCTGGAAAGAAGGAGAATCCAACAGGGACTAGTAGCATGCAGAAAACGAGCGTTTCATATTCTTCTAATCCTTCACGCTTATTTGTCACACCCGGAAAGAAAAAGAGAAAAAAAAGTGTGTGTGGGGGGAAGGAAATAACTAAAGCCGTCCTTTTGCTCCCCACTCGTCGACCAAGAACGACAAAGAGATTCAATCTTATGTGGGAACAACAGTGAATTCTTTTTTTTGGTGCGAGGATTTGGGACTTTTGTGCCAAATGATAAAAATGGCACATCCTTTTGCCAGGAGACCTCAGTGGAATGGGCTCAGTTTCCTGTGTCTGTTTTGCCAACAAAAAGAAAAGCTTTTTCCTGTCCAGGGAGTTGTGCAGTCTGCAAATACTTAAGAAGCCGGTCCCCCCCCCCCCCAAGAGTAGCTTATGAGCCACATCTTAAGAAAAGTTTGGTGGTTAGCTCCCAATTCACTTCCTACCAGGATACCTCTGTTATTACAGTCATCTGCCATATTGCACTCTAATCCAATTGAAATTAGTTCAGAAGAGGGGGGGGGGATATTGTTAATGCAAAAGACAGGGTTAAAAAAAAAAGATATATAGGCAAACTTTAGAGAAGCTAGAAAATACCCAGCAACAAGACGAGATTGGATGAGAAAGGAGCCGAGGTGGCGCAGTGGTTAAATGCAGCACTGCAGCACTGCAGCTACTTCAGCTGACTGCAATTCTGCAGTTCGGCTGTTCAAATCTCAGCGGCTCAGGGTTGACTCAGCCTTCCATCCTTCCGAGGTGGGTAAAAAGAGGGCCTGGATTATTGTTGGGGGCAATATGCTGACTCTGTAAACCGCTTAGAGAGGGCTGAAAGCCCCATGAAGCGGTATATAAGTCTAACTGCTATTGCTATTGCTATAGAAAGACATGGTGATGCAACTTTTCAAAAAGATGTTGTATAGGAGAGAGCAAAAATTGCTATCTTTGATATCTTAGAGTAGGAGTGAAATCTAGCAGGTTCTGACAGGTTCTGGAGAACCGGTAGCAGAAGTTTTAAATAGTTCAGAGAATGGCTGGCCTCAGAGTGGGGTGGGAATGGAGATTTTGCAGTATCCTTCCCCTGCCATGCCCACCAAGCCACGCCCACAGAACTGGTAGTAAAAAAAAATTGAATTTCACCACTGTCTTAGAGGAATTTATGTATGTACATACATATGTATGTATGAGAAACCGCACCCCCTGCCCTGGAAAAATGAAATATTTGGGGGGGATATTAAAAAGGCAGGATAAAATATTTCCCCTAAAGAAGAAATGAAAAAAAAAAAAAACCTTTATGGGAGGCAGAAACCAGCTCCAGTTTTCCTGCCCCAAGCGGAAACTGAGGAGGCCAGCTTTTAGAAATGAAGATTTGGCAATCCATTCAGAAAGACTGGGCCAGATAGAAACTCCAGATAAGCCAAAAGCCAAAGATTGATAAGATTAGCTCAGACAAACATCTAGAATTTAGCAACACAATTAGGCAAGCCAAAAGTGGACAAAACTAACTCAGACAAACAACTAGGATTTGCATCTCCCCTTTTGCCTGTAGAGCCAGCCATGATACCTACATGACCCATAGAAATCCAGAAGGTATAAAACCTATTCACTCTAAACTCCATTTTGTCAGCTGTCCCAGAATCACATATGGTTGGCAGTTCTGTTTCATCAATAAAGGGAACCTTTCTTTCCAATTAGTCTCCGGCTTCCATTTTATTTCCAGTGCCTTCCCCCACCCCGGCTTGGAACTGGACCAGGATATTTGTTCCAATGTATGGATGTATGTATATATGTATGAATGTATGGATGTACGTATGTAATTCTTTTTTCTGTGCCCTTCTCACTATCAAGCAACTCTCGGTGGCTTACAGACATCACAAAATCAGAAATGTGAAACTCATTTGTGGTCGTAAGGCGAGGCCTACCTGCATCACCATGGCAAATTGAAACATCTGATGTGGAGAAGACCTTTAATAAAGGAAATGTGGAGAAATGGGATCCTTTTGTGGGTCCAGGTAGAAAATGAACAGGTAACTGCTATGGATGCTGTAAACCACAGTGCTGTCACAGAGGATACCTCATCGTCTTACATAATATTAAGGTGGGAAATCCATCAAATTAATCAGTCTAGGCTGGAATAAATAAAAGATAGTTTTCCCTATTTTTAAGTGGCATCCTGTGACAGATCGTGGGGAACCTGGGAGGGAAAGGAACAGAGAGTTGTTTATAAACAAACAAGGGGTAGAAGGTGATATATTGGCAGCAGGGGTAGGCGGCTGGGGGTTTGCATGGGTTCGGACGATCCTCTAGCTAGGATTCTGCCCAGTTCAGCGATGCTATCCCTGGCTGGCCACCCCCATCACAACCTGCTCCTCCCCGGCCCTTCCTCCTAGGAGTCTCCACGGGGTCTGTTCACCATGCCAGGGAAGTGCAGAGCCACACTGAGGCTCGAGCCTGGGGAGGGTGAAAAATGCCCCCCCCCCCCGCCGTGGTGCAGGAGGCCGACTAGTTCACACCCACCATTGACACGCCCACCCAGCAACGGGGCAGCGAACCCTTTAATGCAATTTTTGAAACCCACCCCTGATTGGCAGGTTATATGATCAATGGCAAGTTGGCCCAGGTGCTGAGAAACCTGGAAATAAATCTTTCAGATTGCTCAAAGACATTTCATTCTAAATGAAAGTGAAAATTTCTCTTGCAGTTTACAAGATCCTGCATTTATCCCAGGACAAGTAAAGCTTGAGAAAGAAAGCTAAGAGTTATTTCATTGGAACTGGGTAAGTAGTGACTTTTATAAGGGCCCTGCTGGATTAAGTTGTTAGCTGACTCTAGCATCTGGCTTATCTGGAGTTTCTGTCTGGCCCAGTCTTTCTGAATGGATTACCAAATCTTCATTTCTAAAAGACCAGCCAATGTTTCTGAGAGGTTTTAAAGCAAGCAATGAGGACTTTTCATATTTGGGAGTGTTTACTTTTATAAAACAGGAAGGACAATGCACTAAGGGTTTATACCAGCAGACAGGGTTTTTCCTCTTCTCATAAAATCAATATTGTGGGCCATCACAATCATAAGGCTTGATGCTGTATTGGAAAATTAGGTTGTGTTCATTCCAGAACCTGAGTCTTGGTTTTCCATATCTAAATATAATTTTTTTGGGGGGGGGAGGAGAAAACCAGCATAAATCTGGCCCACCCCTTCGTATACAAACCCATAGCAAGCAACCCACTTCAAATCATCAGATCGGCTAAAACTATTTGCAGACACATCCGCTGAATATTGCATCCCGTAAATTAGGTTTATGACTAAAGTGTGGAAAGGAAACGCTTCAAAATTAAACTCAAATTGGACATTTGCTGGCGCAGAACTTCATGGCTGAATCAAATTAATGGGAAATGCAGCTGGCCTGCTCTCTTTTTTTTATTGGTGGGTTCTCAAAGCCATCTTAGGCTCTCCTAGTCACAATACAACAATGTCAGTTAAAAAAACCCACAACTATCAGGTTTCCCAATGATATCACATAGAGGAGTGTTTCTCAACATTGGGAACTTTTTAAAAAATGTGAACTTTAACTTTCAGAATTCTCCAGCCAACATGCTCTAGGACACGCGCCCCAAACCTTTCGGATCTCAGAGACTACCCATTCATAATTTTAAATCCTGCGGACCACTAATATGATCTGCCTAATGACTGATTGGGTGGGCGTGGCTAGATGGTCATGTGACTGGGTGGGCGTGGTCAACTCCATGTCACTCACATCGAGGGGAACCTCGCTGACCTCTACTCACCCCTCACCTCCCAGCCACTCCTCACCTGCCCGCCCAGGCTCCTTAGGGCCCCAACAGGAAGCAGTTGCTGGAGTTAAGCAGCCAAACATGAGAAAGAGATGGTAAAACAGCTGGCTCAGTTCAAACTGGATTTGACCGAGAAGGAGGCTCAGCAGAAACACCTCACTGAGGACTATGAGCATAGGCTTTCCAAGCAGAGGGAAGACCTGCGGGAGTGGAAGGCCACACACCAGCGCCTGGAGGCTCAGCAGGCTGACATGGTCAGCCAGTTCCGGGCATGATGCAGTCCCACTGGAACATGGCCCTCTGGCTCTTTGCCCCCAGTGCACTTCCCTCAAGCCTTTGCCAAAAGCCCCACACCAGAAGGCTGAAGCAGACCCCAATTTGGACTTTCTGCCCCCCTTTGCCCCACACAAAAGGACCCCAAAGGGGGAGACTCTCTGCAGCAACACAAACGTTCATTGCACGTATCCGGCCCAGAGGCCATCGTTTTGAGGACCCCTGATTTAGTGCAATATAAAAAATGCAAATAATTTTTCTGCAGACCACCAAAATTTTCTCGCGGACCATCAGTGGTTCACAGACCACCAGTTGGTGACCGCTGCTCTAGAACAGTGTTTCTCAAACTTGGCAATTTTAAGATGGGTAGACTTTAACTCACAAAATTCCCAGCCAGCATGTGAAGTTGTGTAGAAGATATCCCTCAGGATATGTGTCCCATGCCCTTAAGACCTCAGGTAGAGTTACAGCCTCAACTGAGCCCAAAAGTTTGCAAAAGGTGATCTCATGACCCCAAGAGAGTGCAACCATCATAAGTAAGAGTCAGTTGCCAAGCATCTGAATTTTGAGCATGTGACCATGGGGATGCTACCATGGTCATGTCACTTTTTTCAATGCCATTGTAACTAATGATCTGTTCTGACCCCCCTCGGTCCCCCCATGCCGACACAAGGTTACTGTTAGCCACACTTTATTCACAGTAATTACTCACAGACAAGACATTGGCAGCAACCCAGACTCCCACAGATAAGACATACAGACAAGAGCTTCTCCAGTTTAGTATAAACGGTTGTGTCCTGCAAAAGGTCTCCTCCCAAAGTCTCTTCTTATATGCTCTCTTGGGAAGAGCCAAATCACAACCACCTGGGCATGATTATCTCGTATGAGTCTGTCTCCGTAACTGCTGCCTCTGTTTCTCCGCCCTTCTTTGCCTGGCATCAGGGACAAACTCCCTTCGATCTTCACCACTGCTCCAGTGCCTGACGTCAGGGACAGACTCCCTTCGATCTTCACCACTGCTCCAGTGCCTGACGTCAGGAACAGGCTCCCTTTGATCTTCACCGCTGCTCTATGCCTCAGGTGCCTCCTGGTGGCCAACCAGCCTCTCTGGTCCCTGCTCAGAGTCTGAACCCTGCCCAGGGTCCTCCACATCTTCCAGAGCCAACCCATAGGGTCCCTTGCTATCGGAGTCCATTGGTAGCTCTAACAGCTCCTGCTGGGCCACAACACTGATCCATTGTGAGTGGGTCATTAAGGACTGAGTCAGTCTATTCTACATAACACAAGATCTGCCTCCTTCAGGCAGAGCCATAATAAGAATCCCAAAGCCCTTTCATTACATCATCACCCAGCAAGGCTCAACCAAGCCTGGGACTCAGGACAGCCTACAGAGTTACTCTTGCGTGGACCCATGGAAGTCTGACAACCAATCAGAATACAAGCTCAAATTCAAAAGCTCAGAGAGGGCATAAAATTGGGGCACTCTCAGCATCGCTTCCCTTTCCCCCCAGGACCTCATATCATGTGGTCCTGTCCCACCAGGGGTGGGTTTCAACCGGTTCGCGGCGGTCCCCGTGAACCAGTTGGTTGGCGAACCCGGAAGTAAGTAACTTCCGGGAACGGCGAAGGGCCCACCCGCCCGCCCGCGCTCCTTACCCATCTTTGAAGGCTTCTGCGCTTCCACGCAGGCGCATGGCACATACAGCGCCTGCACAATTCTCCGTGAGCAGCTGGATGGCACATACAGCGCCTGCGCGAGTCTCCGCGAGCAGCTGGAGCATCGTGCAGGCGCTAAGACGCATGCGTGAACTGTACGCGTGCACGAGGACGCCACCGGCCCCGTTCCAACCGAACTGGTTGGAACGGGATTAGCAACCCACCCCTGTGTCCCACCATTAAAAAACATCTTTCCAACCAGTCTCCGTGTTTCTCGTGTCTTTCTCCACCCCTGGAAATGAACCCTGATGGACAGTTCTTCCAACAGAGTGTCCTCAGGTTGCTGAAGAAGCACTATCCATATAAATCAATGAATGAATAAATCAATGAAACTTTCTCGCTAAACTTCACACAAAGGCAAATATTTTAAATGCAATTTTTATCACCTTTTCTGCACAAACCTTGAAGAATGCACTGTAAACCTCGTCTTCAGTGGATTTCAATATTGCATACAGTCCTGGGATCTTAAAATATCTCAGATTTCATTGAAAGGATGCAAAATAATCACCCAATTCATTGGAGTTTACTTCTGAGTTATTAGTTATTATTGTTGAAGTAACTGGCTCCTACAAATTTTGCCTTATTCCCTGGTAAGGATTGTGTACCTTAATGTAGATTATACCACTTAAATAGCAAAAAAAAAGAGTTGATCTGAATTTGAATGTACTTTCTAAATAACATTTAGGATTAAAATAGTCAGATTACAGTTTTATCACCTTGAAGGTAATCTAAAGGTCTTTTTAAAAAAAATCACCAAGTTCTTATTGCTTCTCTCAGCAAGAAAACTTTAGGAGTAAAATTAGCTCTTTGCTGACTGTTTGACTTTGCTTTATCTCCTTTGGCTCCGAGAGATTTGAAAAGTAATTTAGTCTCTGCATAGGGCTGAAATTAAAAAGAAATAAAACCTGTGGTAACCTTGATACGGAACGGGCTTCGAAACGATGCAAATAAGAATCATCCACCAAGATGATGTTGTTTGAAGTGGGAAGAAGGAAAGAAAACTTTTCATTTAAGTTTGATTTTTTAGCCAGGATCAGGGCGATTGCTGGACATGTGGCTTCTTTTGCAGAACCAGAAATCTGCCCAAAAGTGTTGTTCTTAAAATGAATATTTCCCCCCACCACCACTACCAAAGTAAGGATTTTTGAGCCTGGAAATGGTTCTGAATTACATATTTAGCAACAACATTTGCTCAGTGAAAAGCGTGCATCCCCCAGCAGTTAAAATATCAACGTATCCATAAAGCAAATAGTTTTGCGGTCTGCGACTTGTTATTTAAAACATCCCAACTTAAGGAACATAAAGTTGGCCTGGACAATTTTTTCCCCTTAATCCACAATCCCTAAACACTGGCAGCTTTTAACTCACCAAGATTCGTCCAGTTTGAAGTCCCATTCCAGAAGAGTGTGCCAAAAGGAAGGCTATCATTCCATTGTCTTGAAAGGGCTAAAATTATTTTCCAACACAGAGCTGGGGGGGAAAAAAAGGAGAGAAAAGGAAAGAAAAAAAAAGAAGAAGACAACACACGCCACACCAATAGGAAATTTGCAGGAATTTCGGTTGCGGTTATTTGCTCGCTAGCTTAAAAACAACGCACATCCTAAAGTCCAGGGATCCAGATATATATATTTTTTGGGGGGGTTGCCTAAAACGTTTTGATTTTCACCCATGAAAATCTTGGCTGGTGAGCAATACAGTTGGGAAGAGAAGTCTAACCATGTGAGCTGAAAAGAAGGGGAGGAAAAAGGCCACGCACTGGACACCCTTCAGACTGATAGATTTCAGGAAATCCAAACATTTAAACAGGAAATCTGAATGCTAGATAAACATTCTATAATCTCCAGTGTTAGCTTGGAACTTGGCTGGTTAACTCTTCCGTGGCTGAGAGCTGGAGGGGAAAACTCAGTCGGATGGGCCCTTTTTGTAACTGGATATTTTAACAGTTCTCTCTTTGCTTCCACGTGCCAAAGGCAAGATTTTGCTCTGAATGCCTCCCTCCCTCCCTCTCCCCCTCTCTCTCAGACATATCTTACGGGGAGGGGGGAGAAGAGAAATTGTGTATATTCCACAGGTCCAGTTTTGTCCATCTACAGCAGGGGTTTCATACTCAAGGTCCGGGGGCCAAATCTGGCCTGCAAAGTGCTTAGATTCTGGCCCTCTGGGCTAACCTGGAAACAGTGAAGGACCAGCCCACGTGGTGGACTTTGCTTTCTTCAAAAGAGTGACCTGTGTCTTTTAAATGCAGATGGATTTGCTGAATCTTGTCTTGTTGTCTTGTCTTTTGTCTTATCTTGTTTGTAACATTCCCGTGGTTCGTCCATGAGGCCAGTGTGGAGAAAAGACAGGACACGACCTTTCTCAGGATGGAGCGACCCAGATTGGGGGTCTGAGAGCCCCTTTTATTGAGATAGGACAAAGGCAGGAGGAGCAATAGCATGTGAGTAAAAACAGCCTGTAAAAGTACAATTTCTAATCTACTACTCAGAGAAGTTCTGTCTATATATGGTCAAATCCTGGACGTCATTGGTAGGGCACATCTCAGGATGTTATGTTATGAACTATCAGGATGTTATGGGGTTTTAGGAGTTTGTTTTCTCCTGTGTGGTTCAGCGTGGCTCTGCATGCCCTGGTATGAACTGGGCCATGGGTGACCGCTAGCCTACACAAGGAACTATATTACAACATTGTTCTCCTATGTTGTGCCACGCTTTTGTGAAGTGGCTGTTTTACTTCCCCAATGCACAGACAGTACATGGCTCACTGCATTGTACTGTATATACCACGTTGCTCAGTTTGTGTCAGGATGGACGCTCCCTAGTCTCATCTTCCTCCACTGGAGACAATGGATCCCCCCCAGCCCCATCCAGGTGGCGGTGACATGAGTGACATTGAGCTGGCCATGCTCAACCTGGCCACGCCCACTCCATCCATGCCCACCCCGCCCCCACTGAGGTCAAACACAACCCTGATGCGCCCCTCCATGAAATCGAGTTTGACATCCCTGATCTAGAGAGTCAGTTTGGTCTACTGGATAAGGCATCTGTCAGTGTTCCAAATATCATGTAGAATTAAATCAGAGTCCAAGGCAAAGTGATCCTTAAAAATCCAATTTAATAAATCAGACATTTTGGCATTATGCTATGAAATCCCAATACTGGAAATGACATCAGAATTCCACCCAGTTAAAAGTTCATGATCTTGTCCCCACACCCACAATCCATCACATGGTCCAATCTTCTTCTTCCACCCTGGCATCCACACCCAGCTTCTTCCGGTCAGGTGTGAAAGTATGGAGACAAAAGATGACCTTGAGCTTCTAGTAAAGAATGAAAACAATACATTCCACAATCCTACTCCTGTCTATTCCCCCCTCCCATCAACTATACTAATGAAACAGCATAATGAAATAAGAGAAAGTGTGGCAGGCCAAAATTCTAAAAGGAATATAATTGCAGGCCTGACAGCATCAGAATTAGAAAGCGGGAGACCATGAATTCTAGTCTCACGTTAGCCATGAAAAAGATCTGGGTGATTTTGGGCCAATCACTAGCAGCTTGGGAGTTCTAGTCACACCTTAGACCTAGAAGCCAGTTGGGGGACTTTGGGCTAATCAATAGGAGATTGTGAGTTCTAGTCTTGCGTTAGGCTTGAAAGTTGGTTGGGGATCTTTGGGCCAATCACCAGGAGACTGTGAGCTCTAGACCTTCCTTAAGCATGAAAGCCGGCTGGGTGTCTTTGCACAGTTACTGTGAGTTCTAGTTCCACCATAAGCATGAAAAGTGGATGGAGGACATTGGGGCAGTCACTCAGCCCAACCCACCTCACAGCATTATTGTTATGGGGAAAAGAGAAGGAGGAAGGTGTGTGGGATATGTTTGCCACATTGAATTATTTGTAAGAATAATAAATGTGGAATACCAATAAATATATAAAAAATCTTCCTTGCCCAATGGTTCTTTCTACTCATTCATGTAATTTGCCCATTTTATTGGGTCTCTTCTCTCCTGCCGCGGCTTTATGCCAGCTGGTTTTATATCTCAATTGTGCCGCTAGAAAGGTTAATTTCAGGATCTTATCTGTGGATTAATTTTATCAGCTTTCTGGTTCTCTGCACTGCACAAAAAGAATGAATGAAAGAAGAAAAATGGCACCGCTATAATAACTTTTTGCAGTCCAATCTAGTAGACCTAATTTTAAATATATGTTATAATGATGTACGAGAAATCAAAATCTTTTCTGGCAGGCTCAGAGATACAGCGCCAGGAGTAACTCTATTCCCCCAAAACCCTAATAAATTAACCCATACTTTATTTCCCAACTTTTCTTTAACTTAACCAGGGCCAGAAAAGTCAAAATGATGGCCACAACGATTGTTGGAGGTTGTCGCAGAAGTCAGATCCAGAAAGCACACACAGATAACTGATTCAGGAGGATTCATTAACTTCTTTATATACATAATAACGCATGAGTAAATGCACAATACCAATAGTGGATTCTCCAACAGTGGTAGTAGTTTTAGGCAAAACACAGGCAGAAGAGAGATTGGTTTCCAGTTTCAATTCAGAGAGCAGACTAGATTAGTTCTGTTGCACAGACTCAGAGCTACACATCTAAGCCATGCCCAGGCTCTCAGTCACCAAATAGTTCCCATTGGCTGATCCAGTTTCCATGACTATACCAGTGGTTGGCAAACTAGGCCTGCCACGCCCCTGAACCGGTTCTCCTGGCAACACTGTAGGCACTGCGATCTTGTTTTTGGCTTCTGTGCATGCACAGAACAAATTTTATTATACTGCGTATGTGCACACAGCGCACATCAAGTGCGTGCAGTGCACATCAAGCCTGTGCAGTGTGCATCAAGCGCATGTGCACGCCGCACACCCACAAGCGAACTGGCAATAGTGGCTGCGGGAACCCATCCCTGCCCTATACATTGACTGACCTTGTTGCTATGTCCTATTCCAGCCAGTCCCCAATGGCTGACCTGTTGCTACGTCCTATTCCAGTTCATGAATATTCTGACAATGATGGAAGTTCTGGCCATTTTTTTTCCACATTTGCTTTGCTTGGCCAACAACCTTTTATATAGGCATATTAACAGAACACAGTTGTTTACAGCAGGGGTCCCAAACCTTGGGCCATGGCCCACTACTATGGCACTACTGTGCCACTGTTGTGCCATGGCCTATTTACAATCAGGCCACGCAAGTGGCAGCCTAGTGCATATGCGTGCAGCTCAACTTGCATGAGTGATTTGGCCGGTGCACTTATGCACAAGTGCATAGCTCAGTTTGTGGAAGTTGAGCTGCATGCACATGTGTACATGGGCTGGCCCATCCTTCACACAAGTTGAACTGCTCTGGCACATGTGTGATGACCTGCCACTTATGTGGCCCAGTTCCCCTCTCCCCCCCACCCAACCACCAGTTCCCCAAGCTGCAAAAGTTGGGGACCCGCTAGTTTACAGCATGCTCCAAAACCCATTGTGTAGATTGTGTCCATCCATTCTCCTTCACAATGCGTAGAAGTTAACAGCAACAATATCCAACATAAAAGGGAACCCAGGAGAAGCAGAATATTATGAGTCACAGTGGCGCAATGGTTAGAGTGCAGCACTGCAAGGCTATTTCTGCTGCCTGCCGGCTGCCTGCAGTTTGACAGTTGGAATCTCACCAGGCTCAAGGTTGACTCAGCCTTCCATCCTCCTGAAGTCAGAGAAATGAGGATCCAGATTGTTGGGGGCAAAAGGGTGACTCTGTAAACCGCTTAGAACACTGTGAAGTGGTATATAAGTGCTATTATAGTATGCTTATTTTTCTCTTGAGCATAGAAGACAAATGCTTGCTCCTCACAGATGCTCCCACAGGGATCTTCCCTGCTATGTACTTTTTATAGTGACGGGAAGCAAAATTCTGGAACTAAGAGTTTACTCAATCCTGGATTTCATAATATGATCCCTGGCAAATGATAGTAGAAATGACTAAAACTGCATTGAGAGAAAGCGAATAAACACCAACAGCCCTGTTACTACATAAACGGTGTTTTAATGATCACATTCAGCAATGAGCCAACTTAAGGACAGTCTATGGAGATTCTCAGTCATCCAGGTCCAAGAACTGAAGAAGCTTCTTGGATGAGAAGCGAAACATCTTCAAAGAAAAAACAGAAAGTCCAGTTGCCTCTTGAAAAAGCACCTTTGGGACAGCTTAAGGGGGAGGAGGTGGAGAAGAAGAAGGAGGAGGTGGAGGAGGAGAAGAATGAAGAGGAGGAAAGGAAGAAGGAGAAGAAGGAGGAGGAGGGGGAGGAGAAAAATGAGAAGGAGGAGGAGGTGGAGAAGAAGGAAAAGGAGGGGGAGGAGAAGGAGGGGAAGGGGAGGAGGAGGAGGAGGGGAGGGGGAGGAGAAGAACAAGGAGGAGGAGAAGGAAAAGGAGGGGGAGGGGGAGAAGGAGGGGGAGGAGAAGAACGAGGAGGAGGAGGAGGAGAAGAATGAGGAGGAGGAGGAGAAGAAAGAGAAAGAGGAGGGGGAGGAGAAGAATGAGGAGGAGGGGGAGGAGGAGAAGGAGAAGGAGGAGAAGGAGGAGGAGGTGGAGAAGAAGGAGAAGGAGGAGGAGGTGGAGAAGAAGGAGAAGGAGGGGGGAGAAGGAGAAGGAGGACGAGAGGGAGGAGAAGGAGGAGGAGGAGAAGGAAAAGGAGGGGAGGGGGAGGAAAAGAACGAGGAGGAGAAGGAGAAGAATGAGGAGGAGGAGGAGAAGGAAGAGAAAGAGAAGGGGGAGGAGAAGAACGAGGAGGAGGAGGAGAAGGAGAAGGAGGAGGAGGTGGAGAAGAAGGAGAAGGAGCGGGAGGAGGAGGAGAAGGAGGACGAGAGGGAGGAGAAGGAGAAGGAGAAGGAGGAGGAGGAGGAGGAGAAGTAGTAGTGGTGACAGGAAAGAGATTTTGAGTCATTATATATTTTTCTATCACTCCAAACTGATTTGTAAAGTAAGTCAAACTTCCAAAAAAGACCTAATCCCAGCTGCAATTAAAAAGGTAACCGCCACATTCAAAGGAGTTTCAACAGCAACTTTAATCAACTCTAATGCCCAGCTTTCAAGATCATTCCGTTACTTTCTTAATAGAGTAAACATTTCTTTTTATTTTTTAATCACTCTGAGCATGTAAGAGAGATGCTTTGTATCAGTTCAGCTTTTCTGGACCCTCTGCCTCTCCTGATCTTTCTTTTGGGTATCTTTGTAATGGCTTTTTTAATTGTGAGTGTTTCTGTTCATTGGCAAACAAGATCTTTCAGTGCGTTAACAGTTAGATTAGATTAGTCAAAGATCGAATTGTTTGTGGCCGGAGACATCAACCCCTGTGATACAAGGACTGCTCTCCAGAGAAGGCACTGGTGAGGCTAATGGTTTTCCTAGCTTGGCCCAGACATGAAAATACTGTAGGTGGGTGGGAGTTTAATGGCAAAAACAGCTTCTGGCCATGATCCAACCAAGACTGAAGCCTGCTGGAGCCAACTGAAACCCTATAACCTATTAAGCACTAACGCGATGTGAACCCTGTGTTGGATTTTGGCCTACAGCAATTAGCTAGAAGAGTGAAATTCAAACACCGAGGTTCAGTTCCCTTGGTATCAAGCAATATTTTAAGAACCAATAGACAAGATCTTTGGAGACAGTCTCTTCCATCTGGCTGTTCTCCCTAATCAGCATTGACCAGGGATGTCAGGGGAGGGAAGAAATTAATTTAGTCTATACAGGTAATCCTTGATTTTCAATCGTTTGTTTAGTGATCATTTGAAGTTACCCTATGACAGGAAAACACTTTAAGAGCTGACCAGCTCACTGGTGGGTTCTGGCCGGTACAGCCCAGTACAGCCGTACCGGTAGTAGCCGGGAACAACTGACAGTGTACCAGTAGGGTGGCCAGTTTGGCCCACTCGCCCACCCACGTTCTATACCTGTTTTTAAAGCAACCGGCCAATTGTGCATGTGCGCACAGCGTGCGGTGCCTGCGCAACCTCCGACAAGCAGCTGGGTGTCGCAGGGGCGGTAGAGTGCACATGCATGTGCAGTGCACATGCACGAACAGAATGCCTGACCCCATGAGCAACATACCGGTAGCGACGGGGAGAGGAACCCACCACTGGACCAGCTGCTACAATGATATAGGGCAGGGAATGTGTTAGCAAGGCTTTTGGGTTGATACGACTTTAAGAGGCTGTATATATAAGAGAGGCCACTTGAGGGCGTATCCTCTCTGTTGTGCCCAGCAAGAGCCGTTGGAGCTGCCACCAAACTCTGACAGCGAGGGGCCCTATGAGTCGGCCCTGGAGGATGTGGAGGACCCTGGACAGGATTCCGACTCTGAGCAGGGCGCAGAGAGACTGGTTGGCCACCAGGTGGCACCTGAGCCTTGGATCAGTGGGGAGGAGACAAGGAAAAGTGATCCAGAAACCAACTGTGAGTTGTTCTGGGATGCACACCATCAAAGAGCTACTGGCATCAAGAACAACTATGTAATTACAGGAGGTAATTACGCTCAGCTGATGGTCATTAGGCTCCTCTCCAGACTATAAAAAAGACTGCTGGTGCCACGCCCTTCTTGCAGAAGTCAACGCTTGGACTAAAGAGAAACTAATTTGGCAGGCTGGATTGCTGCCAGAGTTTGTCTGAATTGCTGCCAAGGTTTGTCGGACTTGCTGCCAAGGTCCTTATCTGTTTGTTTACTTGGCTTTCAGCCACCGAGAGTCCGGACTTGCTATTAAAGGACATTCTCATTAAGCGTGTCTCGGCTTTCATTACTGGACGGAGGAGGGGGTCAGAACAGGCAGGCTAATTCTGCCGATTGCCACGAGTTCGATCTTGACTGGCTTCAGGTTGACTCAGCCTTCCATACTTCCGAGGTGGGTAAAATAAGGACCCAGATTGTTGGGGGCAATAGGCTGACTCTGTAAACCAGTTAGAGAGGGCAGTAAAAGCACTGTGAAGCGGCATATAAGTCTAAGTGCTACTGCTACTGCTATCTGAATTCACTGCCAGGAGTTTGAGTCTCACCATGCTCAAGGTTGACTCAGCCTTCCATCCTTCTGACGTCAGTGAACTGAGGACCCAGATTGTTTGGAGCAAGATGCTGACTCTGTAAACCGCTTAGAGAGGGCAGTAAAAGCACTGTAAAACAGTATATAAGTCTAAGTGCTATTTTATTACCTGCCTTTCCTGGACAAGGAGTCCTAGTGGTTGTAGCTGCCTCTCCTGCTGGATTCTTTGTTCTCTTTGAGTGCACTTCCTGGCTTGTCCCCATCTATGTAGGTTATTTGCTGGGAAACAATGCTGATCGCTGTCATTCCCTCTCTTGGCACTTGCTCTGTAATTGCCCAGAGCTCTGTCACCCTCAGCAAGAGTATTTAGCAGTGTTTGCACCTTTTGCTAATACACAAAGTGGCACAAGATGTTTCTGTGGGCGTTGGCATTACGCAGAATCACAACACCAGCTGGCGTAGACAAGCTCGTGTGTGCCGACACGCCGAGTTGCAATAGGAAAGAAGAGCACTCTACAGCTGATCTGCACTCTTTAAAGACAGGGGGGAGAGGCAAACGGATTTCTTTTGGCAAAAAAATGGCTCCGAGTAGAGAAAAATGGGGGTGGGGGAAGAGCCTTTACAAATAGCAATAGCACTTAGACTTATATACCACTTTACAGTGCTTTTTCAACACTCTCTAAGTGGTTGACAGAGTCAGCTTGTTTCCCTCAACAATCTGGGTCTTCATTTTCCCCCAAAATCAGCCCTGCTCCTCCAGATATGTCACCACACTTGGCAAACTGGCCGCATTTTCAGCTGGAAAAGGCAGCTGGATGACTTTCTGCCAATCATCGGAAGACTGTGAGTTCTAGTCCCACTTTAGGCATGAAAGCCAGCTGGGTGGCTTTGAGCCAATCACCAGGAGGAATTGAGTTCCAATCTCACCTTAGGGATGAAAGCTAGCTAGATAACTTTGGGCTTTGGGCCAATCACCAGGAGATGCTGAGTTGTAGTCCTAACTTAGGCATGAAAGGTGACTGGGTGACTTTCTGCCAATCACTAGAAGATTGTGAGTTTTAGTCCCATTTTAGGCATGAAAGCCAGCTGGGTGGCTTTGGGCCAATCACCAGGAAGAATTGAGTTCCAATCTCACCTTAGGGATGAAAGCTAGCTAGATAACTTTGGGCCAATCACCAGGAGATGGTGAGTTCTAGTCCTAACTTAGGCATGAAAGGTGACTGGGTGACTTTGGGACAATCACCGGAAGACTGTGAGTTCTAGTCCCACTTTAGGCATGAAAACCAGTTGGGTGGCTTTGGGCCAATCACCAGGAGGAATTGAGTTCCAATCTCACCTTAGGGATGAAAGCTAGCTAGATAACTTTGGGCCAATCACCAGGAGATGGTGAGTTCTAGTCCTAACTTAGGCATGAAAGGTTACTGGGTGACTTTCTGCCAATCACCGGAACATTGTGAGTTCTAGTCCCACTTTAGACATGAAAGCCAGCTGGGGGGCTTTGGGCCAATCACCAGGAGGAATTGAGTTCCAATCTCACCTTAGGGATGAAAGCTAGCTAGATAAGTTTGGGCCAATCACCAGGAGATGGTGAGTTCTAGTGCTTTCTCTCCTTGCCCTCTTGCCAGCAGACTAGAGGAGTTCACGGTGCCTACACAGAGCTGGACCTGACTCAATTTATTCTCCTGCCCGTGTGGCACTCTTATTTACGTTCAATTTCTAATTTCCAGTTGACCTCATACCGACCTCAAAGGGACAGCCAAAGGGCAAGATATGGCATTGGGGCTGTAAAATGCCCAGGTCTCTTTTAGATATTCTTCAAGGGCAGCCCCATGTAGAGCACATTACCATAGTCCATTTGGGAGAGGACCAGGACATGAATAAATGAAAGCAGTTACTATCAACACATTGTGTCTCTGTTGCTACTATTGCCAGATTGAAGAGAAAAAGTTTGCAGCATTAGAAGAAATAGAGAATAATTGGCAACTCCAAATCTCAACCAACAAATGCTCTGTCTTACACATTGGCAACAAAAATCAGAACACCAAATACAAGCTGGGCAGATATGACCTCGTAGACGACCCTCACTCAGTCAAAGACCTTGGAGTACTCATCTCAAACGACCTAAGCCCCAGAGCTCACTGCAACAGCATTGCCAAAAGGGTATTAAGAGTTGTTAACCTAATTTTGCGAAGCTTCTTCTCCGGTAACATTGCACTGCAAACTAGGGCATCCAAAACCTTTGCCAGACCAATTCTCGAATACAGCTCATCTGCCTGGAATCCACACTGTATATCGGAGATTAATGCATTTGAGCGAGTCCAGAGGTATTTCACAAGAAGAGTCCTCTGCTCCTCTGCTCACAATATAATTCCCTTATGCCACCAGGCTTGAAATTTTGGGCTTGGAAAATCTAGAACTACACTAACTAAGGTCCGATCTAAGCATAGTACACAAAATTGTCTGCTACAATGTCCTACCTGTCAATGACTACTTCAGCTTCAACTGCAATAATACACAGGCAAACAATTGATACAAACTCAAGGTAAACCACTCCAAACTCGATTGCAGAAAATACGACTTCAGCAACAGAGTGGTCAATGCCTGGAATGCTCTACCTGACTTATATCCTCAAACCCTCACAGCTTCAACCTCAAACTGTCTAGCGTGGACCTCAGCCCTTTCCTAAAAGGTCCGTAAAGACGGCATGCATAAGCGTACCAGGGGGCCTACCGTCCCAGTCACCGGTGGGTTCCTGCCAGTTCTAACCTCTCTGTAGAAGAGGTTCCACAAATCTACAGTGCCGTTTAGAACCAGTTCCAGCTCCCTCCCCCCCGCCCATCCGCACATCATCAAGATGAAGAGCGAGAGGAGGAATTCTGGGAGTTGAAGTCCCCAAGTCTTAAAGCTGTCAAGTTTGAACACCCCTGGGGTTTTTTTCTAAAGGGTTAGGGGTGCAAGGATCTTGTAAAGTGACAGCTTTAAGACTTGCCCACTTCAATGCCATAGTTCCTGAGCCAACATGACTGGAGGAGGAATTCTGGGAGTTGAAGTCCATAAGTCTTAAAGCTGTCAAGTTTGAACATCCCTGGGTTTTTTTTCTAAAGGGTTAGAGGTGCAAGGGTCTGGTAACTTCACAGCTTTAAGATTTGCGTGCTTCAAATGCCAGAGTTTCTGAGCCAATATTTTGGTTGCTAAGCAAGAGCATTGTTAAGTGAGTTTCACCATATTTTACAAGTTGGCCACGCCCACCCAGTCACGCAGCTGGCAAGCCACTCCCACCCAGTCACATGACCAGCAAGCCACTCCTACACGGTCACATGGCCGGCAAGCCACTCCCACAAAGCAGGTCACACCTACAGAAGAGGTTCTAAAAATTTTTTGAAACCCACCACTGTCCTAATGTCCCCATTTATTTGTGTTCATTTCCTTTATTCATGTCCATGTTTATACTTATACCTGTTATCTCGTACATGTTTGGCAAACTAAATAAACAAAATAAACAATAAATAAATAGAATAATATTCTGTTGTAACAGGAGCAACCCTGAATCTGAAACCTCGGAGCAGTTTGCCTTCAGACATTGTAGGTACTTCATCACTGGTGGTTCTTAAGAAAAGACTGGAGAGCCACCTATATGAAATGGTTTAGGGTCTCCTGCTTAAGCAGGGGGTTGGACTAGAAGACCTCTGAGGGTCCCTTCCAGCTCCATTCCGATTGATTGGGTCTGCTCTGTGGTCCAAGGATTTCCTACTGAAAGATTAAAATCGATGGGATGAATGTGTAATCTCTCTCTAGCTATTGAGCACATTTGTTGGGGCTATTAAAGATGAAGCTCAGAATATGCAATAATAAAATGTACTGGGGGGTTTATGGTAAACCTCACTCCAAATCTCATCAGCATATCAGTCTTAGTTGCATTGTTCCTTTTTTTTAGATTCAGTTTCTTAAAAATGAACAAATCAGCATGAGACTTTGGATGTGCAGGAGCTGGAATTCAACTGATTTAAAAGGAAACTGTGCATTAATAACCAAATGTAAAATTGCAGCCAACATTTTTAATACATTTGAATTACATTTTCAGCTAATGAGCTAATGTAATGTTACATCAGTTATGTAACATTTATAACTTATCTATCTATCTATCTATCTATCTATCTATCTATCTATCTATCTATCTATCTATCTATCTATCTATCTATCTATCTATCATTTCTAACTACAGTACATACCTATTATCATCTTTCTTTCTTTCTTTCTTTCTTTCTTTCTTTCTTTCTTTCTTTCTTTCTTTCTTTCTTTCTTTCTTTCTTTTTCTTTTCCCTAACTACATCACTCTCCCTCCCCCTATCTATCTATCTATCTATCTATCTATCTATCTATCTATCTATCTATCTATCTATCTATCTATCTATCTATCTATCTATCTTACAGTATCTATCTATCTATCTATCTATCTATCTATCTATCTATCTATCTATCTATCATTTCTAACTACAGTACATACCTATTATCATCTTTCTTTCTTTCTTTCTTTCTTTCTTTCTTTCTTTCTTTCTTTCTTTCTTTCTTTCTTTCTTTCTTTCTTTTTCTTTTCCCTAACTACATCACTCTCCCTCCCCCTATCTATCTATCTATCTATCTATCTATCTATCTATCTATCTATCTATCTATCTATCTATCATCTATCTATCTATCTATCTATCTATCTATCTATCTATCTATCATCTATCTATCTATCTATCTATCTATCATCTATCTATCTATCTATCTATCTTACAGTATCTATCTATCTATCATCTATCATCTATCTATCTATCTATCTATCTATCTATCTATCTATCTATCTATCTTACAGTATCTATCTATCTATCTATCTATCTATCTATCTATCTATCTATCTATCTATCTATCTATCTATCTATCTATCTATCTATCTATCTATCTATCTACCTACCTACCTACCTACCTACCTACCTACCTACCTACCTACCTACCTACCTACCTATCTATCTATCTATCTATCTATCTATCTATCTATCTATCATCTATCAATAATGAGTTCATGGAATAAGTTGCATTATTTCCATCATATTATCTATAAGAAATTGTTCTTACTGACATCTGCAGAGCATAAAGTAACCTACTTTGGGTAACAGAATCAGACACTACACGGGAAGAGTTGACCTTAAGTGTCCATTGACTTTAAGAAAGGTAGAATAATCTAATCTGTGTTTGCACACATACACCAATGAAAAACAAAATATATCCCCTGCAGGTAACATCACAACAATCCAAGCGTAGATATTAACAGAGTCAGTTAAGCTCCTGCTTCAATTCCTGCTTGACTGGCTGATTTCCATTGTTAAGATATTTTGTCTCCTACTTAGAGGGAGATAGGAACAAAGCCAGACACGCACATTCGGCTAACAAGGGAATACAGTGTGGCTTATTTATATGCAAGCTTAGTGCAAAGTGTACACATAGATGCATACACACAGAGTGTACAAGAGGTCAGACCTCATAGTCAAAGTCAAATTGTGGACAATTTGACCTCAATGAATCAAACTCCTTTATTATAATTGCAAAAAGAAAAGAAAAGAAAAAAGAATATGGCATGGTTCTTCTCTCCACCCAGACTCGATTATCTACACTGTAGTCTTAAAGGTAAAAGGTAAAGATTCCCCTCCCACATAAGTGCTAGTTGTTCCTGACTCTAGGGGGCGGTGCTCATCTTTGTTTCAAAGCCAAAAAGCCAGCGCTGTCCGAAGACGTCTCCATGGTTATATGGCCAGCATGACTAAACAGCAAAGGTGCGCGGAATGCTGTTACCTTCCCACCAAATTAGTCCCTATTTTTCTACTTGCATTTTTTACGTGCTTTCGAACTGCTAGGTTGGCAGAAGCTGAGACAAGTAACGGGACCTCACTCCATTGCGCAGCCCTAGGGATTCGAACCGCCGAACTGCCAACCTTTCTGATCACCAAGCTCAGCATCTTAGCCACTGAGCCATCCTTGCTACTGTAGTAGCACTAATCACTTTTCCTGGCTAACTGGGACTTCATGAAAGTTCATTATTTCCCCTCCTTGTCATCTTTTACAGTATCTGAAATACTTCAGCATTCTGAATTGCCTCCATCTGCAGTCCAGAGCACTGTTTTCCTTTCTGTTGATTCTCTGTTGATCTCTTTGGCTTCAGCTGGGTCAACCTTCCTTCAGGTGTCCTTTCTGTGGCTGTGGATCATTTGGGGGTCAACTATCTCAGCCCTACCTCCTTTGTCTACATCCCATCTAGTCATCTTTCATTCAAGCAGCATCCTCTGCCAAAGCTAGAAAAACCTCTTCATCTCACCCTGCTTACTCTACCCATTATGGATTCTTTTATCCCTCTCTTCCTCCCTCCCTCCCTCCCTCCCTCCCTCCCTCCCTCCCTCCCTTTCTGAATAGATGGAAAGATTGAGACAAAGGCAGTTGTCTGACTGTGATGTTTGACACTGCAGTGTATAAAAGGATCCACCAAAATTCTACAAGTTTCCCAGGCTCCGAGAACCAAGGAAGTCACATAAATGTACTTCTAAATAGTTTCCTTTATTTTTCCTCTCTTATGGATAAAGATCTTGCCAAACGAAAGCAACTGCTGGCATCTTTAAATATATACTTTAAGAACTTCTAGGGAGGAGCTGTTTTGACCCTTTTCCTCTCAACCAAACTATCTACGTTTTGCTGTCTCTTGTTCCTCTGGAATGCAACCCCTCCCCCCTGGGAATTCAGGCTACATTCCACCACATCAAATCATTTGGGGTTTCATTTGAGGCATCCATATTAAACTAGGACACCAGGATACATCTTCTTAAATCTCAGCCCTTGTTAGTCTGGTGCTCTGAAGAAAAAATCTTTTTTAAATAACAACAACAACAACAACTGGGATACCAAATCTCAAACCAACATGGCAAGATAAACCATCTACTATACATTAAGGTGACCAGATTTTCAGATTGGAAAAGAGGGACACCCTTGACCGGGGGGGGCTTGATTAAAAAAATTTTTTTTTGTCAAAAGGTCACCCCAGGACACTGAAACCAGCATAAATACGAATCTGTTGCCAAACAAAATTTTGATCACGTGACCATGAGGATGCTGCAACGGTCGCTAAGTGTGAAAAATGGTCGCAACGGTCGCTAAGTGTGAAAAATGGTCATCAGTCAATTTTTTCAATGCCATTGTAACTTTGGTCACTAAATGTTTTCCCCCTCCTCGAGACTCCTCACTTAGCGACCATCAGAAATACGAATCTGTTGCCAAACATCAACATTTTGATCGCGTAACCATGAGGATGCCACAACGGTCGCTAAGTGTGAAAATGGTCGCTAAGTGTGAAAAATGGTCATCAGTCACTTTTTTCAATGCCATTTTATCTTCCTGATTATTAAAAGTGCAAATTCACTCAGTGTCAATCATGACTCCTGAGTCCATTTCAAAGTATTGTGCATAGAAATTTTTAAAATGGCTTGTTTCAATTTATTTTGGATAGAATCTTTTTTTAAATAGTCTAAGACAATTTAAAAAAAGAATCAACACAGAATACCACTATTTTAAAAAATCATATGCACAATAAATAAAATATTATTTTAAAATACATTGAGCCTATACTCCTTACAGTAAATGACTCATCTGGAAACAAGCCAATAGCAGTTTTGTGCTTTAAAATTTACAGATTTTCCAAAATCAGCTTAAAGTCCAAATATTTAAAGACCACCCCCCTCAAAGCTATCTTACCAGAGCTTTAAATATCTTCTGGGGAGGCCCTGCTAGTAATCCCATTCATGACAAAGGTAGGGCTTTCTCAGGAGGAAAGTCTCAGCTGGTGCCCATCCTTTGGAAACCTCCTCCAGAGCAGGGAGCCCTAACCTGCTGTCCATTCAGGAAGGCTGTACAAATTATTCTGTCTTCTAGAATCTAGAGCCATTGGGATTTAATATGGTTTTATCACTGGATTTTCTTTTTATTGTTTTTGTGGAATTGTTACAATGATTTTATAATAATATAATTTTATTTGGCATTTTTGTTGCTGTAAACTGCTGAAAGCCCCTGATAGAATACAAATTATTTAATAATAAATTAGGAAATGTGTAGCTGTTTTCTACACATTGGTTTGTTTGAACAGCTGAAATCAAGCCTGTTCACCCAAGGCAATTCTAGAGTAACATGTGCTTCAGGACAACCTCCCTCTTAGACTGCTTTTTAAAAATGAATTATGCCTTGCTTTTCTATATTATCTTCACTGACACTGTTAGTTTTATTGTTTTCTTGAAGAGATATTTTATTATTCTTTTGTAAATCCTTTTGGATTTTTTCATGAAGAATTCCAGTATAAAAATAAAAAAAACAACACCATAGAGTAAGCTATCTTTTTCAAATACACTTGCAGTGGCAACCTATTACATATTACCTGGCAAAAGAAATCAGTGTTTCTTAAAATCTCTCCTTGGAGTCCAGAGGGTCAGACCCAATCAAGGGTACTCAAAATTCAAATTTGCCAGCCTATGTTGAAATCCCATCAAACAATTGTGAGAATCCACAGTAGCAGTGAATACTTAGATTTCAATATTTAATGCAATACATATTGATAAATATAACCCATACAAACAAATACCATTTTGGGATCCTGAGAGAAAATTTTTAAAACAAAGACAGTAATATAGATTCAGGCGGCTAACACATACAACTGTAATGTTTTGAACATATTTTTCTCTCTACACTATACAGCCTTCTGATGCATGAAATGAAACTCTTACTCTTAACTCTATAGGCACACAATCTTTCCAGTAGTTCACATACTAGTTGGTAACATCTTAATTTGAGGCTTGATTGGAACATTATACAGTTATTGAAAGACAGTAAAATGGACATCAACAATCTCACACCCTGCTCAAAGTTGTGACAGCAAGTTTAAATTTTTGACCTTAACTATCAAGAAAAAAAAACAATTTTAAAACTGGCATGTCAGTGACTTCTTAAAAGTCAGGATGCCTGGTCAAGATTAAATTGCAGGTAGATTTCTTATCACTTTCTAAAAAGAGAAAAATTCAGAACATAACAAATAAACGGTTGTGAATTTCACAGATGAGACAGAAAACCACAAATGGGCAAATATGACCTACAAAGGCATGAATCTCCCATATTATGGGAATCCCATAAACCCTGCAGATGTTCATAATGAAATTATATTTAACTATTTGGGACAGAAAGACAACACAGACTATTTTTTAAAAAAATTCACCAATATCACACCATAAGATTCTTTATCTTTTCTTTGCAACAATTCCTAATGGCACAAGAAATCTCCATCAATATCTATCCCCAAGAAGAAAACTCTTCTTTAACAGCAAAATAATGTAGAAAAATTACAAACAATAACTCTTTTCAGCTTTATGCACCACCCCTGTAAACACAAATGTTTGATCAGAAAAAATATGTCCAAGATAGGAGCAATAAGCTATACACCATGATTTAGGAGTTTGATTTTTTTCAAAAATAAATGCTAAAATACTAAACTGTATATATGCACATTTAGGTAAATAGTGTTCTGTATACCCTCTCGGAGGCGGCGATGGATCCCAATCACGAACGGACGCCGCCAGCAGATAACTTCCACACGATTCAGGGGCTTTTGCCAGGCGGCGGGACCCCCGAAAGCGAGAGGAAATTGTCTGCGGGCAGCTGGCAGCGCCCCAACCTCTCCTCCTGCCGCGCGGATCCATTTAGATTCACGAACGGATTCCGCGGCAGTTCAGGGGCTTATGCCGGGTGGCGGGACCCCCGGAAGTGAGAGAGGAAGTTCCGGAAGCGAGAGGCTGCCCCGGCGATCGATCCCAATCACGAACGGACGCCACCCGCAGATAACTTTCCATAACTTTCCGGGCGGCAGGACCCCCGCACGACGTTCTGTGCGGGCGGCAGCCGCTGCACCCATGCTCTCGGAGGCGGCAATCCCATTCATGAATAGGCAGCTCCTCGTGGGCGCAGCGCCTGCCGCCCGCACAGAGTGAATTTAATTGGGATCGCCTGCGGCCGCGAGGACCCCTGCACAAATGGATTCCTCGCGGCCGCAGGCGATCCCAATTCACTCAGCCGGGGCGGGCAATTTCTGCACGAACGGACTACTCCTTGCGGCCACAGGAGGAGAGGGAGGAGGAGGGGGCAGCCGAGCCGCCCGCACAGAGTGAATTCAATTGGGATCGCCTGCGGCCGCGAGGACTCCTACACAAACAGAGTATTCCTCGCGGCCGCAGGCGATCCCAATTCACTCAGCCAGGGCGGGCAATTTCTGCACGAATTGCCCGCCCCAGCTGAGTGAATTGGGATCGCCTGCGGCCACGAGGAATAGTCCGTTCGTGCAGAAATTGCCCGCCCCGGCTGAGTGAATTCAATTGGGATCGCCTGCGGCCGCGAGGACTCCTCACAGCCGCAGGCGATCCCAATTCACTCAGCCGGGGTGGGCAATTTCTGCACGAACGGACTACTCCTCGCAGCCGCAGGAGGACAGGGAGGAGGAGGGGGCAGCCGCCCACACGCGGTTCAGGGGCTTCTGCCGGGCGGCGGGAGCCCCTGAACCGGCCGCGGGCGGCTGCAGCTGCCCCCACCCTCTCCTCCTGCCGCGGCGAGCGGAAAATTCGATTAGAATTAGATTACTCACCAGTCAGCGCAGCTGCAACCTCTTTCGTCTTTTGTAGAAAGGAAATGGAAACTCGCGCAAGCATGCTGAAAATTTCCCATCCCAGCCAGCTCACTGATTGGCTGGAGTCCAGGCCAATCCAATCAGTGAGCGGAAGGCTGGGCTGGCTTAAATTTGTAGGTAGTAGGTAAAAGGCTAAAAGCACGCTTTTTTTGGCGCTCGCAGCTCCCGCCCATCAGCTGCTAGCTTGCTGGGCTGGCTCATCTGGTAGGATAGAGAACAGAACGATGAGCCAGCCCAGCAAGCTAGCAGCTGATGGGCGGGAGCTGCGAGCGCCAAAAAAAGTGTGCCTTTTAAAAAGGCGGGCGGGACACGGGAAAATGCATTGGAAAGCGGGTGTGTCCCGCCAAAAGCGGGACGTCTGGTCACCTTATTCATGACCCTCGTCCAAGTCTGGTAGGTTTCATCCGCTGAGTCTGCCAGAATCTGTCTTCAGGAGAGACAAGTCCCTATTTCACCGAAGGTCAATGACCCAGCGGCTACTCTCAACCTGGTTTAGCCAGCCTGTCGAAGCTGTTGCCCGGGGTGTGGCCGCTGCGCATGCTACAGCTACTAGGAGCCACAGGTGAGAGCTGAGTGACAGGTGGGGACCAAAGGTGGAAGAGCTGCCCTAAAAGGACACGACATGCCCCTACACCAGAGGTGCTACCCCTCCCTGAACACCCCATACACCCCTTAATTATCAGCCAACAGCCACACCTAGCCTTAAAGTGGGCCGTAGAACTGTTTTCTGGTACTAAGAACCATGCCATGGCCAAAATTACGCCAGGCAAGATATCTCTAAAATCTACTCACAGTCAACAGCCACGCCTAGCCTTAAAATGGGCCGTTGATCTGTTTTCTGGTTCTAAGAACCATGCCATGGCCAAAATTACGCCAGGCAAGAAATCTCTAAAATCAACTAACAGTCAAAAGCCACGCCTAGCCTTAAAATGGGCCATTGATCTGTTTTCTGGTTCTAAAAACCATGCCATGGCCAAAATTACGCCAGGCAAGAAATCGCTAAAATCTACTAACAGTCAACAGCCACGCCTAGCCTTAAAATGGGCCATTGAGCTGTTTTCTGGTTCTAAGAACCATGCCATGGCCAAAATTACGCCAGGCAAGAAATCTCTAAAATCTACTAACAGTCAACAGCCACGCCTAGCCTTAAAATGGGCCGTAGAACTGTTTTCTGGTTCTAAGAACCATGCCATGGCCAAAATTACGCCAGGCAAGAAATCTCTAAAATCTACTCACAGTCAACAGCCACGCCTAGCCTTAAAATGGGCCGTTGATCTGTTTTCTGGTTCTAAGAACCATGCCATGGCCAAAATTACACCAGGCAAGTAAACTATAAAATCTACTAACAGTCAAAAGCCACGCCTAACCTTAAAATGGGCCATTGATCTGTTTTCTGGTTCTAAAAACCATGCCATGGCCAAAATTACGCCAGGCAAGAAATCTCTAAAATCTACTAACAGTCAACAGCCACGCCTAGCCTTAAAATGGGCCATTGAGCTGTTTTCTGGTTCTAAGAACCATGCCATGGCCAAAATTACACCAGGCAAGTAAACTATAAAATCTACTAACAGTCAAAAGCCACGCCTAACCTTAAAATGGGCCATTGATCTGTTTTCTGGTTCTAAAAACCATGCCATGGCCAAAATTACGCCAGGCAAGAAATCTCTAAAATCTACTAACAGTCAACAGCCACGCCTAGCCTTAAAATGGGCCATTGAGCTGTTTTCTGGTTCTAAGAACCATGCCATGGCCAAAATTACGCCAGGCAAGAAATCTCTAAAATCTACTAACAGTCAACAGCCACGCCTAGCCTTAAAATGGGCGGTTGAGCTGTTTTCTGGTTCTAAGAACCATGCCATGGCCAAAATTACACCAGGCTAGTAATCTATAAAATCTACTCACAGCCAACAGCCACGCCTAGCCTTAAAATGGGCGGTTGAGCTGTTTTCTGGTTCTAAGAACCATGCCATGGCCAAAATTAAGCCAGTCAAGTAAACTATAAAATCTACTCACAGCCAACAGCCATGCCTAGCCTTAAAATTGGCCATTGAGCTGTTTTCTGGTTCTAAGAACCATGGATAACATTAAACCTAGGATGGAATGTAGAAAGATATATGCCATAAAAGCAACTAACAATCCAAATAACTCATGAAATCTCCCTAGTTTCACCAGATATTGACAGACTTAACCCTAGTTTCAGTCTGGAGACTCACAGCATGCCAAGAGATTAGGAAAATTCTAAAAGTCCAGCAACTCTTTCCAATTAGCCATCACGCAACACTGTCTATAATCCTTCCACAAGAGACAATCAACAAGTCCAAAAGGAAACAAATTGATCCAAGATTCACAGATCAATGCAGTAAATAAATAGCTCAACCAAAGAACCTCCAAGACTCCTTCCACCAACACTGAAACAACAAGCCACTAAAATGCAAGTGGAGAGCAAACTCTTTCCCTCCTAGCACTTCACTTGTCCTTCAATGAAACATCTGCAAGGAGACCAAGCTGAGAGACCACCAGAGACAACTCATTTCAAACCTCAGCCACAAATCCTGTCCTGCATTGCATACGGCATCGCATTAAAATGCACCACCAGGTTTACTTTCAGGGCTAAGAAGTCTGGCTGGTACTGGTGTTCTTCCTAAGGGAGTGAAGGGGGTCCGAAAGGATTCCCTTCCAGTCGGAGTACTGGGGGGTCCTCAGGGACTGTAGGAGGCAATGCAGCTGAGCGCTCTTGACTCCTCCAGGCTGATTCGCCCTCACTGCTCGCTCAGGGACTGGGAAGGGTCACCCAGTGGGACCCCCGGAAGGCCATTCAGTGTGAGTCTCCAGTGTGTGTGTGCAGGGGGGGTTGAATGAGACAGGCAGAGGCCCACTACCAGGCTCATTCAGTCTGGACGCCGGACGCTGGAAACTCAGGGACCGAATGGCCTCCAGGGGGTCAGGGCAGGGGGTCAGATAGAAATCTAAGTTTTAGAGACATTTATCGCATTATTCATAGGTGGTTTTTGCCACAACAAATCTCATGTTGCCAATAGTACCTGCCAGGCTTCTTGGCTAAATGCAGCACTGGATAATTCATGAAACCAATGTCCTACCTTTGATGTCTTCAGTTTTGACTGATTTTACTCAGTGAGTGTCTCTGAAATAAATAAAAACTCAACATCACCAAATGTCCTCCTGGTGCTCAAAGACTAGAAAAGTAATTCAACAATTTCACAAAGGAGCTTTTATCCCATCAGTGAAAAAAGCAAGATACAAAGAATAGGAATGTTGGGCCCTTGAGAATAAACTTCAGAGCAGATTTTTCTCCTGTTCCCAAAGACATGGCAATTTTAGTTAACTTTTGCCTTTAGTTCATTGAAGATGCTAGTCCCCCACATTTTTTGCTTTTTTTTTTACTCCTAAGCATAGTTTTACTCCCCCAAAAAAACATTTAAGAATTAAAACTACCAACGGTGGTATCCTTACTACCCTAGAATAAGTGTATTCATTAGCACCCCACTTCACAGAACTTCTAAGTCTCCACTAGAATTACCTTAGGATGCGAGAGGCCGCCCGTCCGGTCAAGGAATGAAGTCTTCAGCTGCGGAAGCGCAGATGGGAGAGGGGCTCCCCCCCCTCTCCTGCGCACTTGCAGCGGCGTCTCTTTCGAAGGCACAAGAGACGAAGCATCTCTGGAGAGTCTCGGTCACCCAGGTCAGGGTTGTGTCCCATGCCATGGCCAAAGTTACGCCAGGCTAGTAAACTCTAAAAGCTACTCACAGCCAACAGCCATGCCTAGCCTTAAAATGGGCCATTGACCTGTTTTCTGGTTCTAAGAACCATGCCATGACCAAAGTTACGCCAGGCAAATAAACTATAAAATCTACTCACAGCCAACAGCCACGCCTAGCCTTAAAATGGGCCGTTGAGCTGTTTTCTGGTTCCAAGAACCATGCCATGGCCAAGGTTACGCCCGGCTAGTAAAGTCTAAAATCTACTCACAGCCAACAGCCTTGCCTAGCCTTAAAATGGGCCATTGAGCTGTTTTCTGGTTCTAAGAACCATGCCATGGCCAAAATTACACCAGGCTAGTAAATCCTAAAATCTACTCACAGCCAACAGCTGTGCCTAGCCTTAAAATGGGCCGTTGAGCTGTTTTCTGGTTCTAAGAACCATGCCATGGCCAAAGTTACACCAGGCTAGTAAACTATAAAATCTACTCACAGCCAACAGCTGTGCCTAGCCTTAAAATGGGCCGTTGAGCTGTTTTCTGGTTCTAAGAACCATGCCATGGCCAAAATTATGCCAGGCTAGTAAATCCTAAAATCTACTCACAGCCAACAGCTGTGCCTAGCCTTAAAATGGGCCGTTGAGCTGTTTTCTGGTTCTAAGAACCATGCCATGGCCAAAGTTACGCCAGGCTAGTAAACTATAAAATCTACTCACAGCCAACAGCCACGCCTAGCCTTAAAATGGGCCGTTGAGCTGTTTTCTGGTTCTAAGAACCATGCCATGGCCAAAATTAAGCCAGGCAAGTAAACTATAAAATCTACTCACAGCCAACAGCCATGCCTAGCCTTAAAATGGGCCATTGAGCTGTTTTCTGGTTCTAAGAACCATGCCATGGCCAAAATTAAGCCAGGCAAGTAAACTATAAAATCTACTCACAGCCAACAGCCATGCCTAGCCTTAAAATGGGCCGTTGAGCTGTTTTCTCGTTCTAAGAACCATGCCATGGCCAAAATTAAGCCAGGCAAGTAAACTATTAAATCTACTCACAGCCAACAGCCATGCCTAGCCTTAAAATGGGCCGTTGAGCTGTTTTCTGGTTCTAAGAACCATGCCATGGCCATAATTAAGCCAGGCAAGTAAACTATAAAATCTACTCACAGCCAACAGCCACGCCTAGCCTTAAAATGGGCCGTTGAGCTGTTTTCTGGTTCTAAGAACCATGCCATGGCCAAAATTAAGCCAGGCAAGTAAACTATAAAATCTACTCACAGCCAACAGCCACGCCTAGCCTTAAAATGGGCCGTTGAGCTGTTTTCTGGTTCCAAGAACCATGCCATGGCCAAAATTACGCCAGGCAAGTAAACTATAAAATCTACTCACAGCCAACAGCCACGCCTAGCCTTAAAATGGGCCATTGAGCTGTTTTCTGGTTCTAAGAACCATGCCATGGCCAAAGTTACACCAGGCTAGTAAACTATAAAATCTACTCACAGCCAACAGCCACGCCTAGCCTTAGAATGGGCCATTGAGCTGTTTCCTGGTTCTAAGAACCATGCCATGGCCAAAGTTACGCCAGGCTAGTAAATCCTAAAATCTACTCACAGCCAACAGCCACGCCTAGCCTTAAAATGGGCCGTTGAGCTGTTTTCTGGTTCTAAGAACCATGCCATGGCCAAAATTACGCCAGGCTAGTAAATCCTATAATCTACTCACAGCCAACAGCTGTGCCTAGCCTTAAAATGGGCCATTCAGCTGTTTTCTGGTTCTAAGAACCATGCCATGGCCAAAATTACGCCAGGCTAGTAAATCCTAAAATCTACTCACAGCCAACAGCTGTGCCTAGCCTTAAAATGGGCCGTTGAGCTGTTTTCTGGTTCTAAGAACCATGCCATGGCCAAAGTTACACCAGGCTAGTAAACTATAAAATCTACTCACAGCCAACAGCCGTGCCTAGCCTTAAAATGGGCCGTTGAGCTGTTTTCTGGTTCTAAGAACCATGCCATGGCCAAAATTACGCCAGGCTAGTAAATCCTATAATCTACTCACAGCCAACAGCTGTGCCTAGCCTTAAAATGGGCCATTCAGCCGTTTTCTGGTTCTAAGAACCATGCCATGGCCCAAGTTACACCAGGCTAGTAAACTATAAAATCTACTCACAGCCAACAGCCATGCCTAGCCTTAAAATGGGCCGTTGAGCTGTTTTCTGGTTCTAAGAACCATGCCATGGCCAAAATTAAGCCAGGCAAGTAAACTATAAAATCTACTCACAGCCAACAGCCATGCCTAGCTTTAAAATGGGCCGTTGAGCTGTTTTCTGGTTCTAAGAACCATGCCATGGCCAAAATTAAGCCAGGCAAGTAATCTATAAAATCTACTCACAGCCAACAGCCACGCCTAGCCTTAAAATGGGCCGTTGAGCTGTTTTCTGGTTCCAAGAACCATGCCATGGCCAAAATTATGCCAGGCAAGTAAACTATAAAATCTACTCACAGTCAATAGCCACAGCTAGCTTTAAAATGGGCCGTTGAGCTGTTTTCTGGTTCTGAGAACCATGCCATGGCCAAAATTATGCCAGAAAATAAATCTCTAAAATCTATTCACAGCCAACAGCCGTGCCTAGCCTTAAAATGGGCCGTTGAGCTGTTTTCTGGTTCTGAGAACCATGCCATGGCCAAAGTTACGCCAGGCAAGTAAACTATAAAATCTACTAACAGTCAACAGCCACGCCTAGCCTTAAAATGGGCTGTTGAGCTTTTTCTGGTTCCAAGAACCATGCCATGGCCAAAATTATGCCAGGCTAGTAAATTCTAAAATCTACTCACAGCCAACAGCCACGCCCAGCCTTAAAATGGGCCATTGAGCTGTTTTCTGGTTCTAAGAACCATGCCATGACCAAAGTTACACCAGGCAAGTAAACTATAAAATCTACTCATAGCCAACAGCCACACCTAGCCTTAAAATGGGCCGTTGAGCTGTTTTCTGGTTGTAAGAACCATGCCATGACCAAAGTTACGCCAGGCAAGTAAACTATAAAATCTACTCACAGCCAACAGCCGTGCCTAGCCTTAAAATGGGCCGTTGAGCTGTTTTCTGGTTCTAAGAACAATGCCATGGCCAAAGTTATGCCAGGCAAGTAAACTATAAAATTTACTCACAGCCAACAGCCACGCCTAGCCTTAAAATGGGCGGTTGAGCTGTTTTCTGGACCTAAGAACAATGTCATGGCCAAAGTTACGCCAGGCTAGTAAACTATAAAATCTACTCACAGCCAACAGCCACGCCTAGCCTTAAAATGGGCCGTTGAGCTGTTTTCTGGTTCTAAGAACAATGCCATGGCCAAAGTTATGCCAGGCAAGTAAACTATAAAATCTACTCAAAGCCAACAGCAACGCCTAGCCTTAAAATGGGCCGTTGAGCTGTTTTCTGGTTCTAAGAACAATGCCATGGCCAAAGTTATGCCAGGCAAGTAAACTATAAAATCTACTCACAGCCAACAGCCACGCCTAGCCTTAAAATGGGCCGTTGAGCTGTTTTCTGGTTCTAAGAACAATGCCATGGCCAAAGTTATGCCAGGCAAGTAAACTATAAAATCTACTCACAGCCAACAGCCACGCCTAGCCTTAAAATGGGCGGTTGAGCTGTTTTCTGGTTCTAAGAACAATGCCATGGCCAAAGTTATGCCAGGCAAGTAAACTATAAAATCTACTCACAGCCAACAGCCACGCCTAGCCTTAAAATGGGCCGTTGAGCTGTTTTCTGGTTCTAAGAACAATGCCATGGCCAAAGTTATGCCAGGCAAGAAATCTCCAAAATCTATTAACAGCCAACAGCCTTGCCTAGCCTTAAAATGGGCCGTTGAGCTGTTTTCTGGTTCTGAGAACCATGCCATGGCCAAAATTATGCCAGAAAATAAATCTCTAAAATCTATTCACAGCCAACAGCCGTGCCTAGCCTTAAAATGGGCCGTTGAGCTGTTTTCTGGTTCTGAGAACCATGCCATGGCCAAAGTTACGCCAGGCAAGTAAACTATAAAATCTACTAACAGTCAACAGCCACGCCTAGCCTTAAAATGGGCCGTTGAGCTTTTTCTGGTTCCAAGAACCATGCCATAGCCAAAATTATGCCAGGCTAGTAAATTCTAAAATCTACTCACAGCCAACAGCCACGCCCAGCCTTAAAATGGGCCATTGAGCTGTTTTCTGGTTCTAAGAACCATGCCATGACCAAAGTTACACCAGGCAAGTAAACTATAAAATCTACTCATAGCCAACAGCCACACCTAGCCTTAAAATGGGCCGTTGAGCTGTTTTCTGGTTGTAAGAACCATGCCATGACCAAAGTTACGCCAGGCAAGTAAACTATAAAATCTACTCACAGCCAACAGCCGTGCCTAGCCTTAAAATGGGCCATTGAGCTGTTTTCTGGTTCTAAGAACCATGCCATGGTCAAAATTATGCCAGGCTAGTAAATTCTAAAATCTACTCACAGTCAATAGCCACAGCTAGCTTTAAAATGGGCCGTTGAGCTGTTTTCTGGTTCTGAGAACCATGCCATGGCCAAAATTATGCCAGAAAATAAATCTCTAAAATCTATTCACAGCCAACAGCCGTGCCTAGCCTTAAAATGGGCCGTTGAGCTGTTTTCTGGTTTTAAGAACCATGCCATGGCCAAAGTTATGCCAGGCTAGTAAAGTCTAAAATCTACTCACAGCCAACAGCCACGCCTAACCTTAAAATGGGCCGTTGAGCTGTTTTCTGGTTCTAAGAACAATGCCATGGCCAAAGTTATTCCAGGCAAGTAAACTATAAAATCTACTCACAGCCAACAGCCACGCCTAGCCTTAAAATGGGCCGTTGAGCTGTTTTCTGGTTCTAAGAACAATGCCATGGCCAAAGTTATGCCAGGCAAGTAAACTATAAAATCTACTCACAGCCAACAGCCACGCCTAGCCTTAAAATGGGCGTTTAAGCTGTTTTCTGGTTCTAAGAACAATGCCATGGCCAAAGTTATGCCAGGCAAGTAAACTATAAAATCTACTCACAGCCAACAGCCACGCCTAGCCTTAAAATGGGCCGTTGAGCTGTTTTCTGGTTCTAAGAACAATGCCATGGCCAAAGTTATGCCAGGCAAGAAATCTCCAAAATCTATTAACAGCCAACAGCCTTGCCTAGCCTTAAAATGGGCCATTGAGCTGTTTTCTGGTTCTAAGAACAATGCCATGGCCAAAGTTACACCAGGCAAGAAATCTCCAAAATCTATTAACAGCCAACAGCCTTGCCTAGCCTTAAAATGGGCCATTGAGCTGTTTTCTGGTTCTAAGAACCATGTCATGGCCAAAGTTACACCAGGCAAGAAATCTCCAAAATCTATTAAGTCAACAGCCTTCCCTAGCCTTAAAATGGGCGGTTGAGCTGTTTTCTGGTTCTAAGAACCATGGATAACATTAAACCTAGGATGAAATGTAGAAAGATATATGCGATAAGAGCAACTAGCCATCCAAATAACTCATGAAATCTCCCTAATTTCACCAGATATTGACAGAATTAACCAGAGTTTCAGTCTGGAGACTCCCAGCATGCCAAGACATTAGGAAAATTCTAAAAGTCCAGCAACTCTTTCAAATTAGCCATCACGCAACACTGTCTATAGTCTTTCCACAAGAGACAATCAACAAGTACAAAAGCAAAGAAATTGATCCAAGATTCACAGATCAACATGCAGTAAATAAATAGCTCAACCAAAGAACCTCCAAGACTCCTTCCACCAACACTGAAACAACAAGCCACTAAAATGCAAGTGGAGAGCAAACTCTTTCCCTCCTAGCACTTCACTTGTCCTTCAATGAAACATCTGCAAGGCGACCAAGCTGAGAGAGCACCAGAGACAACTCATTTCAAACCTCAGCCACAAATCCTGTCCTGCATTGCATACGGCATCGCATTAAAATGCATCACCAGGTTTACTTTCAGCGCTAAGAAGTCTGGCTGGTACTGGCGTTCTTCCTAAGGGAGTGAAGGGGGTCCGAAAGGATTCCCTTCCAGTCGGAGTACTGGGGGGTCCTCAGGGACTGGAGGAGGCAATGCAGCTGAGCGCTCTTGACTCCTCCAGGCTGATTCGCCCTCACTGCTCACTCAGGGACTGGGAAGGGTCACCCAGTGGGACCCCCGGAAGGCCATTCAGTGTGAGTCTCCAGTGTGTGTGTGCAGGGGGGGTTGAATGAGACAGGCAGAGGCCCACTACCAGGCTCATTCAGTCTGGACGCCGGACGCTGGAAACTCAGGGACTGAATGGCCTCCAGGGGGTCAGGGCAGGGGGTCAGTTGGAAATGTAAGTTTTAGAGACATTTATCGCATTATCCATATATGGTTTTTGCCATAATAAACCTCATGTTACCAATAGTACCTGCCAGGCTTCTTGGCTAAATGCAGCATTGGATAATTAATTAAACCAATGTCCTACCTTTGATGTCTTCAGTTTTGACTGATTTTACTCAGTGAGTGTCTCTGAAATAAATAAAAACTCAACATCACCAAATGTCCTCCTGGTGCTCAAAGACTAGAAAAGTAATTCAACAATTTCACAAAGGAGCTTTTATCCCATCAGTGAAAAAGCAAGATACAAAGAATAGGAATGTTGGGCCCTTGAGAATAAACTTCAGAGCAGATTTTTCTCCTGTTCCCAAAGACATGGCAATTTTAGTTAACTTTTGCCTTTAGTTCATTGAAGATGCTAGTCCCCCACATTTTTTGCTTTTTTTTTACTCCTAAGCATACTTTTACTCCTAAAAATAAACATTTAAGAATCAAAACTACCACCGGTGCTATCCTTACTACCCTAGAATAAGTGTATTCATTAGCACCCCACTTCACAGAACTTCTAAGTCTCCACTTGAATTACCTTAGGATGCGAGAGGCCGCCCGTCCCGTCAAGGAATGAAGTCTTCAGCTGCGGAAGCGCAGATGGGAGAGGGGCTCCCCCCCCTCTCCTGCGCACTTGCAGCGGCGTCTCTTTCGAAGGCACAAGAGACGCAGCATCTCTGGAGAGTCTCGGTCACCCAGGTCAGGGTTGTGTCCCATGCCATGGCCAAGGTTATGCCAGGCTAGTAAATTCTAAAATCTACTCACAGCCAACAGCCTTGCCTAGCCTTAAAATGGGCCATTGAGCTGTTTTCTGGTTCCAAGAACCATGCCATGACCAAAGTTACGCCAGGCAAATAAACTATAAAATCTACTCACAGCCAACAGCCGTGCGTAGCCTTAAAATGGGCCGTTGAGCTGTTTTCTGGTTCTAAGAACCATGCCATGGCCAAGGTTACGCCCGGCTAGTAAAGTCTAAAATCTACTCACAGCCAACAGCATGCCTAGCCTTAGAATGGGCCATTGAGCTGTTTTCTGGTTCCAAGAACCATGCCATGGCCAAAGTTACGCCAGGCTAGTAAACTATAAAATCTACTCACAGCCAACAGCCACGCCTAGCCTTAGAATGGGCCATTGAGCTGTTTTCTGGTTCCAAGAACCATGCCATGGCCAAGGTTATGCCAGGCTAGTAAACTATAAAATCTACTCACAGCCAACAGCCACGCCTAGCCTTAGAATGGGCCGTTGAGCTGTTTTCTGGTTCCAATAACCATGCCATGGCCAAAATTATGCCAGGCTAGTAAATTCTAAAATCTACTCACAGTCAACAGCCACGCCTAGCCTTAAAATGGGCCATTGAGCTTTTTCTGGTTCCAAGAACCATGCTATGGCCAAAATTATGCCAGGCTAGTAAACTCTAAAAGCTACTAACAGCCAACAGCCATGCCTAGCCTTAAAATGGGCCATTGAGCTGTTTTCTGGTTCCAAGAACCATGCCATGACCAAAGTTACGCCAGGCAAGTAAACTATAAAATCTACTCACAGCCAACAGCCGTGCCTAGCCTTAAAATGGGCCATTGAGCTGTTTTCTGGTTCTAAGAACCATGCTATGGCCAAAATTATGCCAGGCTTGTAAATTCTAAAATCTACTCACAGCCAACAGCCGCGCCTAGCCTTAAAATGGGCCATTGAGCTGTTTTCTAGTTCTAAGAACCATGCCATGACCAAAGTTACACCAGGCAAGTAAACTATAAAATCTACTCATAGCCAACAGCCACACCTAGCCTTAAAATGGGCCGTTGAGCTGTTTTCTGGTTCTAAGAACCATGCCATGACCAAAGTTACGCCAGGCAAGTAAACTATAAAATCTACTCACAGCCAACAGCCGTGCCTAGCCTTAAAATGGGCCATTGAGCTGTTTTCTGGTTCTAAGAACCATGCCATGGTCAAAATTATGCCAGGCTAGTAAATTCTAAAATCTACTCACAGTCAACAGCCACAGCTAGCTTTAAAATGGGCCGTTGAGCTGTTTTCTGGTTCTGAGAACCATGCCATGGCCAAAATTATGCCAGAAAATAAATCTCTAAAATCTATTCACAGCCAACAGCCGTGCCTAGCCTTAAAATGGGCCGTTGAGCTGTTTTCTGGTTTTAAGAACCATGCCATGGCCAAAGTTATGCCAGGCTAGTAAAGTCTAAAATCTACTCACAGCCAACAGCCACGCCTAGCCTTAAAATGGGCCATTGAGCTGTTTTCTGGTTCTGAGAACCATGCCATGGCCAAAGTTACACCAGGCTAGTAAAGTCTAAAATCTAGTCACAGCGAACAGCCACGCCTAACCTTAAAATGGGCCGTTGAGCTGTTTTCTGGTTCTGAGAACCATGCCATGGCCAAAGTTACACCAGGCTAGTAAAGTCTAAAATCTACTCACAGCCAACAGCCACGCCTAGCCTTAAAATGGGCCGTTGAGCTGTTTTCTGGTTCTAAGAACCATGCCATGGCCAAAGTTACACCAGGCTAGTAAAGTCTAAAATCTACTCATAGCCAACAGCCATGCCTAGCCTTAAAATGGGCCATTGAGCTGTTTTCTGGTTCTAAGAACCATGCCATGGCCAAAGTTACACCACGCTAGTAAAGTCTAAAATCTACTCACAGCCAACAGCCACGCCTAGCCTTAAAATGGGCCGTTGAGCTGTTTTCTGGTTCTGAGAACCATGCCATGGCCAAAGTTACACCAGGCTAGTAAAGTCTAAAATCTACTCACAGCCAACAGCCACGCCTAGCCTTAAAATGGGCCATTGAGCTGTGTTCTGGTTCTAAGAACCATGCCATGGCCAAAATTACACCAGGCTAGTAAAATATAAAATCTACTCACAGCCAACAGCCACGCCTAGCCTTAAAATGGGCGGTTGAGCTGTTTTCTGGTTCTAAGGACCATGCCATGGCCAAAGTTACGCCAGGCAAGTAAACTATAAAATCTACTCACAGCCAACAGCCACGCCTAGCCTTAAAATGGGCCATTGATCTGTTTTCTGGTTCTAAGAACGATGCCATGGCCAAAATTACACCAGGCTAGTAAACTCTAAAATCTACTCACAGCCAACAGTCACGCCTAGCCTTAAAATGGGCCATTGAGCTGTTTTCTGGTTCTGAGAACCATGCCATGGCCAAAATTATGCCAGAAAATAAATATCTAAAATCTATTCACAGCCAACAGCCGTGCCTAGCCTTAAAATGGGCCGTTGAGCTGTTTTCTGGTTCTAAGAACCATGCCATGGCCAAAGTTACACCAGGGTAGTAAAGTCTAAAATCTACTCACAGCCAACAGCCACGCCTAGCCTTAAAATGGGCCATTGAGCTGTTTTCTGGTTCTGAGAACCATGCCATGGCCAAAGTTACACCAGGCTAGTAAAGTCTAAAATCTAGTCACAGCGAACAGCCACGCCTAGCCTTAAAATGGGCCGTTGAGCTGTTTTCTGGTTCTGAGAACCATGCCATGGCCAAAGTTACACCAGGCTAGTAAAGTCTAAAATCTACTCACAGCCAACAGCCACGCCTAGCCTTAAAATGGGCCGTTGAGCTGTTTTCTGGTTCTAAGAAGCATGCCATGGCCAAAGTTACGCCAGGCTAGTAAACTATAAAATCTACTCACAGCCAACAGCCACGCCTAGCCTTAGAATGGGCCATTGAGCTGTTTTCTGGTTCTAAGAACCATGCCATGGCCAAAGTTACACCAGGCTAGTAAAGTCTAAAATCTACTCACAGCCAACAGCAACGCCTAGCCTTAAAATGGGCCGTTGAGCTGTTTTCTGTTTCTGAGAACCATGCCATGGCCAAAGTTACACCAGGCTAGTAAAGTCTAAAATCTACTCACAGCCAACAGCCACGCCTAGCCTTAAAATGGGCCGTTGAGCTGTTTTCTGGTTCTAAGAACCATGCCATGGCCAAAATTACACCAGGCTAGTAAAGTCTAAAATCTACTCACAGCCAACAGTCACATCTAGCCTTAAAATGGGCGGTTGAGCTGTTTTCTGGTTCTAAGAACCATGCCATGGCCAAAATTAAGCCAGGCAAGTAAACTATAAAATCTACTCACAGCCAACAGCCATGCCTAGCCTTAAAATTGGCCATTGAGCTGTTTTCTGGTTCTAAGAACCATGGATAACATTAAACCTAGGATGGAATGTAGAAAGATATATGCCATAAAAGCAACTAACAATCCAAATAACTCATGAAATCTCCTTAGTTTCACCAGATATTGACAGACTTAACCCTAGTTTCAGTCTGGAGACTCACAGCATGCCAAGACATTAGGAAAATTCTAAAAGTCCAGCAACTCTTTCCAATTAGCCATCATGCAACACTGTCTATAATCCTTCCACAAGAGACAATCAACAAGTCCAAAAGGAAACAAATTGATCCAAGATTCACAGATCAATGCAGTAAATAAATAGCTCAACCAAAGAACCTCCAAGACTCCTTCCACCAACACTGAAACAACAAGCCACTAAAATGCAAGTGGAGAGCAAACTCTTTCCCTCCTAGCACTTCACTTGTCCTTCAATGAAACATCTGCAAGAAGACCAAGCTGAGAGAGCACCAGAGACAACTCATTTCAAACCTCAGCCACAAATCCTGTCCTGCATTGCATACGGCATCGCATTAAAATGCATCACCAGGTTTACTTTCAGCGCTAAGAAGTCTGGCTGGTACTGGCGTTCTTCCTAAGGGAGTGAAGGGGGTCCGAAAGGATTCCCTTCCAGTCGGAGTACTGGGGGGTCCTCAGGGACTGGAGGAGGCAATGCAGCTGAGCGCTCTTGGCTCCTCCAGGCTGATTCGCCCTCACTGCTCGCTCAGGGACTGGGAAGGGTCACCCAGTGGGACCCCCGGAAGGCCATTCAGTGTGAGTCTCCAGTGTGTGTGTGCAGGGGGGGGGGTTGAATGAGACAGGCAGAGGCCCACTACCAGGCTCATTCAGTCTGGACGCCGGACGCTGGAAACTCAGGGACTGAATGGCCTCCAGGGGGTCAGGGCAGGGGGTCAGTTGGAAATGTAAGTTTTAGAGACATTTATCGCATTATTCATAGGTGGTTTTTGCCATAACAAACCTCATGTTGCCAATAGTACCTGCCAGGCTTCTTGGCTAAATGCAGCACTGGATAATTAAGGAAACCAATGTCCTACCTTTGATGTCTTCAGTTTTGACTGATTTTACTCAGTGAATCCCTCTGAAATAAATGAAAACTCAACATCAGCAAATGTCCACCTGGTGCTCAAAGACTAGAAAAGTAATTCAACAATTTCACAAAGGAGCTTTTATCCTATCAGTGAAGAAACCAAGATACAAAGAATAGGAATGTTGGGCCCTTGAGAATAAACCTCAGAGCAGATATTTCTCCTGTTCCCAAAGACATGGCCTCCAGCCCTGGAGATCCTCTTCCTCTCCAAGAAGAGGAAGACATCCCCAAAATTGCCCCAGGCCCTGGGAATTTACCTTCCTGCAAGAAAGGTGGGTCAGTTCCTGGACCTGAAGCAATTTTAGTTAACTTTTGCCTTTAGTTCATTGAAGATGCTAGTCTCCCAAATATTCTGCTTTTTTAAGGACTTGAGTCTTGGCTTAGAATTGCCTCAGTTCCCAAGAATTGACTTTATTCCACAAACCAAGATCAACTCCTGGAGCTGAAGTAATTGTAGTTAATTGCAGTTCTTTAGAATAGAATACTTTATTTGGCCCAGGAGTTTAAGAACTTGAGCCTTGACTAAAATTATACCTCAAGTCCCAAGAATTCATTAATTCCAGAGAGGAAGGTCACCTCCTGGGGGATTTTTACCCTTAAAAGTTATTTTTAATTCTTGCTCGTGGTAGTTTGGTCCTTTTAAGAGAACATGGCTTGTGATTACCCCATTTCCATCAATATTTTACTCTAAAAACTTCAGCTTTGGCTAAAATTACCCTCCTTTAACTTTATTTCCAGAAAGTAAGGTCAACTCATAGACATAAAGTAATTTTACCTTTAGTTACTTGAAGTATAGCTGGTCCTCTGCATGCTTTGCTTCTTTTTCACCTCACAATCAAGAGGTTGTGAGTTCAACCCTAGGTAGAGGCAGATGTAGGGTCTCCTGCTTGAGCAGGGGGTTGGACTAGATGACCTGCAAGGTCCCTTCCAACTCTGCTAATCTGTTAGAAGAAACTTGTACCTTGGCTAAAGTTACCTCAAGGACCAACAACTTCACTTTACCCAAGAGAGTGAGCTGTTATTCCAGAGACTGAAGCAATTTTGCCTTTTTAAGCTGATTTTAACACTGAATTCACCTGCTGTGGTTTAGCCCTTTTTAACTGCCTAGAAAAACTGCCTCAGCTTTGTGCCTCCTGAACTAATTATTTTACACTTCCCCACCTGTGGATGATTTGGTCCTAATTTTTAACAAGGCACAGCTGAAATTACCTCAGGCTCCACCAAATATTTTATTCGACGCCTTAAAAACTTGGCTAAAAAAAAGAATTCAGCACCCAGAAGTTTGCCTCATTTCCCTGAGGGAAAAGCACTTTTCCTGGGACCGAGTGAGGTAACTGTGGTACTTTGGAGTCCTTTAAATAAGATGCAGAGATATTACCTCAGCCATTCCTGGCATTTTACTCCTAAGAGTATTTTTACTCCTATGAATGGACTTTTAAGAATTAAAATTACCATAGGTGCTATCCTTACTACTCGAGAATAGGCTATTCCTTAGCGCCCCATCCCACACCACCTCTAAGCCTCCGCTAGAATTACCTCAGGGCGCAAGAGGCTACGGCACCACCCACTATGGCATTGAGCAAGGGGTTGGACTAGAAGACCTCTGGGGGTCCCTTTCATCTCTGTTCTGATTGATCTTGCTCTTAACCCATTTCAGATGGGTGACCTGGGCAATTCAAATGTGAAGCACTCTCTAGGCCAGTGTTTCTCAACCTTGGCAACTTGAAGATGTCTGGACTTCAAGTCCCAGAATTCCCCAGCCAGCATTCGCTGGCTGGGGAATTCTGGGACTTGAAGCCCCAGACATCTTCAAGTTGCCAAGGTTGAGAAACACTGCTCTAGGCCACCTTTCAACGAGTTGTAAGGAGGCAGGTGCATGCATTCTCCTAGGAGTAAATGCATGTTTTATTACCATGTGTCTGCTGTGAGCACATTGCACATAAGAGCCAGACCCACGGTCCAACTTTTCAGGCCTATTTATATAGTTCTTCTATATATCAATCATAACATGATGCAGTTGCATAGAAACTAGAAATTTGAGTGTCTGCTGGCGCTGTGACTGCCACTGTAAAGCAATGGTGGTGGACCACTCATAATGTTTCCCATGGAGACCTGCTGGAAAAGACACCTCCTTAGTGATGTGAAGCTGCCTCATCCCAGTTCAAATGATTATCTGGCCAGATAGCAAATAATTCCCTAGTTAACTATCCAGGTTTCCAGGGAGATGTTGGTCATATCGCCTGCTTTTGCCTCTTTCCAAGCGGTGGTGAAAAGGCCTTCCAGACAGAAACCCCAAACTCCAGCTCAGTTAAGCAGCAATTATTTCTGTGTGCAAGTTTTGATACTAATATTTAAAAAATTAATCCCACCTTTATTACTTATGTCAAGGTGGCAATCATACATGTTTAGCACAAAACAACCCTGTGAGGGGGGCTGATCCAAAGTCACCTACACCTGCTTTCTTGCCTTAAGGTGGCACTAGAACTCACTGTCTCCTGGGGATTGGCCCAAAGTCACCCAGTTTCATCATATCTAATGCTGGACTCCATTGGCGAGGTTGGTTTTACTCTCCGAATTCAAGGGGGCCTAACCCTAAGTTGGTTTCCCCCCCCCCCTATGGGATTTCCTTGTGTATTTCACCAGGAAGCGTAGAGTGGGGGTGGGGGGGAGCTGGAATAGTAATCCCCCTCCTAACCATACCAATGGGCTAGGAATCAGTTGGTGAGGTTGATTTTACTCTCTGAATTCAAGGGGGCCTAACCCTAACCCTAAGTGGAGTTTTCCCCTATGGGATTCCCCCATGTATTTCACCTGGAAGCCATGACTGTGTTTACATTCGGACTTCACTTTTTCTTCGCTTTGTTTCCTGTGAAGCTTGTAAGGATTGGTGGCAAAGTTATTATTTCCTTATTGTTGTTCTCTATGTGCAAACAGTCACTTATTGGGGATTGTAGCCAAAGAGGAAAGATTTTGGTCCAGGGGTGGGAAATGAATATCATTGAAAAAAGGTCTTTTTTATGTCTACACATTTTGATCTTTTTGAGCCCATCTATAGCCACCTTGTTCAGATTTGGGTCGGGAAGTGTTCCTAGCAAGAATAAACAGGTTTCTCCTGCAATTGATCCTAATTGAGAATTTATCCCTTCGGCTTTGTCCTCTTACAGATCCTGGTGAATGGAACGGTGCTCAGCACTTTTTTTTATTTCCAAGCCTAAGTAATACTTGGGAGGCAGAGAATAGATGGGGCGGGGCCAGTCAGAGGTGATATTTACGGGTTCTCTGATCTACTCAAAATTTCCGCTACCGTAAGGTGACCAGATTTTCAGATTGGAAAAGAGGGACACCCTTGACCGGGGGTGGTGGGGGGGGTGGGGGGGGGGGGCTTGATTAAAAAAATTTTTTTTTGTCAAAAGGTCACCCCAGGACACTGAAACCAGAATAAATACGAATCTGTTGCCAAATAAAATTTGGATCACGTGACCATGAGGATGCTGCAACGGTCGCTAAGTGTGAAAAATGGTCGCAACGGTCGCTAAGTGTGAAAAATGGTCATCAGTCACTTTTTTCAATGCCATTGTAACTTTGGTCACTAAATGTTTTCCCCCTCCTCGAGACTCCTCACTTCTTCCTTCATTCCTCTTGCTTATCTACCTTCACCTTATCTGTCTTCTGCTCTTTCCCTCTCTTCCTTCCTTCCTCCCTCCTTCCATCCTCTTCTTTCCTCACTCACTCCCTTCCTCCTTTTTTCTCTTCCTTCCTCCTTCCATTCTTTATACGATATAAAATTCAATGAGGGTGAAACACACCAAATCTGGCAAAGCTGCCTTGCACCAACCTGGCCTGCCCATAGAATAGCAGCCACTTTGAGACACATAAACCTGGTTTGAACATATTGCATCACAAAGATTTGCAAAGATCACATTTGCAAAAAGGAACATTTCTTGTAGTAAATACATTTTATAAACAATTTAAAAGTAAAAATCCCCCCAAAATAATAAAAAGGTATTCTATAAATAAAAGAAATCCTTAAAAACCATTGTTAAGTATTACACCAGCAATAATTTATACTGTCACCATTTCAAACTATCATCAGAAATACGAATCTGTTGCCAAACATCAACATTTTGATCGCGTAACCATGAGGATGCCACAACGGTCGCTAAGTGTGAAAATGGTCGCTAAGTGTGAAAAATGGTCATCAGTCACTTTTTTCAATGCCATTGTAATTTTGGTTACTAAACAGCCATGTTCCTGACTTAACAACCACCATGATTCACTTAACGTGGCAATAAAAGGTCGCAAAATGAGGCAAAAATCATTTAACAAACGTCTCCCTTAGCAACAGAAATTGGGGGATCAATCCTGGTCGTAAGTCGAGGATTACCGGTAGCCAATTGCAAAAGGCAACTTTACTTGGAACAGGTGAGATTGTGCCCGGATCCCTTTCATGCCAACATATCCATCTTCTGCTCTTTCCCTCTCTTCCTTCCTTTCTCCTTCCATCATCTCCTTTCCTCACTCACTCCCTTCTTCCTTTTTTCTCTTCCTTCCTCCTTCCATTCTTTCAGCTTCATTTCTTTTGCCTATCTACCTTCTCTGTCTTTCTGCTCTTTCCATTTCTCCCTTCCTCTTTGCTTTTGTTCCTTTCTCCTTCCCTTTCCTATTTCTTGCTTCTTCCTTCCTTCTGCCTATCTACCTTCACCTTCTCTGTCTTTCTGCTCTTTCCCTGTCTTCCCCTTTCCTCCCTCCTTCCCTTCTTTCCTTTCTAGTTCCATCCTTTCTTCTTTCCTCTCTCCCTCTTTTTTCCCTTCCTTCCCCCTTCCTCTTGCCTATCAACTTCATCCTCTTTGTCTTTCTGCTCTTTCCCTCTCTTCCCCTTTTCTTCCTACCTCCTTCCTTCTCCCTCCCTTCTTCTTTTTCTTCCTTTCTTCTTCCATCTTCCTCCTTCTCCTTCCACTCTTTCTCCTTCCATCCATCTTTTGTCCTTCCATCTTCTCCCCCCCTCCCTTCTTCTTTTCCTCCCCCCTCCCTCCTTCCTTCCTCTCCTTCCCTTTCTCGCACACAGGAAGGGGAGGGGGGGCTATCTAGTCGCTTTCACAGCATAATTTCTTTATCTAACTTTTAAAAAACAGTGTGCAAATCAAACGAGATTTTCGTAACCTGCGAAGCACCAAGTTATATTATGTTGTTACAAATTTGCAGCTATTCCATTCTTTCTGATAGGGAACTACATTTCCCAAGATGCCTCAGGTCCTCAAAGCGCTGAACGCAGTTTTGCAATTGACTCCAGCGAGGCCCGGTAGCCGCCGGCTGGGGTGGTTGTCAGGGCGATGCGGAGCGGACGCGCCGTTTGTTACTGCTTCCAGCAATCAAGACGGACAAGGGAAGTGACTGAAACGGACGCTGGCCGCAGGAGAGAGAGGCTGCTGCCGGCCGTTTCACCTCGCACAGAGAATTTCCACTGGGTCCCGGGGCTTCTGCCGGGTGGCACAAGCCCGGGAAGCGAATGGAAATTTTCTGCGCGACTGAAACAGAAGCCGCCGCAGGAGAGCGAGGCTGCTGCCGGCCGTTTCACCTCGCACAGAGAATTTCCACTGGGTCCCGGGGCTTCTGCCGGGTGGCACAAGCCCGGGAAGCGAATGGAAGTTTTCTGCGCGACTGAAACAGAAGCCGCCGCAGGAGAGCGAGGCTGCTGCCGGCCGTTTCACCTCGCGCAGAGAATTTCCACTGGGTCCCGGGGCTTCTGCCGGGTGGCACAAGCCCGGGAAGCGAATGGAAGTTTTCTGCGCGACTGAAACAGAAGCCGCCGCAGGAGAGCGAGGCTGCTGCCGGCCGTTTCACCTCGCGCAGAGAATTTCCACTGGGTCCCGGGGCTTCTGCCGGGTGGCACAAGCCTGGGAAGCGAATGGAAGTTTTCTGCGCGACTGAAACAGAAGCCGCCGCAGGACGTTCTGTGCGGGTGGCAGCCGCTGCGCCCATGCTCTCGGAGGCGGCGATCCCATTCACGAAGAGGCAGCTCCTCGTGGGCGCAGCGCCTGCCGCCCGCACAGAGTGAATTTAATTGGGATCGCCTGCGGCCGCGAGGACCCCTGCACAAATGGATTCCTCACGGCCGCAGGCGATCCCAATTCACTCAGCCAGGGCGGGCAATTTCTGCACGAATTGCCCACCCCGGCTGAGTGAATTGGGATCGCCTGCGGCCACGAGGAATAGTTCGTTCATGCAGAAATTGCCCGCCCCGGCTGAGTGAATTCAATTGGGATCGCCTGCGGCTGCGAGGACTCCTCACAGCCGTAGGCGATCCCAATTCACTCAGCCGGGGCGGGCAATTTCTGCACGAACGGACTACTCCTCGCGGCCGCAGGAGGACAGGGAGGAGGAGGGGGCAGCCGCCCGCACGCGGTTCAGGGGCTTCTGCCGGGCGGTGGGAGCCCCTGAACCGGCCGCGGGCGGCTGCAGCTGCCCCCACCCTCTCCTCCTGCCGCGGCGAGCGGAAAATTCGATTAGAATTAGATTACTCACCAGTCAGCGTTGCTGCAACCTCTTTCGTCTTTTGTAGAAAGGAAATGGAAACTCGCGCAAGCGTGCTGAAAATTTCCCATCCCAGCCAGCTCACTGATTGGCTGGAGTCCAGGCCAATCCAATCAGTGAGCGGCAGGCTGGGCTGGCTTAAATTTGTAGGTAGTAGGTAAAAGGCTAAAAGCACGCTTTTTTTTGGCGCTCGCAGCTCCCGCCCATCAGCTGCTAGCTTGCTGGGCTGGCTCATCTGGTAGGATAGAGAACAGAACGATGAGCCAGCCCAGCAAGCTAGCAGCTGATGGGCGGGAGCTGCGAGCGCCAAAAAAAGCGTGCCTTTTAAAAAGGCGGGCGGGATGCGGGAAAATGCATTGGAAGGCGGGTGTGTCCCGCCAAAAGCGGGATGTCTGGTCACCTTACTATACATGGATGACTTAAAAATGTATGCAAAAAGCCCCACTGAACTTAAATCAATACTCAAAAAAAGAGGCTGAAAATCTGGGTGCGTTTGTGGTGCAATCAGAACATTGCGTGTGTTGAAGTTGTTTTAACGCAAACCAAAGATGCCTTTAAAAAAATAGCAATAGCAATAGCAATAGCAGTAGACTTATATACTGCTTCATAGGCCTTTCAGGCCTCTCTAAGCGGTTTACAGAGAGTCAGCATATTGCCCCCAACAATCTGGGTCCTCATTTTACCCACCTTGGAAGGATGGAAGGCTGAGTCAACCCTGAGCCGGTGAGATTTGAACCGAAAAACAAGTTTACATCATATTCTTATGCATGCCAGTGCTCTGTGTGAGGCAATTTAAGGTGGTTCTGACAAGTGTCGTCGGCATTTTCATATCCGGTCACATGGGCGGCAAGCCACTCCCATCCGGTCACATGGGCGGCAAGCCACTCCCACAAAGGAGGCCACACCCACAGAGTAGGTTCGAACAATTTTTGAAACCCACCACTGACATATTTAAAGGAGAATATTTGTAGCTCAGGGTTGAACGATGGAATCCTTGGTGCTCTCTGAGTTTGTTTCCTTTCTTTGACCCTGCTTAAGGATCAGCAACTTACAATCTCCATAGCAGCATTTGGCCCCCAGTGTGGGCTTGGTTTGGCTTGGTAGCTCTTGGTTTCCTCTTCAACCCTGCCACCAAATTCTAAGAGTAGGGTAGGTGACACAGGACACTGAAATGCAATCTACCATTTAAAGACGAAGCGTTTTATCAGTGGTGAAATTTAGCCGGTCCTACGCGGTTCCGGCGAACTGGTAGAGGCGGCAGCAGGAGGCTCCACCAGCCCACCAAGACGTCACCACGCCCTGTTTTTGATGCTTTGCACGTGCGTAGAAGGTCCTGCGCGTGCGCAGAAGTGGTGTGGGCGAGCGAAGCGAGCGCCCCTCTCCACGTGCTCACATTTGCCAACCGGTAGCGAAGGTAAGTTGATTTCAGCCTTGCATTTTATATATACATATTCCTCTTCAATTTGCATCAACACTCACCCACCGCAGTTCCAAATTAGCCTTAAATATTCCACACACACACACACCAGGCTTCAAAAGGCTGCCCACCTTCCTCATGCATTTTGCTACAACACAGATGATGTTATCCTATGACTAAGCAATGCTCAACTTATAATTTTTTTTAAAGCCTTTCTCAGCTCAGGGCCAGGTCTGTCTCTGTGGCTGAGCTGAATCCAGCCAAGAGAGTAGGAAATTTGGCATGGCGAGCAATTGAGCAATGGGGACGAGGTACAGGCAGTCCCCAACTTATGATCCCTTTTCACATTTACGACTGTTGCAGCATCCCCAAGGTTCACGTGATCAAAATTTGGATGCTCGGTAACTGGTTCATATTTATGACGGTTACAGTGACCTGGGATCATGGGATCACTTTTTGAGTGATCACCTTTGGACAAGCAAAGGTCAGTGGGAAATCCAGATTCACTTAACAACCGTGTTAGTAGCTTAACAACTGCAGTGGTTCACTTAACAAGTGTGGCAAGAAAGGTTGTAAAATGGGGTAAAATTCACTTAACAATTGCCTCTCTCAGCAACAGAGGTTTTGAGGTCTCTCTCGTATCTGGATGATGTTATATTGCATGGGTCCAGAGGTGGTATTCAACCGGTTCAGATTGGTTCAGGGCAGTGGTGGGTTTCAATTTTTTTTAGAACCTCTTCTGTAGGCCTGCTTTGTGGGAGTGGCTTGCTGGCCATGTGACTGGGTTGGAGTGGCTTAGCAGTCATGTGACTGGGTGAGAGTGACCAACTTGTAAAATGTGGTGAAACTCACTTAACAATGCTCTTGCTTAGCAACCAAAATGTTGGCTCAGAAACTCTGACATTTGAAGCACGCAAGTCTTAAAGCTGTCAAGACCCTTGCATCCCTAAGCCTTTAGGAAAAAAAAAACCCAGGGGTGTTCAAACTTGACAGCTTTAAGACTTGTGGACTTCAACTCCCAGGATTCCTCCTCTTGCTCTTCATCTTGATGATGTGTGGACAGGCAGGGAGAGGGAGCTGGAACTGGTTCTAAACGGCACTGTAGATTTGTGGAACCTCTTCTATAGAAGAGGTTAGAACTGGCAGGAACCCACCCCTGGTTCAGGAGAACCGGTAGTGGCAAACTGCAGGTGGAGCCCACCTGCCCCAGCTCTATGCTGTCCTACTTAGCCATGTTTTCTACGATGCACACATGCATGCAAGTAACACACGTAAGCAAAGCACATGTGTGGAAGGCTGCACACATGCACAGAAGGCCATGCATATGCACGACGAACTGGTGATAAACTTATGTGCAATCCAAAATAGGTTTAACCTTGAAAGCCATTTGAGAAATGCCAATGTCATTTCTTGTTCTTCAAAAGCATCGTTACATCTCTTAATTTGTTTTATTTTTCTGGCTCCGAGTCAGTTTTGACTTTGGGCAACTGCCTGCGCAAATCTATGAACATTTATTTGTCTTTATTTTTTTTCAGAAATGGTTTTGCTCTGACCTTTTTCTTCTCAGGACCGAGAGACACAGTGACTGGCCCAAGGTCACCCATCTGCCTTTATGCCTAAGGCAGGACCAGACCTCACGTTTTCCCATTTTTAGCTTGGTTCTTTAATCACTGCACCAAACTGGCTCTCTATCAATTAATTAGTATTCCTGTAAAGAGAGCAAAAAGCTTGTTTGTTCTGCAAATAACGGTCTGATATCCTGAAACCTTTTTCTTTTTTGTTTTGCACCAGTGAAAAACTTCACGTCTCCCCAAGGTGCTTCTAGAGATCAAGCTTTCGTCTCCTTTGCCGACGGAGGAAAAGTAACTCGAATAGCTTCTCCGCTTTTCAGTAGCAAATTAGAAGGCAGACTGGGAGCAAATTGCTCCAAGAAGATCAGCAATCTGGAAGGATGCCAGATCGAAGGTTGTGACTGATTCCTTACGAGAAGGGGAAGAGGAGGAAGATTTTACGAGTAAATCCCGAGTTTGCATAACACAGCCTGCCAAACCCAGCCAGAATACTTCACAAGGCAAAGTGGCTTGTTAAAATCATGGACTTGTTTTGTATCTCCCAAACGCACAAGGCATTCAGAAAAAATCCATTACAAAGTCTTCAGTCTTGGAGTGTGAATAAATTAAAAGTAAATGTTTCCCCTGTCCAGTCGTGTCCGATTCTAGGGGGTGGTGCTCATCTCTGTTTCTTAGCTGAAGGAACCAATATTGTCCGAAGACCCTTCTGTGGTCATGTGGCCAGCATAGCTATAGGCAGAGGTGCACGGAATGCTGTCACTTTCCTACTGAAGTGGTACCTATTTATCTACTTACATTTGCATGCTTTGGAACTACTGGGTGGATAGGAGCTGGAGCCAGGAACGGGAGCTCCCTGTCATGCAGTGCTTGGGTCTCAAACTTGGTGTTCTGACCCAGCCCCCAAGCATGACAAACCCTCAGTAGTTAAATCAATGATTCCTTTATTATGAATGCCAGCAGCCCCGGCAAGTCAGTCTCTCTCCCTCCCTCCCTCCCTCCCTCCCTCCCTCCCTCCCTCCCTCCCTCTCTCTCTCTCTCTCTCTCTCTCTCTCTCTCTCTCTCTCTCATCGCAGGCTAACAAGTCTGTCTGGCAGGGAGATGAATAGTTGTCTGCCACATCTATTCATCTCCGTCCCCTGCCTTTTATCCCCAGAGTGGGGTTTTGTTAGCAGAGGTGGCTGTTCCATCTCAAGGTTTGGGCCATAGATTTCCACTGCCCTCCTCTGCCTTCTATGCATCTGCAAATCAGGCACTGGAGTCAAGTATTCCCACTCTTCCTCATTAGCCACCTCCAGACCTGGGGACTGTTGACTCTCTATCTGAGGGCTGATGGATGGCCCAGGCTTTGTCTCTCTCTCTCTCTCTGACAGCTCCATTCCCTCTTCCCCCTTCGAGCTCTCAGGTTGCCTTGATGCTGGCATTGACTCGCCTCTTCCTTCTCTGATTCGGCTGCTGGAGGGCCCAGCGGCTGACAGGCCACCACACCTGGACTGTCGGCTTTCCAGCTAACAGGCTCAGCGCCTTTAATCGCTGAGCCATCATACCTCTGAACCAGTGGTGGGTTTCAAATTTTTTAGAACCTCTTCTGTAGGTGTGGCCTGCTTTGTGGGAGTGGCTTGCCAGCCATGTGACTAGGTGGGAGTGGCTTGCCGGACATGTGATTGGGTGGGAGTTGCTTGCCAGCCATGTGACTGGGTGGGTGTGGCCAACTTGTAAAATGTGGTGAAACTCACTTAACAACGCTCTTGCTTAGCAACCAAAATGTTGGCTCAGAAACTCTGGCATTTGAAGCACATAAGTCTTAAAGCTGTGAAGTTACCAGACCCTTGCACCTCTAACCCTTTAGAAAAAACACCCCAGGGGTGTTCAAACTTGACAGCTTTAAGACTTGTGGACTTCAACTCCCAGAATTCCTCCTCCAGTCATGTTGGCTCAGGAACTCTGGCATTGAAATGTGCAAGTCTTAAAGCTGTCAAGTTACAAGACCCTCGCACCCCTAACCCTTTAGAAAAAAAAATCCCAGGGGTGTTCAAACTTGATAGCTTTAAGACTTGTGGACTTCAACTCCCAGAATTCCTCCTCTTGCTCTTCATCTTGATGATGTGCAGGCGGGCGAGGGGGGGGGGAGCTGGAACTGGTTCTAAACAGCACTGTAGATTTGTGGAACCTCTTCTATAGAAGAGGTTAGAACTGGCAGGAACCCAGCCCTGCCCTGAACAAATTAAAACTGTAAAAATCAAGGCTAACAATTATGCACAATCCAACAAAGAATATGGAGAGCTTTCTTTGCTTTACTGTGAGTATCTAGGTACTTTCTGAGTTTAGTTGCTTTCTTGCAGATGTTGTTTCATTAACCAACTAGGTAACATCATCATAGCAGTGATGGTATTACCTAGCTGGGTAATTAAATGTCTGCAAGAAAGCAACCAAGCGCAGGAAGCATCAAAGTTGTCATAGTTCAATCCTGTGCTACAAATATTCTCTTCTATATTTTAATTTTTTTTCCCATAATTTGACTTTTATTAACACTCATGCAATATTAGTGTTAAACAATGAGAAGAAGAAACTTTTCCAATCTGGTCCATTCTTAATGCAATTTCTTTCGTACGCCCCCCAATTCATCTGGTGTTCTCTCCTAAAACTTTTCTTCCCCACTTTATGCGCCCATTCCAGGAATGACGTGTTTAGGAGAAATGACAAACATCTGTTGAAGCCTTCTGTTCTTTCAACTATGCACTGAGTAAGGATTTTGAAACAGGTGAAAAAGTCAGATGGAGTGGATTATTGAGATCTTTAACATCAAGACTTGACAACCGAATGTGGAAACTGTGACGGTGAGCTCATTTAAAGGAAAGTAGCAATTGGCAGAGCCTTTGACCAACGTTTCAGTGAATTCAGTGGAGAATCTGGGATGTTTTGGCCCACAGGTTGCTTGTAACTTACATAATCTGTTAGGAAAGGGTGACGTTATGATTCATTGCTGCCTAAACAAATCCGCACTATTCATGGAGGTGAGAAAGCTGCCAGATCTCATTAATGGAATCTCTATAAATGGTGGGGAAAACCAACATTTCCCTAACAAGTCACGCATCACGCATTTAATGCAAGCCTCCGTCATGAATTTAGTCTCTTAAACTTAGCATGAAAACACCAATGGATATCTTTCTCAGAGCAGAAGAAAGTGACTTTTATGACCGTTTTTCACATACTGTAGTTAAACACCATTTCACAATCCTTGGGGTCCCATGATCAAAATTCAAGCGCTTGGCAACAGACTCATATTTGTGACAATTCTGGGGTCCCTGGGTCATATGAAACAATCTTTTGTAGCCTTCTAACAAGCAAAGTGAATGGGGAAGCCAGACTCGCTTAACAATTGGCTTACTCACTTAACAATTGCAGTGATTCACTTAACAAATGCGGCCAGAAAGGTCATAATAGTAATAGCAATAGCAATAGCAGTTAGACTTATATACCGCTTTGTAGGGCTTTCAGCCCTCTCTAAGCAGTTTACAGAGTCAGCATATCGCCCTCAACAACAATCCGGGTCCTCATTTCACCCACCTCAGAAGGATGGAAGGCTGAGTCAACCTTGAGCGGGTGAGATTTGAACAGCCGAACCACAGAACTGCAGTCAGCTGAAGTAGCCTGCAGTGCTGCATTTAACCACTGCGCCACCTCGGCTCTCATAAAATGGGGGCAAAACTCATTAAACAACTGTCTTGCTTAGCAACAGATATTTTGGGCTCCATTGTGGATTTAAATTGAGGATTATCTATAATATCGATCTATCTGAGAGAGAGGAGGACAGAGATAGTATTCAGCCGGTTCTCTCTGGTTTGGGCGAACCGGTAGCAGCAGCTGTGGGAGACTCCGCCCACCCGCCCCGATGTAATGCAAGAGCCCTGCGCATGCGCTGATGCGGCACGTGCGAGCAAAGGGAGACTGTGGTGGGATACAACCGGTATGCCCCAGTACGGGCATACCGGTGCCTGCTGGGAGCACCAGGTACCATTCCGGTACGGTGCTCTGGAGGGTCCACCTGACCACCCACTCTCCTTACCACTCTTTGAGCCAATCGGGGCTTTCGATCAGGGAGCGTATGGTGTCTGCGCAACGCTCCGCTGAGCAGCCAGAGTGTTGTGAGCGGTAAGTACGCATGTGCATGCTGTGCGCATGCTGCGTTCCTTCACATTTTCTTTCTTTCTTTCTTTCTTTCTTTCTTTCTTTCTTTCTTTCTTTCTTTCTTTCTTTCTATCTATCTATCTATCTATCTATCTATCTATTTATTTATTTATTTATTTATTAGACTTATATACCGCTTCATAGGGCTTTCAGCCCTCTCTAAGCGGTTTATAGATATTTTTTTAGCAAATTGAGTCAGCATATCACCCCCACAGTCTGGGTCCTCATTTTACCCACCTCGGAAGGATGGAAGGCTGAGTCAACCTTGAGCCGGTGAGATTTGAACCGCTGAACTGCAGATAACAGTCAGCTGAAGTGGCCTGCAGTACTGCACCCTAACCACTGC